>NC_056434.1:77778382-78378382 GCF_018296145.1 Oncorhynchus tshawytscha | reverse complement strand
CCTATGTCCGTTACAAAACACTATACCTTATCCTATGTCCGTTACAAAACACTATACCTTATCCTACCTTGAGTATTCCTTTTTCTTTTATTTGCGTAATGCGTTTTAATGCAAATTAGCTTTGCTGATTGCAGTTTCTTGTGTTGCCGTTTTTTTATTCACCTAATCTTATTCTATCACAGCGGATGTTGCTGGACTGAACATGGATAATTAGATCAGTTGTTTTGCTTAATAGGTTAGTTATTAGTGCTCTAATCTTTTATACCTTCATATTGCTTCAAACCGACTGGTGCCTTTATTGATAGATCAAACACTGAGGACTGCTTAGTGCTGGACCTGCTCTGCAGTAGCTGATAGATGGTAGCTCTGCAGTAGCTGATAGATGGTAGCTCTGCAGTAGCTGATAGATGATAGATGCGGTAGCTGCGGTAGCTGATAGATGCGGTAGCTGCGGTAGCTGATAGATGCGGTAGCTGCGGTAGCTGATAGATGCGGTAGCTGCGGTAGCTGATAGATGCGGTAGCTGCGGTAGCTGATAGATGCGGTAGCTGCGGTAGCTGATAGATGCGGTAGCTGCGGTAGCTGATAGATGCGGTAGCTGATAGATGCGGTAGCTGCGGTAGCTGATAGCTGATAGATGCGGTAGCTGATAGATGCGGTAGCTGCGGTAGCTGATAGCTGCGGTAGATGCGGTAGCTGCGGTAGTTGCGGTAGCTGCGATAGATGCGGTAGCTGCGGTAGCTGATAGGGGGGGTAGCTGCGGTAGCTGCAGCTACATACTGGACTATTAACTGATCAGATGTAAGCAGAGCAAAGATTACATGGGAAGGTGGAAATAAGATATGAAACCAATTTGGATGGTAGAGGACCAGATATAAAGTTGAGTTAGGCAACCCCATTTCAAAAGTTGAGATTGAGCAAAGGATCAAAACAATGAGTTAATACATTATTACATTTTAATCCTAGTGGATTGAAATTATTGGCTGATAGAAAGTGAAGCATAATGGGACACCAGCACTACAGCACTACGTATTCTAGAATCACAGTGAGTGTGCATGTGAATGAATGGGTGTGTGTGTGTGTGTGTGTGTGTGTGTGTGTGTGTGTGTATACAGGGTTGGAGTAACGAATTACATTGTAGGGAATTTTTTTTACACGGGTAACTCTAATCCGTTACGTTACTAGCAAAAATATTGTAATCAGATTACAGATACTTTTGAAAAACAAGATGATTACTTCAAGGATTACTTTTAAATTCAGCAGGAAGTTTGCGGAAAAAAATCTTTGACTCTTCTGTTTCTCAATGACGTTCAAATCAGCATTGAAAAAAGGCGCACGTTTAAGTTTGTTCCACCTGAGTGAGTCTGACCACAAGTCAGATACCACTAGGATGACACACCAAATGGGTTTGATGGATCGCGGGAATAGGCTTTTGTAGGCCACAGTCAAAGCTGTGTCTTCCAATGGTACGACTGCTGTCGGCATCCAAAGATTATCCAACTTGAATAAACGCTTGGAGGTAAAGATAACAGCAGTGGTACAGTGATACGGATATCACTTATTATTGATAACTACATAGCAAATTGATGTGAATCACACTGCTACTGTCATTTAGCTATTTGCGCCTTATGGATTGTGCTTGTGGATGGCTCGTCACAAATCTTTTTGTGTATATGAACCAAATAATAGTTGAATTTAAGAAGTTTAAGCTGCCTATAAATCATTGTTTTTGAAGCCAGTGAAAAATGTGCTCTCTCAACAGCTGCACAGTGCGGATCCCAGCCTATGGAATAAAGTGGGGCTTTTATTGCTCAATCTAATTCATGCTGCAATTTAAAAAAAATGTTTTTATCCATAGGCCTAAAGGACATGTTCCAACTCGCTCACTTTTGATAGACTTAAAGGAGCAATCTGTAGTTGCTACATCCATTTTTGGAATTATATCTGTATCTAGAATATAACTTCGAAATGCCTCATGAGCATAGTTCAACTGTCGTACCACATCAGAACCCAAAATATAAGCTTGTTTTTCTTGATGTTTGTAGACATGTAAATGTAAACAAACACTGTATAACCTCATAGCATGGTTGAAACAATCATTTTGATATCATGGATAGTCAGTCCTTGTATTCATAGCTCTGTCTATTAATCTGAGAGTGGTTACATTTCTCCAGGCCCATCCCTCAGCTTTTTGCCCCGCCTCTGTTTTGGTAAATGTTTTGTTATTGTTTCATCTGTGGATTTGCCATTTAAACAGCTGCATATTATCAAGATATCAAAGTGTCACCAACAAAAAGTTAAACAATAGGCGTATAGCAAATGCAGCATATGGCATTAATTTTTCACATGTAAATAGCACTTCATTAGCCCTCAAAGCATGCCATTCCATTAGCGCAGCACTTATTTTTCAACTCAGTCAATGACAGCAAAATCCTAAACAACAGAGTAGGGCTGGCTAAAAAGTCCTTAGTTTTGGGTTATGCTCAGGTAAAATAATTTGGCTAATCTATATTTCCAAGTCCTATTCTTGAAGATGAAAGGGTTTAACATTTATTGGAATGACTGGAATTCTGGTAGATTTTTTTAATGTAAAGATGTAATTTAATCATATTATTATATGTAGTAGAAAGCGATGGTTTAGAAGAAGCCTACATTACCAACCCATAGAGTAAAATTTAACATCCATATATGGCCAGCTATGTAAACTTTAACATTGATTTATCCTGCAATAGATGTGGTTCAATTGGTAACATACATTTTGTCTTCTTCAAATGCCTCTTAAGGGGAAAGTAATCTAAAAGTAACTGAATGTAATCAGATAATAGATTGGGTAATCCAAAAGTTACTTTACTGATTACAATTTTGGACAGGTAACGGAATACATTTATAAAGTAACCTACCCAACCATGTGTATGTGTGGGGGAATGAAAAAGGACCCCCCCACCCCACCCACTCACTGTGTAGATTTCTATTTGTGTCTTTTCCTTATTTCCTCTTTCCTTTCCCCCCTCCCTTCTTTCTTCCCCCTCAGCTCGACACTCCTCTCCTCCTGTCTCCATCCCTGATGATAATACTGTTTATGTATGTTGTTATTTACAAACTTACCATGTGGAACCTGAATAACTGACAGAGTGCACGACTTAAATCGGTAACTCAGTAATGCCATTAAATCACATTCTTTAGTCCTCTCAGGTTTCAAGTTGCACCAGATCAAGTCAACCAGGTCTCTTGCCAAATAGATTTTTATCTCAGTGACTTACCTGAATAAAAAAAGGTTAAATAAAATTAAAGAAATCAAAAGTAGTGGGTAGCTACTGTATCTTTCCCAGATGTCCATCCATTTCACATCATCTTCACCCTTGCCCAGACCACCCATACATGATGTCATAAAGCCATCATACAGTACCATCTCAAATACCATATTCATATCACTTCACTGCGGTAATTCTGTTTTAGGTTGTTCCAGTGGTGGCGAATGTGTTTGTGTGTAGAGGGGTATGCACCCATTCCTATCAGTCATTCATTGGTCCTCAGTAGATCTATGGTACCTGCTTTCATGTTCTCATGTCACTTTTCATGTTACTATAGCTCTGTGTATCGGATCTTCATTTCCTCCCTGGTTGTGTTGGTGTTGGTCCACCCTTGAATCATTTCTTCCTTGCACACACCACACTAACACTTTCCCCAATAAAACCTTGATAGTCAATCACTTCCCATGTTTGTTCTGTTTGTTGTCCTTGTACCGTGTTTTTGTCCTCATGTCTTATGTTGGTATATTGTTTTGCATGTCGTCATTGTTGTTAATCACCTTCCACTTTCAGTGACAACTGTTATTGTTGTACATTCTATGGTTTTGTCCCGGGGTTGTTTTATACACATTCATGTGCAATACTTTTTCATTCCATTTTTTTAATTTCATTGTCGTGTAGATATCATTTATCCAGTGGACGTCTGACATTAAATCTACAGTGTTTTATTTTGGTGTAAAAAGGCACCCATCCAAACTGGGAGATCAATGTTAGAATTGCTCAAAGGTTAGTGTGTATAGTTCTGCGTAAGGGTAATTTCTAAGGTAACTACAGTTACTGCTATCAAAATTATCCTCCAATTCAATCAAAGTTGATCTGAGTATTTATGTAGAGGTGATCAGTCTAGCTGGATTATCAGTTTGGAGAACATAATTTGAGAAAGAATTTGGGTGCAGATGTGACCATTAATAATATAATTCCCGATATGAGTGTCAGCCCAAGCGAAAAACTATTTTAGCTTTTACCCTGAACATTTAACAAAGAGGTGATGACAGATATCACTCCCATGTTGCACCAATCGAAGACTGCAAAACCTGGCAGCGATGCAGTCCATCTCCAGTGTTGGTCCAGCCAATGGCAGGATCTCTGTATAAGCATCAAGGATTTGTCCATCGCCTGGCAAGCACTCAGTAAAATTATCCATGATTGGTCCAGCCTTGAAGAGCTCAGTAATGGGTAATGAGTTGGAGTGGGTGTGTTGTGAAATAATATTTTAACTGGCCAATTTTGCCTTTCCCTTCACTTTACAATAATGAAACAAATGTCAATAATGAGTTCAAACAATGTGCTAATTGTTTGGGATTTTGGTTTGGTCTTTCCCTCCTGTTCGCTCCCTTTCTATCTCTTTATTCAACAGTGTTTTGTGTGGGCGTGGCAATGTGGTGGGCATGTCCTAACCTCTGATCTGTGCATGTCTTTGAAATGCTCTCTGTCTCAGCTGGACCCCGGTCCCACTATAATCAATCCCATAATCCAACGCTCTTCTAGATCAGTAGTGGCTCAGCTTTTCTCAGAATCTATATAAAGGTTGACTGAGGTGACTTACAGATTTTTACTGCATTTGCAAGCGTATCCCTCTAACCAAGTTTAGATTATCGGCATTTGAGTTTGTCAAACAGTGAGTCACTTCAGGTGAGAGTGAATCGAAAACTGTTAGTGTAACCTCATATCAGATGTCTAGAGTCAGATTTGGGCTCTCGAGTGGCGCAGTGGTCTAAGAGACTGCATCTCAGTGCAAGAGGTGTCACTAGTACCTGGCTTGAATCCAGGCTGCATCACATCCGACTGTGATTGGGAGTTCCACAGGGCGGCGCACAATTGGCCCAGCGTCGTCCGGGCTTGGCCGGGGTAGGCCGTATTTGTAAATAAGAATTTGTTCTTAACTGACTTGCCTAGTTAAATAAAGTGTCAAAAAAGATGGAGGCAGAGGTTCATTGTGAATCAGATTGAGTCATTGGAGAGTCAGGTTAGAGTAAGTCACAAATCAAGTCTCAAATAGAGGGCACTTGATGTCAGAGAGAAAGTTGGAGAGATCCAGTGAGCGGGTTAGAAAACAGTCAGAGACGGAGATGCAGTTAAATACTTGATTAGAGTTTCACCTCAGGTACTGAACTCTAAGAGATGAGGAACTATATGGAGCTGTGGTCCTATAAGGAGCACAGAAACACATAGGGGCATTATAGCCAGAGGTTGGGGAACAAAAGTTACACAGACAAAGTCGCAACATTGTGGGTGATACAAAGATTGAGACATGACGTGAGGATAGCACAGTCACTCAGAGGTGACTCAGCTCTGGGGTTCTGTGTGTCATTCGTCTTATGATGACTCTGGGCTATAATTGTGAAATAGAGGCACACCACATTGCCAGTTTGAGGCTGGTGTAATGGCATTGTTTTGGTTTATACAGACACCTATCCAAAGGCTCTTATGAAGACATTTTTCCTCGTCAAATGGAAATGTGGAGACTCATTGTGATGAAATATTTATTTCTCATTTACAGTACAATAGTTGTAGAGAATAACGCTTTGAACTTAACTATACTTGTCTTAAAGCCATGTTGTCATATAGCAATCAAAGGGAACATACTGAACGTTTCTACACTGCCTCTCATCCTGCATGAAGCTTTATCCAACTCTGACTTCCAGCTCCACTGTGTGTTGTCTAGCCCCAGCCTTCTCTAATACTTGTTTCTGACAGGACAATGTAGAGGAAAGTGACATCGTTAATGGGGTGGAGGAGCCCAGCCCAGGCGGGTCGCCCAGTGAAGCACGCAAGGTCAAGCCCAGCCAGGCTGCCACACTCCCGGCCAAGTCCCAGGACTCAGACCCAGCCAACCAGATGGAAGGCTACCTGCACCGCAAACACGAGTGGGAGGGTCACAACAAGAAGGCATCCAGCAGGTACACACAGATACAGTTGAATTAGGAAGTTTACATACACTTAGGTTGGGGTCATTAAAACAAGTTTTTCAACCATTCCACAAGTTTTTATTTATTATTTATCTTATTAACAAACTATAGTTTTGGCAAGTCAGTTGTGTCATGCAGAAAGTAGATGTCCTAAGTCATTTTTCCAACAATTGTTTACAGGCAGACTTATAATTCACTGCATCATAATTCCAGTGGGTCAGAAGTGTACATACACTAAGTTGACTGTGCCTTTAAACAGCTTGGAAAATTCCAGAAAATTATGTTAATGGCTTTAGGAAGCTTCTGATAGGCTAATTGACATAATTTGAGTCAATTGGAGTTGTACCTGTGGATGTATTTCAAGGCCTACCTTCAAACTGACAAACCTGACATCATGGGAAAATCTAAATAAATCAGCCAAGAAAAAAATTGTAGACCTCCAAGTCTGATTCATCCTTGGTCATCCTCCAAACGCCTGAAGATGCCACGTCCATCTGTACAAACAATGGTACGCAAGTATAAATACCATGCAGCATCATACCGCTCAAGAAGGAGACACCTGTCTCCTAGAGATGAACGTACTTTGGTGAGAAAAGTGCAAATCAATCCCAGAACAACCGCAAAGGACCTTGTGAAGATTCTGGAGGAAACGGGTACAAAAGTATCTATCCACAGTAAAACGAGTCCTTTATCGACATAACCCGAAAGGCCGCTCAGCAAGGAAGAAGCCACTGCTCCAAAACCGACATAAAAAGCCAGAATACGGTTTGCAACTGCACATGGGGACAAAGATCGTACTTTTTGGAGAAATGTCCTCTGATCTGATGAAACACAAATAGAACTGTTTGGCTATAATGACCATTGTTATGTTTGGAGGAGAAAGGGGCAGGCTTGCAAGCCGAAGAACACCATCCCAACCGTGACGCGTGGTGGTGCTTTGCTGCAGGAGGGACTGGTGCACTTCACAAAATAGATGGCATCGTGAGGCAGGAATATTGTGTGGATATATTATTATTTATTTTTTAATTTTTACATCTTTTTCTCCCCAATTTTGTGGTATCCAATTTTTGTAATTTTTAGTAGCTACTATCTTTTCTCATCGCTACAACTCCCGTACGGGCTCGGCACATTGTTAGCTAATCCAAGTTTATAAATTTAAACGGCTAATTGATCAATAGAAAACCCTTTTGAAAGTATGTTAGCACAGCTGAAAACTGTTCTGATTTAAAGAAGCAATAAAACTGTCCTTTAGACTAGTTGAGTATCTGGAGCATCAGCATTTGTGGGTTTGATTACAGGCTCAAAATGTCCAGAAACAAAACCTTCTTCTGAAACTCGTCTATGTTGATATTCCATAGAAAAACCAGCTGTTTCCAGCTACAATAGTAATTTACAACATTAACCATGTCTACACTGTATTTCTGATCAATTAGATGTTATTTTCTTTCAAAAACAGGGACATTTTAAGTGACCCCAAACTTTTGAACGGTTGTGTACGTTGACACCTGCTCGTCAAAGATCATTTCAAAATCATGGACATTAATATGGAGTTGGTCCCCCCTTTGCTACTATAACAGCTCCACTCTTCTTAGAAGGCTTTGAACTAGATGTTGGAACATCCCTGCGGAGACTTACTTCCATTCAGCAACAAGAGCATCTGTGAGGTTTGGTGATTTAAGTGTGGCTCGCAGTTCATCCCGAAGGTGTTCGATGGGGTTGAGGTTAGGGCTCTGTGCAGGCCATTCAAGTTCTTCCACACCGATCTTGACAATCCATTGTCATGCTCAAACAGGAAAGGTCCTTCCCCAAACTGTTGCCACAAAGTTGGAAGCGCTTAATCGTCTAGAATGCCATTGTATGCTGTAGTGTTAATATTTCCCTTCACTGGAACTAAGAAACTATGAAAAACATCCCCAGATCATTATTCCTCCTCCGAACTTTAGTTGGCATTATGTATTTGGGCGGGTAGTGTTCTTCTGGCATCCTCCAAACACAGATCTGTCAGCCAGACTGCCAGATGGTGAAGCTTGATTCATCACTCCAGAGAACGCGTTTCCACTGCGCCAGAGTCCAATGGCTGTGAGCTTTACACCACTCCAGCCGACGCTTGACGATGTGCATGGTGAACTTAGGCTTGTGTGCAGCTGCTCGGCCATGGAAACCCATTTTATGATGCTCCTGACAAACAGTTCTTGTGCTGACGTTGCTTCGAGGCAGTTTGGAAGTCGCTAGTGAGTGTTGCAACTGAGGACAGATTATTTTTATGCCTTGTGCTTCAGCATTCGGCATTCCCATTCTATGAACTTGTGTGGCCTACCATTTCGCGGCTGAGTCGTTGTTGCGCCTTGACGTTTCCACTTCACAATAACAGCCCTTAGTTGACCGGGGCAGCTCTAGCAGGGCAGAAATTTGCCGAACTGACTTGTTGGGAAGGTGGCATCCAATGACGGTGCCACTTTGAAAGTCACTGAGCTCTTCAGTAAGGTTATTCTATTGCCTATGTTTGTCTATGGAGATTGCATGGCTGTGTGCTCGATTTTATACACTTGTCTGCAAGGGTGTGGCTGAACTAGCTGAATCCACTAATTTTAAAGGATGTCCACATACTTTTGTGTATATATAGTGAACATTCCTGACAAATTATTTTGCCGGCACTGCACTGACAACTTTTTGTCTGTTTCAGATCCTGGCACAATGTGTATTGCGTGATCAACAACCGGGAGATGGGCTTCTACAAAGACCATAAGAGTGCCAGCCAAGGGATCCCTTACCACAACCAGATCCCCATCAGCCTGAAGGATGCTGCGTGTGAGGTTGCCCTCGACTACAAGAAGAAGAAACATGTGTTCAAACTGAAGTGAGCACTACTTAGTGACTAGCTCCCTCTGTGTCTTGCATTATCAGATGAGGTCTTGCATACTGTAGCCAGTAGTATGCTTTACTGAAGTTTTTATTTTCCTTTTACAGAGCTACAGATGGCAATGAGTATCTCTTCCAAGCCAACGAGGATGTAAGTTTGTTTAGCTATAAATTCGTACAGTGTATGTGAGTGACGTTCTTCCTGTGAATGTTGTTTACTATCTTCAGTCCTTGTCTCCATGTGGATGGCGTGGGTGTCTGAATTTTGATGTATTGGTATGATCTGTGATGTGTGTCCTGATAAATCCTTGTCTGGGCCGCAGGAGGAGATGAACTCGTGGATGCAAGCCATCTCCAGCGCTGCGTCCTCTAAGACAGAGATGACCCCCAGCAGCCATAGCACCCCCGCCTCCAGCCGAGCCCAGACCCTGCCCGCCTCCGTCGCCCTGGCAACTGAGTCCAGCCCTGGCAAGCGTGAGAAGGACAAAGAAAAGCGCTTCAGCCTTTTCAGCAAAAAGAAATAGACCCTTCAGCCCCCCAATGCCATTCCTCTCATCTCCCCTGCTCCTCTTAAAGCCAGACTCCAGCATGCAAGCTCAGAGCCAAAACTCCACACTCTGTGCCTAACAATCCTACAGCTGGGCTCAGAGGTCAAATACAGTATGCCATTTTCTTTTTTTAAGATAAGGAACAAACAAAAAAAGATGAAAAATGATGTTAAGGTAGACATGATGCTTTGGGCAGCTGACATTGTAAACCATCCATTATTCACCGCTTAAAAACAAGACAGGGTTTCCAGTTAAGATTTCTTTGTATTTTCTCTTTGTTTTCCTGCTTTCTCATCCCCCGTGCTTTTCACTTGTTGCTTTGATTGTTTTTTCCCTGTTCTTTTTGTAATTGTATGTAGTTTCTAGGGTCTGGCCTCAGTTTTGTGAGGCGATCTTTGAAAGATGACATTCTTCTGAGTTGAAAAGCAAAGTCAGCGGTGCTTTGAACTGTGTGTATAACTTGTCTATAACAAACTATTAAAAACCAGTTTAATTTCACTTACTAATAATAAAGTCTACAACCATTAAGCTTCAATGTAGTCATTTTATCCCCTAAAACGTAGTATAACACATTAATTTGGATGAAAAGACAGGGGTTAATTTTCTCCACTGTGGCAAATGTCTGTCATATCGCTTCAAGATATTGGACTTTCAAGACGCAAATGGTACGTTCAAGACAACTGGGAACTCCAAAAAATATGAGGTCAAATCATGACTTCAGGGATCTTCAGGTCAGAACTCTAGAAAGAGGCTGGATGACTTTTTTTTTTACTTCCCAGTTGTCTTAAACGCACTGAAGTCGGAAGTCAGAGATTTCAGAGTTCCCAGTTTTGAACACAGCCAAAGTGTCACTTGCCACATAATGTCCATGCAAAACACATATCATGATGTGGCAATTGAAACTTTGCTTCTTGAAAGGCCAATATCTTGAAACTTGACTGACATGCAAAACATTTTGGGAATTTATCAACTGTGGACTAATGAAATAAATACCAAAATATAGTTTTTGGGTGGAGTTTTCCTTTACGTTTGTCATGATTTTTTTTGTACAATGTTATCATATACTAGTCCGGCTCAATAAATTGCTAAGACCAGTCAATGTTGGATATCCATGAAGAACTAGAACACAGATTAACACCGATGAATGAAAACATTATTCTGTCCTTTATTACATTTGTTTTCCTACATATTTGAGTTGTATTATGTATGTTTAAAATGTATTGAGCATTAAAATGTATGTACAATACAATAAACACTTTAAGCATTGTTATTAAGTGGAAAAGTGAATTCTGAAGCATTTACTGGAATAAGTCTTGTCATGGGAAAATGGTTGCTTGTTGGCTATAACACTGCATATTATCATTTTTGCTCAAAATCTCTGGCTATTTGATAGTGTGCATTTCTGTCACTGTACCTATTGTAATGAAATAATTCTTCATATTGCACAATCAACAATGCCATGATGGGAGAAAGCTTGTTTTCCATAGCAGGTTCTCTAAGTATGTAGTTTAATATGGACCAAGGTCACAGGTAGATGGAACTGCACCAGTAGACTTTTACCCTCTCTGTTAAATATGTGCAAAACCATTAAATTGCTTTTAAGATGCTATCTCTCTTTGTTTTCAGTATGACAGCTTCACCCCAAATCAGAAACTATTCCTGTTGTCATTACAGCTTCTATACGATTTAATACATTTTAATGACATGTCTCATTAGGTGCAACCACTTATTATTCATTACAAAAACGCTCAATGCTTTTACTAAGCAATTAGACGTTACTATGTAAAAACATGTTAATGAGTAATTACATTTCTGTTTAAACAACAGATAAGCAATGAAAGTTACGTAAAGTCCTGTGTCCTCTTCACTTTCACCTCATTTAGGCAATATAGATTTTTCTGACTAACTCTCAGTATTGTTGGGTCACTCAATTCTTGGTTCCCTTTCACAATTGCCTGTGCATCATCTAGTGGCCGAAAGGAAATAGTGCAGCCCCAGTAACATTTCTTCAGATAACTAATCTCATTCCCAGACACTTGGTGCCTAGGAAAGAGGTTAGCAGAAAGCTAAAAAATGTATCAATGGAAAAATACAAAGATGTTATTTTAATTTGTTCTGATATGAGACATAAGACTACTATGGGCACCAGTTTGATCAAATGGTTTAGATGGTAAGAAGGCATGGAGTATAGGGATTACAGATGGCCTGCTGTTAATTTAATTAACCACTTCCAGCCCCTCCAGAAACATCAGCACTGCCGACCAATTAGGTTTGTCACTTCATTTGGGTAAATTGAAGCCTGTCCTCCAAACGAATGTAAGAACGTGTTTGACCTTGCAAGACTATGTAGGGTGGGCTGTAGGTAGGAGAATCTCCTAATCCCCTCTCGCTAATTGGGAAAGGGCAGTAATGTTCCTTCAACATTTCTATCACAAGAGGGCGCAAGAGTACCAGTGTATTGGAACTCTTGGACGTATTATATTGGCAAAGTAGAAATGCTCACTAACAGGAATGTAAACAAATTTGTGCACAGCATTTTAGAGAAATACGTTTTTTGTCCGTATGGAACATTTCTGGCAACTTTTATTTCAGTTTATGAAACAGGACCAACACTTTTAAATCTTGCACTTCTATTTTTGATTAGAATAGATGGATTTATTCCAGGGTTTCTTAAACTATGGGCCGGGACCCAAAGTGGGCCCAGGACATGTGGGAGGTGGGTCACGAGTTATGAGAATACATCTATAATCGCATACTATTTCTTCATTTGGGTTACAGAAGAACGGTCCATTTCTCATGAGAAAGTTTGAGAGCCCCTGCTCTATTCTATCAACCCTGACAACCAGATATCTGGGGTCAACAAATCAATACAGTTTGAAACAAATTCTCCTCTGTATTAATTCAAGCAGTGACTCACAATTACTTTGTGCATCAGTAGTATTTGTAATTTGACTAGTCACAAAGAGTATGAGGTTAGAACCCCAGGAAGAGTAGCTTCTGCTAAAAGATCATGGGGATCCAGTACACAGTGCATGAAATAAACCACAGAACATATCTTATTGTTACATACTTTCACCCAGCAGCATACCCTGGTTAGATGATTAAGGGAGGGGATGATGTATTATAACAAAGTAACATTTGACTACTTCCCAGCACCATGTCAACATGAACAGTTGTCTTAGTTAGATTAGGCTTGGCATTGACATAGCAGCTTATTATGTTGCTATGGTTAGGCTAGGTGGAGCATAGCAATGGTCTGAGGAAAGCCAGTTCTGTTTTTGCTTTAGCCAACTTCTCTATCATTCATTCTCCTCTATCACTCATCCATGATATATGGCGTGCATGGCAACCAGACCTGGGTTCAAATGAATGTATTTCAGTATTCGTTATTTAAATACTTATTTTCAAATAATGTGGCCTAAATCAATGACTTCTATTGGAAGTATTTGAAAGTATTTTCAAATCATTTCTTATAAATAGCCTACTACTTTACTTATTTCAAATACTATTTTCAAGTACAGTTGAAGTCGGAACTTTACATACACTTACAGTGGGGAGAACAAGTATTTGATACACTGCCGATTTTCCTACTTACAAAGCATGTAGAGGTCTGTAGTTTTTATCATAGGTACACTTCAACTGTGAGAGACGGAATCTAAAACAAAAATCCAGAAAATCACATTGTATGATTTTTAAATAATTAATTTGCATTTTATTGCATGACATAAGTATTTGATCACCTACCAACCAGTAAGAATACCGGCTCTCACAGACCTGTTAGTTTTTCTTTAAGAAGCCCTCTTGTTCTCTGCTCATTACCTGTATTAACTGCACCTGTTTGAACTCGTTACCTGTATAAAAGACACCTGTCCAAACACTCTATCAAACAGACTCCAATCTCTCCACAATGGCCAAGACCAGAGAGCTGTGTAAGGACATCAGGGATAAAATTGTAGACCTGCACAAGGCTAGGATGGGCTACAGGACAATAGGCAAGCAGTTTGACCTTCTCCCATTCCTCCTCTGGACCATCCAGATGTTCATTGGCAAACTTCAGACGGGCCTGGACATGCGCTGGCTTGAGCAGGGGGTCCTTGCGTGCGCTGCAGGATTTTAATCCATGACGGTGTAGTGTGTTACTAATGGTTTTCTTTGAGGCTGTGGTCCCAGCTCTCTTCAGGTCATTGACCAGGTCCTGCCGTGTAGTTCTGGGCTGATCGCTCACCTTCCTCATGATCATTGATGCCCCACGAAGTGAGATCTTGCATGGAGCCCCAGACCGAGGGTGATTGACCGTCATCTTGAACTTCTTCCATTTTCTAATAATTGCGCCAACAGTTGTTGCCTTCTCACCAAACTGCTTGCCTATTGTCCTGTAGCCCATCCTAGCCTTGTGCAGGTCTACAATTTTATCCCTGATGTCCTTACACAGCTCTCTGGTCTTGGCCATTGTGGAGAGGTTGGGGAAAGTCCATATTGCCCAGCGACTGTATGGAGGAGTGGGCCAAAATCCCTGCTGCAGTGTGTGCAAACCTAGTCAAGAACTACAGGAAACGTATGATCTCTGTAATTGCAAACAAAGGTTTCTATACCAAATATTAGGTTCTCCTTTTCTGATGTATCAAATACTTATGTCATGCAATAAAATGCAAATTATTTACTTAAATCATACAATGTGATTTTCTGGATTTTTGTTTTACATTCCGTCTCTGGCAGTTGAAGTGTACCTATGATAAAATGACAGACCTCTACATGCTTTGTAAGTAGGAAACACTGCCGATTTTGCAGGTTATCAAATACTTGTTCTCCCCACTGTATGTTGGAGTCATTAAAAGTCATTTTTCAACCACTCCACAAATTTCTTGTTAACAACTATAGTTTTGGCAAGTCGGTTAGGACATCTACTTTGTGCATGACACAGGGTAATTTTTCCAACAGTTGTTTACAGACAGATTATTTCACTTATAATTCACTGTATCACAACTCCAGTGGGTTGGAAGTTTACATACACTAAGTTGACTGTGCCTTCAAACAGCTTGGAATATTCCAGAAAATGATGTCATGGCTTTAGAAGCTTCTGGTAGGCTAATTGACATCATTTGAGTCAATTGGAGGTGTACTTGTGGATGTATTTCAAGGCCTACCTTCAAACTCAGTGCCTCTTTGCTTGACATCATGGTAAAATCTAAAGAAATCAGCCAAGACCTCAGGAAAAAAAATTCTAGACCTCCATAAGTCTGGTTCATCATTGGGAGCAATTTCCAAATGCCTGAAGGTACCACGTTCATCTGTACAAACAATAGTACGTAAGTATGAACACCATGGGACCACGCAGCCGTCATACCGCTCTGGAAGGAGACATGTTCTGTCTCCTAGAGATGAACGTACTTTGGTGTGAAAAGTGCAAATCAATCCCAGAACAACAGCAAAGGACCTTGTGAAGATGCTGGCGGAAACAGGTACAAAAGTATCTATATCCACAGTAAAAGGAGTCCTATATCGACATAACCTGAAAGGCCGCTCAGCAAGGAAGAAGCCACTGCTCCAAAACCGCCATAAAAAGCCAGACTACAGTTTGCAACTGCACATGGGGACAAAGATTGTACTTTTTGGAGAAATGTCCTCTGGTCTGATGAAACAAAAATAGAACTGTTTGGCTATAATGACCATCGTTGTGTTTGGAGGAAAAAGGGGGAGGCCTGCAAGCCAAAGAACACCATCCCAACCGTGAAGCACGGGGGTGGCAGCATCATGTTGTGGGGGTGCTTTGCTGCAGGAGGGACTGGTGCACTTCACAAAATAGATGTATCATGAGGAGGGAACATTACGTGGATATATTGAAGCAACATCTCAAGACATCAGTCAGGAAGTTAAATCTTGGTCGCAAATGGGTCTTCCAAATGGACAATGACCCCAAGCATACTTCCAAAGTTGTGGCAAAATGTCTTAAGGACAACAAAGTCAAGGTATTGGAGTGGCCATCTCAAAGCGCTGACCTCAATCCTATAGAATTTTTTGGGGCAGAACTGAAGAAGTGTGTGCGAGCAAGGAGGCCTACAAACCTGACTCAGTTACACCAGCTCTGTCAGGAGGAATGGGCCAAAATTCACCCAACTTATTGTGGGAAGCTTGTGGAAGGCAATGCTACCAAATAACAATTTAAAGGCAATGCTACCAAATAATAATTGAGTGTATTTAAACTTCTGACCCACTGGGAATGTGATGAAAGAAATCAAAGCTGAAAGAAATAATTTTCTCTACTGACATTTCACATTCTCAAAATAAAGTGGTGATCCTAACTGTCCTAAAACATGGAATTTTTACTAGGATTAAATGTCAGGAATTGTGAAAAACTGAGTTTAAATGTCTTTGGCTAAGGTGTATGTAAACATCCGACTTCAACTGTACCTTGGTTAAATGCACAGGAATGTATTTGAGTCAGAGTGTAGGCATCCTTGCCGAGTATTTTAGTATTTCCATATACATTCCAGTATTCACCTACTTATCTAAATACTCACTTTCAAATGTCTCTGAAAGTAATTGAAATACCCAAAATATTATTTGAACCCAGGTTTGATGGCAGCACATGTCAGATGAGTTGGCTATCTGGCAACAGGCTTGGCAGGGTGGAGCAGTGATTCAAACCCCAAGCAGTTGTTATGGTGAGAAATAGGTAGGCTGCTAGAGTCCCATGGGAGTTGTCATTCAAGGGGAGAATCTCAACTGAATACTCACGCATCCTCTCTCCTCGCCTCCATTTCAAAATCCATTGGATGTGAGAGCCAGAGGTCCCTCCCCTCTGACCTTCTCCTCCAAAGGGTGTTGATAAGGAGGCGAAGAGAGAGGACGCTTGAGATTCTTCCAAGGTCTATGTGAATACGACTAGAAGAATATGAACTCAGCCAGCCAACTCCTCTCACATGCAACATAATCACAGAGAGCCCTACAGGAGGCCCAGTTGAATGGCATGGTAGATTGCACTGGCTCTCCAGTGAAGTCTGACACCCTGCAGTGCTGTTCAAGGGGCTGGCAATGGCATGCTCTACTTAGCATTTAGCCTTTGAGAATGTTCTACACATCAGTTCCAAGAGTCCAGTTTCCATCTAGAATAATTATTGTACTATGCACCCACCCATCTAGCTTTCTTAAGATGAATGCACTCAAAGTCACTCTGGATAAAAACATCTGCTGAATGACTAAAATGTAAATGTGAAAGTATGCAAGGATATTAGAGTACAGAAGATCAGTCAAAGGGGGACTTAATAATCAGTAAGAGTTTATGGTTGTTCGACCCTTTACAGAAAATGTTCTGGTGTTCTGATTGGAGATTCATGGATACAAGAGATATTCAGCTTTAGAATGCATCTGTATCACATGTGAGTTAAAGACTCTCCCTTTGGTTCAACTGTCTCAAATTTGACAAATCAAAATATGAATATGATTCAGGCAAAATTATTATATCCCATTTAGTTTCCTATTTGGGATTGAACTCCATCCAATTTCATCTACCATCGAACTTGTCACAAAAAAAACAATTTATCAGTTGCTATTCGATTCAGTCAGTTCCTATTCGGTCTAATCTCTTTATTTTTATTAGGGCCTACAATTTTAATGATTACATTTAATTAAATTTCACTCATATGAATTGACTCAATTATTGCTGATCGTAGAAGCTGCCATTCTGTTTTCAGACCTAATCGATGTATTTGTCATCTGTAGGTCTTCAAGACCTTGGACAGCGCTTCACTATTGCTGACTGGTAGTTGTAGTTTTCAATGTTTTGGACCAACGAGAAAGCGTGAGAGAGGGAATGCCTCAGCCATAAACACATCAATACCCATAAACCTGTGCAGCTAGCCGCTCATCGTCGGTGGCAGTGCAGGGGTGGCTTGCAGGGTGTTGTGGTTACTAGCTCTTCGAAACCAGAGAGAGGCTATTCTAAAAAATATTACGTTTAAGTACTTGATGGGGAAAGTCTCCATTACGTTACTACATTAATATTAATATGCAATGAATAACACAGTGCTAGACCTCCGCTCAGCTTTCCACCCCGGTTTATCAAAGGCATCGCCTGCCATTCGCCCATATGAGTAGGTTTATTTCGCTCGCTGCCCGGAATCCCTACTTTCATCCATCCAAGTGAGATGCGGGAGATACCGTGGAGTCGCGGGGTGAGCGACTGTGTTTGGAAGCCCATAGATTGTTTGCCTCTGCACGGAAGTTAGCAGAGAATTTTCATTTTGGGGCGTCTTCACACTGACAGCGGCGAACCAGCTGTGGCTGTCAAGACAGGTCGTACTCTGTCAGAGTGATTTGCTGTGAAAATCCGTAATTCCTCACAATTGTTCGATTCTCGGATTTACTCCAACCAGATTTGTGAATGGAAGACAGAGATATTGCATGTTCGGCCTATTTTCTACATGTTTGTTTGCTTTGAAATGTTTATTTGTTAGTTATTGTCTTGAGAAATATATAAAACCGCAGTAACTATGGTTGATGTTACGGTTAAGGATTAGTGTGCGGATTATATTTCAGCAGCAGCCGAATCCTCCAGCAGTTGTGTTCATTTTCTGTTTGTTTATTTGGCTAGTACCTCTGTTTTCGTTGTCATTTGAAAAGGAACCCATGTTAAATGGATAAAAAAAGCAATGTAATGTCATTTAGTGGAGTACATTAACTTTTGTAAGACATGGTAGAAGGTTAAAAATATATATTTTTATGAGGAAAATAATGAATTAATCCACAATCTAAATTAGAGTAGGCTAACATAGTAACAATTCAGGCAACACCGTGTCTGAAGGCAAACATTATGAATGGGTCTGAGGTGTATCAGTCCTTGCCGGTGTTTTCTCAAAACGCAATGTGCACATCTGCTGTAGAATGCGGGAATTAAGCTGTTTATGATAGGCTACATATAGGAAAATGTAATCTGTTAGGATTTTTCTCATTTAATCAGTGAGGGGCTCATAAGGTTTGCACGTGCATGTCAGTGATCCGTGGTTGTGGTGCAGACTACTGTAGGGTAGAATAATTCACTAAACTAACAAATTGTCAGATATCATGGCGGATCGGACTGCTCCGCATTGCCAACTGAGATTAGAATGGATCTACGGGTACAGGGGGCATCAATGCCGAAACAACCTGTACTACACCGCTGGCAAAGAAGTGGTCTATTTCGTGGCTGGCGTCGGCGTGGTTTACAATACCAGAGAACACACTCAGAAGTTTTACCTGGGCCACAACGATGACATTATAAGGTGAGTGTTACTTGGAATATACATACAGTAGCCTTCAAAACAACACCAAGAAGTCTATGCATAAAGTGCGAACAAAATTCGCACAATTTAAGAATGTAGAATATCCATTTAAAACATAACATTGTCCTCTCATTAGCATCTCTTCAAAATCACACATTTTATTTCATCTAAAATAATCTCAATGAATACCTTAATTAAAGCAATAAATTGTTGCATGGCATCGCTCCAGTGTTGCTCTATCCCTTGTGAGCCTTCCCTGTGCAGATGTAATGTGTATCCTGTCCAGAGTGGCTGTGTACTATGTGAGGGAGTCATTGCAATAATTGTATTCATAGAGGTCATTGGGCTACTATTTGTACTATGACTTTCCTTATATCTCGCATGACTGTCTACATCAAGACTGACTGCATCACGACTGACTGCATCACGACTGACTGCATCACGATTGTCTACATCACGACTGTCTACATCAAGACTGACTGCATCACGACTGACTGCATCACGACTGACTGCATCACGATTGTCTACATCACGACTGTCTACATCATGACTGTCTACATCACGACTGACTGCATCACGACTGACTGCATCACGACTGTCTACATCACGACTGACTGCATCATGACTGTCTACATCATGACTGTCTACGACTGTCTACATCACGACTGTCTACATCACGGCTGTCTACATCACGACTGTCTACATCACGACTGACTGCATCACGACTGTCTACTTTACAACCGACTGCATCACGACTGACTGCATCACGACTGTCTACATCACGACTGACTGCATCACGACTGTCTACATCAAGACTGACTGCATCATGACTGACTGCATCATGACTGTCTACATCACGACTGTCTACTTTACGACTGTCTACATCACGACTGTCTGCTTTACGACCGTCTACATCAAGACCGTCTACATCACGTCTGTCTACATCACGACTGTCTACTTTACGACTGTCTACGACTGTCTACATCACGACTGACTGCATCATGACTGTCTACTTTACGACTGTCTACGACTGTCTACATCACGACTGACTGCATCATGACTGTCTACATCACGACTGTCTACATCACGACTGACTGCATCATGACTGTCTTCATCATGACTGTCTACGACTGTCTACATCACGACTGTCTACTTTACGACTGTCTACATCACAACTGTCTACGACTTTCTACATCATGACTGTCGTTATCACGACTGTCTACTTTACGACTGTCTACATCACGACTCTCTACATCAAGACTGACTGCATCACGACTGTCTACTTTACGACTGACTGCATCACGCCTGACTGCATCACGACTGTCTACTTTACAACTGTCTACATCACAACTGTCTACATCACGACTGACTGCTTTACGACTGTCTACTTTACGACTGTCTACTTTACGACTGTCTACTTTACGACTGCCTACTTTACGACTGTCTACATCACGGCTGTCTACTTTACGACTGTCTACATCACGACTGTCTGCTTTACGACCGTCTACATCAAGACCGTCTACATCACGTCTGTCTACATCACGACTGTCTACTTTACGACTGTCTACGACTGTCTACATCACGACTGACTGCATCATGACTGTCTACTTTACGACTGTCTACGACTGTCTACATCATGACTGACTGCATCATGACTGTCTACATCACGACTGTCTACTTTACGACTGTCTACATCACGACTGTCTGCTTTACGACCGTCTACATCAAGACCGTCTACATCACGTCTGTCTACATCACGACTGTCTACTTTACGACTGTCTACGACTGTCTACATCACGACTGACTGCATCATGACTGTCTACTTTACGACTGTCTACGACTGTCTACATCACGACTGACTGCATCATGACTGTCTACATCACGACTGTCTACATCACGACTGACTGCATCATGACTGTCTTCATCATGACTGTCTACGACTGTCTACATCACGACTGTCTACTTTACGACTGTCTACATCACAACTGTCTACGACTTTCTACATCATGACTGTCGTTATCACGACTGTCTACTTTACGACTGTCTACATCACGACTCTCTACATCAAGACTGACTGCATCACGACTGTCTACTTTACGACTGACTGCATCACGCCTGACTGCATCACGACTGTCTACTTTACAACTGTCTACATCACAACTGTCTACATCACGACTGACTGCTTTACGACTGTCTACTTTACGACTGTCTACTTTACGACTGTCTACTTTACGACTGCCTACTTTACGACTGTCTACATCACGGCTGTCTACATCACGACTGTCTACATCACGACTGACTGCATCACGACTGTCTACTTTACAACTGACTGCATCACGACTGACTGCATCACGACTGTCTGCATCACGACTGTCTACATCACGACTGACTGCATCACGACTGTCTACATCAAGACTGACTGCATCATGACTGACTGCATCATGACTGTCTACATCACGACTGTCTACTTTACAACTGACTGCATCACGACTGACTGCATCACGACTGTCTGCATCACGACTGTCTACATCACGACTGACTGCATCACGACTGTCTACATCAAGACTGACTGCATCATGACTGACTGCATCATGACTGTCTACATCACGACTGTCTACTTTACGACTGTCTACATCACGACTGTCTACTTTACGACTGTCTACGACTGTCTACATCACGACTGACTGCATCATGACTGTCTACTTTACGACTGTCTACGACTGTCTACATCACGACTGACTGCATCATGACTGTCTACATCACGACTGTCTACATCACGACTGACTGCATCATGACTGTCTTCATCATGACTGTCTACGACTGTCTACATCACGACTGCCTACTTCACGACTGTCTACATCACGACTGTCTATATCACGACTGTCTACATCACGACTGTCTACATCATGACTGTCTACATCACGACTGTCTACTTTACGATTGACTACATCACGACTGACTGCATCACGACGGTCTACATCACAACTGACTGCATCACGACTGTCTACTTCACGACTCTACTTCACGACTGTCTACATCACGGCTGTCTACATCACGACTGTCTACATCACGACTGACTGCATCACGACTGTCTACTTCACAACTCTACTTCACGACTGTCTACATCACGACTGACTGCATCACGACTGTCTACTTTACGACTGACTGCATCACGACTGACTGCATCACGACTGTCTACATCACGACTGTCTACTTTATGACTGTCTACTTCACGACTGTCTACATCACGGCTGTCTACATCACGACTGTCTACATCACAACTGACTGCATCACGACTGTCTACTTCACGACTCTACTTCACGACTGTCTACATCACGACTGACTGCATCACGACTGTCTACTTTACGACTGACTGCATCACGACTGACTGCATCACGACTGTCTACATCACGACTGACTGCATCACGACTGTCTACTTTATGACTGTCTACTTCACGACTGACTGCATCACGACTGTCTACTTTATGACTGTCTACATCACGACTGACTGCATCACGACTGTCTACTTTATGACTGTCTACTTCACGACTGACTGCATCACGACTGTCTACATCACGACTGTCTACATCACGACTGTCTACTTCACAACTGACTGCATCACGACTGTCTACATCACGACTGTCTACATCACGACTGTCTACTTTATGACTGTCTACTTCACGACTGTCTACATCACGGCTGTCTACATCACGACTGTCTACATCACGACTGACTGCATCACGACTGTCTACTTCACGACTCTACTTCACGACTGTCTACATCACAACTGACTGCATCACGACTGTCTACTTCACGACTCTACTTCACGACTGTCTACATCACGACTGACTGCATCACGACTGTCTACTTTACGACTGACTGCATCACGACTGACTGCATCACGACTGTCTACATCACGACTGTCTACATCACGACTGTCTACTTTATGACTGTCTACTTCACGACTGACTGCATCACGACGGTCTACATCACAACTGACTGCATCACGACTGTCTACTTCACGACTGACTGCATCATGACTCTCTACGACTGTCTACTTCCTGACTGACTGCATCACGACTGTCTACTTCACGACTGTCGACATCACGGCTGTCTACATCACGACTGACTGCATCACGACTGTCTACATCATGACTGACTGCATCACAACTGTCTACATCACGACTGTCTACTTCACGACTGTCTACATCACGACTGTCTACTTCACGACTGTCGATATCACAACTGTCTACTTCACGACTGTCTACATCACGAGTGTCTACTTCACGACTGTCGATATCACAACTGTCTACTTCACGACTGTCTACATCACGAGTGTCTACTTCACAACTGTCTACTTCACACCTGTCTAGTTATGTCAAAAGCTATTTTGACATAAGCTATTAGATATAAGACAAACTATTTCAGCACCACTGTTAATTGGACAGCTCCTTGTTTTTTCGAGTCAACCACGCTGATTTGAAAGCACGGAGATGGCCCACAGCTCCTCACTCCAAGGTATTCAAGAGCTAAAAAGCCTCTTAAAAGCTCTTGTATCCCTTGCATACCTGCAAGTATGGTAGCAGTGCCCCCTGTAAAGCACACACTGGAGAGGGGTTGAGGCTGGGGGATGTGTGAAGTGTATAGTTCTTAGTTCTGTATGCAACTAGAGTATTTTTAAGAGACCACGAGCTGACAGCGCAGATGGGGAGCTGGTTTCTATTGAGCACAATGCTGGTTGGATTGAGTCCTGTGCTGTTTGGATTGAGCCCTGTGCTGTTTGGATTGAGCCCAGTGCTGTTTGGATTGAGCCCTGTGCTGTTTGGATTGAGCCTAGTGCTGTTTGGATTGAGCCCAGTGCTGTTTGGATTGAGCCCAGTGCTGTTTGGATTGATTCCAGTACTTTGAGAATGCTTTGTGACTTAGTTCCTGATCTTTTTTTGTGGTTCAGTGATAGCAAGCCAAGCTGGTGCAAGCAAACCACGGTAACAACCCAAACACAAACACACTCATGATAAGCCGTGATCTGTAGTTTGTCCTCAGAATTGCTAGAAACTACAAGGCTCTCTGCAAAGCCACTGTTTATTTCTAGTCAATGCAAAGTCCTCCTCAGGTCACACAGAACACAATCAACCTGGGTGAGGCCTACAGTGCTGGTCAGATTGTGTCACCAATCCATCCCCATCTACTTTTGTTGAAAGGCTTTTAAATAGTTATTTCTCTCCACTCTGTCAGGGAATAATTATTTTGCAGACACTTTTATCACAGTGGTCATATTGATTGATTAGGTCTGTAATTGTGGCAGTCATATTGATGGATTAAATCCATGTTGGGCCTATAATTTCTGGAAAAGTCCTTTTCAGTGGACACTTGCTAATGTTGAACGAATATTACATGTCTCCATGGCCAGGACTGAACACAAAAAAGACTACCATCAAACGTGGTTTTTAACACAATTAGACCTTCTCCCTTTCAGAAACGTATACATGTCGATCTAGACAAAGTGGATTTGTTTAGAGTGATGCACTTTTATTGAATAGTTATTCATCACACATTCTCTTGGCCTACATGTCAATATTGAAGGATTGTAAAATGCATGCAGAAGCCTTGTGTAGCTGGAGTCCTGGACCCAGACGGTCTGGGAAACCATGGAAACAGGCTGAACCTGAACTTGGAGAGACCCAATAGCTAACGGCCAGTATAACACCCAGTATAATTAGGCAATAAGGTACGAGGGGGTGTGGTATATGGCCAATAAACCACGGCTAAGGGTATGGAACTGAATATGAAGTATAATTTTTTTTTCAATTTCCCTTTAAATGAGACCTACTTTGTGCCACAGCTCCATGAAGGCTAAAGGTGTTTACACAGTCAAAAGTTTCGGGAGTTTTACTTTGTCTTTTTTAAGACAGGCTTTCTTAAACTCACCCTCTGACATCATTTCAACGGAGGCAGAAGAAAAACTGTCTCCCTTCTTATTCTGATTGCTTTCAACTAAATGAAGGGGACAAGATGGCATTGAAATTCTATGATTTGCATGTACATTTGTTGTATTATTGCATTAGTACCTATGACGCCTGTGGGACCAGTTGGCAATGAGTGCCTCTGAAATGTATCTGTCTTTTGGAAATATGGTTCGTGGGTAGGGGTGATTGAGGTTCATGTATGTGTGTCTCTGTGCCATTGTCTATGTGTGCATGTGTCTATACACCTCTCTGTGTCCTTCACATCTGTGTGTGTGTCCATGCATGCAGATCAGTATGTGCAGAGGGATGGTTAGGGAGTCATTATAAGAATGCCAACCACGTAGCCACCACTCCATGGATAAACATGTACACGTCACATACACACACTCAATATCACATACACGTCACAGGAGGTTGATGGCACCTTAATTGGGGAGAACTGGCTTGTGGTAATGACGAGAGCGGAATCAGTGAAACGGTATCAAATGCATCAAACACGTGGTTAAGAGGTGTTTGATGCCATTCCGTTTGCTCCGTTCTGGACATTATTATGAGCTGTTCTCCCCTCAGCAGCCTCCACTGATGCACGTATACACACACACACACACACATACACATACACACACAGTCAGGCTCTTATGGTCATTTCCTTTTTCCAATTTGCGCTCAAAGTAATTATCTCTTGACGTAGGGCTGCGGTGCTGTCTGTAATTGAAATGGAATTGAAGTCTGGTCCTCACACTGTGATTGTCAACGTGGTCTCAAGTCAACACCTACCTCAGGACTCTTATTTTCAAGAGGACACATTCCAGTTTCCTGTATGAGAGGCTTTAGTATTCAGTCTCCTCTTTGAGAGGCTATAGAATCCAGTCTCCTATATAATTGGCTTTAGAATCCAGTCTCCTTTATGACAGGCTTTAGAATCCAGTCTCCTTTATGACAGGCTTTAGAATCCAGTCTCCTACATGACAGGCTTTAGAATCCAGTCTCCTTTATGACAGGCTTTAGAATCCAGTCTCCTACATGACAGGCTTCAGAATCCAGTCTCCTATATGATAAGTGTTATATTGCAGTCTCCTATATGAGAGGCTTTAGAATCCAGTCTCAAATATGATAGGCTTTAGAATCCAGTCTCCTATATGACAAGCGTTGTAATCTAGTCTCCTATATGAGAGGCTTTAGAATCCAGTCTCCTCTATGGCAGGCTTTATAATCCAGTCTCCTATATGAGAGGCTATATAATCCAGTCTCCTATATGAGAGGGTTTTGAATCCAGTCTCATATATCCAGTTTTCTATATGACAGGCTTTAGAATCCATTTTCCTATATGATATGCTTTAATATCCAGTCTCCTATATGACAGGCTTTAGAATTCCTTTTCCTATATGAGATGCTTTAATATCCAGTCTCCTATATGATAGGCTTTAGAATCCAGTCTCCTGTATAACAGGCTTTTGAATCCAGTCTCCTATATGACATGCTTTAGAATCTCGTCTCCTATATGACAGGCTTTAGATCCCAGTTTCCTGTATGACTGGCTTAAGAATCCAGTCTTCTATATGAGAGTCTTTAGTGTCCAGTCTCCTATATAAGATGCTTTAAAATCCAGTCACCTATATGACAGGATTTAGAATCCAATCTCCTATATGACAAGTGTTATTATCCAGTCTCCTATATGACAGGCTTTAGAATCCAGTCTCTTATATGACAAGCTTTACAATCCGGTCTCCATTATGACAGTCTTTAGAATCCAGTCTTCTTTATGACAGGCTTTAGAGCCCAGTCTCCTCTATGAGAGGCTTTAGGATTTAGTCTCCTCTATGACATGCTTTGGAATCCAGTCTCCTATATAAGAGGCATTATAATCCAGTCTGCTGTATGAGAGGGTTTAGTTTCCAGTCTCCTATTTGAGAGGTTTTAGAATCCAGTCTCTATGACAGGCTTTAGAATTCATTCTCTTATACTATAGTCTTTAGATTCCAGTCTCTTCTATGACGGTTTTAGAATCCAGTCTCCTCTACGAGAGGCGTTAGAATCCATTTTCCTATATGAGATGCTTTAATATCCAGTCTCCTATATGATAGGCTTTAGAATCCAGTCTCCTGTATAACAGGCTTTTGAATCCAGTCTCCTATATGACATGCTTTAGAATCTCGTCTCCTATATGACAGGCTTTAGATCCCAGTTTCCTGTATGACTGGCTTAAGAATCCAGTCTTCTATATGAGAGTCTTTAGTGTCCAGTCTCCTATATAAGATGCTTTAAAATCCAGTCACCTATATGACAGGATTTAGAATCCAACCTCCTATATGACAAGCGTTATTATCCAGTATCCTATATGAGAGACTTTACAATCCTGTCTCCTCTTTGACAGGTTTATAAATCCAATCTCCTATATGAGAGGCTATAGAATTCAATCTACTCTATGACAGGCTTTAGATTCCAGTCTCCTGTTTCACAGAGTTAATATACCAGTCTCCTGTATGAGAGGCTTTATATGACAGGCTTTAGAATCCAGTCTCCTATATGAGAGGCTTTAGAATCCAGTCTCCTCTATTAGAGACTTTAAAATCCAGTCTCCTATATGACAGGCTTTCGAATCCAGTCTCCTATATGACAGGCTTTCGAATCCAGTCTCCTATATGAGAGGCTTTAGATTCCAGTCTCCTATTTGAGAGGCTTTAGTTTCCAGTCTCCTCTATGACGGGCTTTAGAATCCAGTCTCCTATATGAGAGGCTTTAGGATCCAGTCTCTATGACAGGCTTTAGAATCCAGTCTCTTATATGATAGGCTTTAGACTCCGGTCTCCTCTATGACAGGCTTTACGATCCAGTCTCCTCTTCGGGATGCGTTAGAATCCAGTGTCCTATATGAGTTCCTTCATAATCCTGTCTCCTACATGATTCCATTCTCCTATATGAGAGGCTTTAGAGTCCGGTCTCCTCTATGAGAGGCTTTAGAATCCAGTCTCCTATATGAGAGGCTTTAGAATCCAGTCTCGTATTTGAGAGGCTTTTGAAAACAGTCTCCTCTATGGTAGGCTTTATTTTTCCAGTCTCCTGTATGACCATCTTTAGAATCCAGTCTCTTATATGACAAGCTTTACAATCCAATCTCTATATGACAGGCTCTAGATTCCATTATCCTATATGAGAGTGTTTAAGATCCAGTCTCCTATATGAGAGGCTTTTAGGATCCAGTCTCCTCTATGACAGGTAAACAGTCCATTCTCCTCTATGAGAGTCTTTAAGATTCAGTCTCCTCTATGAGAGGCTTTAGAATCCAGTCTCCTCTATGACAGGTATACAGTCCATTCTCCTCTATGAGTAGCTTTAGAATACAGTGTCATCTATGAGAGGCTTTATAATCCAGTCTCTTATTTGACAGGCTTTTATAATCCAGTCTCCTGTTTCACAGGCTTTGTTTACCAGTCTCCTATATGACAAGCTTTAGAATCCAGTCTTCTATGTGACATGCTTTTTTTAATCAAGTGTCCTATGTGACAGGCTTTAAAATCCAGTCTCCTCTATGAGAGTCTTTAGAATCCAGTCTCCTTTATGACAGGCTTTAAAATCCAGTATCCTCTATGAGAGGCTTTAGAATCCAGTCTCCTCTATGAGAGGCTTTAGAATCTAGTCTCCTCTATGAGCGATTTTATAATCCAGTGTCCAATATGACAGCCTTCAGAATCCAGTCTTTTATCGGACAGGCATTAGAATCCAGTCTCCTCTATGAGAGGCTTTAGATTCCAGTCTCCTATAAAATCAAATCAAATGATATGAGAGGCTTTAATCTCCAGTCTCCTATATAACAGGCTTTGGAGCACAGTCTCCTCTATGAGAAACTTTCGAATCCAGTCTCCTGTATGACAGGCTTGAGAATCCAGTCTCCTGTTTCACAGGCTTTATAATCCAGTCTCCTATATGAGAGGCTTTATAGTCCTGTCTCCTATATGACAGGCTTAAGTATCCATTCTTCTTTATGTCAGGCTTAGATTTCAGTCTCCTATATGAGAGGCTTTAGAATCCAGTCTCCGATATGACAGGCTTTATATTCCAGTATCCAAATGACAGGCTTTGGAATCCAGTCTCCTATATCACAGGCTTTAGAATCCAGTCTCCTATATGACAGGCTTTAGTTTCCAGTCTCTTCTATGACGGACTCTGGATTCCAGTCTCCTATATGAGAGGCTTTAGAATCCAGTGTCTTTTACAAGAGGCTTTAGATTCCGTTCTCCTCTATGAGAGGCTTTAGAATCCAATCTCCCATATAAGAGACTTTAGATTCCAGTCTGCTCTTTGAGAGGCTTTAGTTTCCAGTCTCCTCTGACGGGCTTTAGAATCCAGTCTCTATGACATTCTTTAGAATCCAGTCTCCTCTATGACAGCCTTCAGAATCCAGTCTCCTATAACAGAGGCTTTAGAATCCAGTGTCTTTTACAAGAGGCTTTAGAATCCAGTCTCCTATATGACAGGCTTTAGAATCCAGTCTCCTCTACGAGATGCGTTAGAATCCAGTCTCCTAAATGACAGGCTTTAGAATCCAGTCTCCTCTATGAGTGGCTTCGTAATCCAGTCTCCAACATGACAACATTCCAATTCCAATATCTTATATGACAGGCTTTATAATCCTGTCTGCTATATTACAGGCTTTAGAATCCAGTATCCTCTATGATAGGCTTTATATTCCAGTCTCCTATATGACAGGCTTTAGATTCCAGACTCCTATTTGAGAGGTTTTAGAATCCAGTTTCGTATTTGATGGGCTTTAGAATCCGGTCTCCTCTATGAGAGGGTTTAGATTCCAGTCTCCAAATGAGAGGCTTTAGATTCCAGTCTCCTATATGACAGGCTTTAGAATCCAGTCTCCTCTATGAGAGGCTTTAGATTCCAGTCTCCTATATGACAGGCTTTAGAATCCAGTCTCCTCTATGAGAAGCGTTAGAATCCAGTCTCCTCTACGAGATGCGTTAGAATCCAGTCTCCTAAATGACAGGCTTTAGAATCCAGTCTCCTCTACGAGTGGCTTCGTAATCCAGTCTCCAACATGACAACCTTACAATTCCAATATCTTATATGACAGGCTTTATAATCCTGTCTGCTATATTACAGGCTTTAGAATCCAGTATCCTCTATGAGAGGCTTTATATTCCAGTCTCCTATATGACAGGCTTTAGATTCCAGACTCCTATATGAGAGGTTTTAGAATCCAGTTTCGTATTTGATGGGCTTTAGAATCCGGTCTCCTCTATGAGAGGGTTTAGATTCCAGTCTCCAAATGAGAGGCTTTAGAATCCAGTCTCCTCTATGAGAGGCTTTAAAATCCAATCCCCTATATGACAGACTTTAGAATCGAGTCTCCTCTATGACAGGCTTTAGAATCCAGACTCCTCTATGACAGACTTTAGAATCCAGTCTCCTGTTTCACAGGCTTTAGAATCTAGTCTCCTCTATGACAGACTTTAGATTCCAGTCTCCTCTATGACAGACTTTAGAATCCAGTCACCTCTATGAGAGGCTTTAGAATCCAGTCTCCTGTTTCACAGGCTTTATATTCCAGTCTCCTATATGAGAGGCTTTAGATTCCAGTCTCCTCTATGACAGACTTTAGAATCAAGTCTCCTCCATGAGAGGCTTTAGAATCCAGTATCCTGTTTCACAGGCTTTAGAATCCAGTCTCCTCTATGACAGACTTTAGAATCGGGTCTCCTCTATGAGAGGCGTTAGAATCCAGTCTCCTATGTGACAGGCTTTAGAATCCAGTCTCCTCTACGAGATGCGTTAGAATCCAGTCTCCTAAATAATCCAGTCTCCTCTATGACAGGCTTTAGAATTGAGTCTCCTCTATGAGAGGCTTTAGATTCTAGTCTCCTATATGACAGGTTTAGAATCCAGTCTCCTCTATGAGAGGCTTTAGATTCCAGTCTCCTCTATGACAGACTTTAGAATCCAGTCTCCTCTATGACAGGCTTTAGAATCCAGTCTCCTATATGACAGGCTTTAGAATCCAGTCTCCTCTATGAGAGGCTTTAGATTCCAGTCTCCTATATGACAGGCTTTAGAATCCAGTCTCCTCTATGAGAGGCGTTAGAATCCAGTCTCCTCTACGAGATGCGTTAGAATCCAGTCTCCTAAATGACAGGCTTTAGAATCCAGTCTCCTCTATGAGTGGCTTCGAAATCCAGTCTCCAACAAGACAACCTTACAATTCCAATATCTTATATGACAGGCTTTATAATCCTGTCTGCTATATTACAGGCTTTAGAATCCAGTATCCTCTATGAGAGGCTTTATATTCCAGTCTCCTATATGACAGGCTTTAGATTCCAGACTCGTATATGAGAGGTTTTAGAATCCAGTTTCGTATTTGATGGGCTTTAGAATCCGGTCTCCTCTATGAGAGGCTTTAGAATCCAGTCTCCTCTATGAGTAGCTTCGTAATCCAGTCTCCAACATGACAACCTTCCAATTCCAATATCTTATATGACAGGCTTTATAATCCTGTCTGCTATATTACAGGCTTTAGACTCCAGTATCCTCTATGAGAGGCTTTATTTTCCAGTCTCCTATAAGACAGGCTTTAGAATCCTGTCTCCTGTTTCACAGGCTTTATATTCCAGTCTCCTATATGAGAGGCTTTAGAATCCAGTCTCCGATATGACAGGCTTTATATTCCAGTATCCAAATGACAGGCTTTGGAATCCAGTCTCCTATATGACAGGCTTTAGAATCCAGTGTCTTTTACAAGAGGCTTTAGATTCCGTTCTCCTCTATGAGAGGCTTTAGTTTCCAGTCTCCTCTGACGGGCTTTAGAATCCAGTCTCTATGACATTCTTTAGAATCCAGTCTCCTCTATGACAGACTTTAGAATCCAGTCTCTATGACAGACTTTAGAATCCAGTCTCCTCTATGACAGGCTTTAGAATCGAGTCTCCTCTATGAGAGACTTTAGATTCCAGTCTCCTATATGACAGACTTTAGAATCCAGTATCCTCTATGACAGGCTTCAGAATCCAGTCTCCTCTATGAGAGGCTTTAGAATCCAGTCTCCTGTTTCACAGGCTTTATATTCCAGTCTCCTATATGAGAGGCTTTAGATTCCAGGCTCCTCTATGACAGACTTTAGAATCCAGTCTCCTCTATGACAGGCTTTAGAATCAAGTCTCCTCTATGAGAGGCTTTAGAATCCAGTATCCTGTTTCACAGGCTTTAGAATCCAGTCTCCTCTATGACAGACTTTAGATTCCAGTCTCCTCTATGACAGACTTTAGATTCCAGACTCGTATATGAGAGGTTTTAGAATCCAGTTTCGTATTTGATGGGCTTTAGAATCCGGTCTCCTCTATGAGAGGCTTTAGAATCCAGTCTCCTCTATGAGTAGCTTCGTAATCCAGTCTCCAACATGACAACCTTCCAATTCCAATATCTTATATGACAGGCTTTATAATCCTGTCTGCTATATTACAGGCTTTAGACTCCAGTATCCTCTATGAGAGGCTTTATATTCCAGTCTCCTATAAGACAGGCTTTAGAATCCTGTCTCCTGTTTCACAGGCTTTATATTCCAGTCTCCTATATGAGAGGCTTTAGAATCCAGTCTCCGATATGACAGGCTTTATATTCCAGTATCCAAATGACAGGCTTTGGAATCCAGTCTCCTATATGACAGGCTTTAGTTTCCAGTCTCTTCTATGACGGGCTTTAGAATCCAGTCTCCTATATGACAGGCTTTAGTTTCCAGTCTCTTCTATGACGGACTCTGGATTCCAGTCTCCTATATGAGAGGCTTTAGAATCCAGTGTCTTTTACAAGAGGCTTTAGATTCCGTTCTCCTCTATGAGAGGCTTTAGAATCCAATCTCCCATATAAGAGACTTTAGATTCCAGTCTGCTCTTTGAGAGGCTTTAGTTTCCAGTCTCCTCTGACGGGCTTTAGAATCCAGTCTCTATGACATTCTTTAGAATCCAGTCTCCTCTATGACAGACTTTAGAATCCAGTCTCCTCTATGACAAGCTTTAGAATCAACTCTCCTCTATGAGAGGCTTTAGAATCCAGTATCCTGTTTCACAGGCTTTAGAATCCAGTCTCCTCTATGAGAGGCTTTAGATTCCAGTCTCCTCTATGACAGACTTTAGAATCCAGTCTCCTCTATGACAGGCTTTAGAATCCAGTCTCCTCTATGAGATGCGTTAGAATCCAGTCTCCTAAATGACAGGCTTTAGAATCCAGTCTCCTCTATGAGTGGCTTCGTAATCCAGTCTCCAACATGAGAACCTTACAATTCCAATATCTTATATGACAGGCTTTATAATCCTGTCTGCTATATTACAGGCTTTAGAATCCAGTATCCTCTATGAGAGGCTTTATATTCCAGTCTCCTATATGACAGGCTTTAGATTCCAGACTCCTATATGAGAGGTTTTAGAATCCAGTTTCGTATTTGATGGGCTTTAGAATCCGGTCTCCTCTATGAGAGGGTTTAGATTCCAGTCTCCAAATGAGAGGCTTTAGAATCCAGTCTCCTCTATGACAGACTTTAGAATCCAGTCTCCTCTATGAGAGGCTTTAGAATCCAGTCTCCTGTTTCACAGGCTTTATATTCCAGTCTCCTATATGAGAGGCTTTAGATTCCAGGCTCCTCTATGACAGACTTTAGAATCCAGTCTCCTCTATGACAGACTTTAGAATCCAGTCTCCTCTATGACAGACTTTAGAATCCAGTCTCCTCTATGTCAGGCTTTAGAATCCAGTCTCCTATATGACAGGCTTTAGAATCCAGTTTCGTATTTGATGGGCTTTAGAATCCGGTCTCCTCAATGACAGACTTTAGAATCCAGTGTCCTCTATGACAGGCTTTAGAATCCAGTCTCCTATATGACAGGCTTTAGAATCCAGTCTCCTCTATGAGAGGCTTTAGATTCCAGTCTCCTATATGACAAGCTTTAGAATCCAGTCTCCTCTATGAGAGGCGTTAGAATCCAGTCTCCTCTACGAGAGGGTTTAGATTCCAGTCTCCAAATGAGAGGCTTTAGATTCCAGTCTCCTCTATGACAGACTTTAGAATCCAGTCTCCTCTATGACAGGCTTTAGAATCCAGTCTCCTATATGACAGGCTTTAGAATCCAGTCTCCTCTATGAGAGGCGTTAGAATCCAGTCTCCTCTACGAGAGGGTTTAGATTCCAGTCTCCAAATGAGAGGCTTTAGATTCCAGTCTCCTCTATGACAGACTTTAGAATCCAGTCTCCTCTATGACAAGCTTTAGAATCAAGTCTCCTCTATGAGAGGCTTTAGAATCCAGTATCCTGTTTCACAGGCTTTAGAATCCAGTCTCCTCTATGAGAGGCTTTAGATTCCAGTCTCCTCTATGACAGACTTTAGAATCCAGTCTCCTCTATGACAGGCTTTAGAATCCAGTCTCCTCTATGAGAGGCTTTAGATTCCAGTCTCCTATATGACAGGCTTTAGAATCCAGTCTCCTCTATATGAGGCGTTAGAATCCAGTCTCCTCTACGAGATGCGTTAGAATCCAGTCTCCTAAATGACAGGCTTTAGAATCCAGTCTCCTCTATGAGTGGCTTCGTAATCCAGTCTCCAACATGACAACCTTACAATTCCAATATCTTACATGACAGGCTTTATAATCCTGTCTGCTATATTACAGGCTTTAGAATCCAGTATCCTCTATGAGAGGCTTTATATTCCAGTCTCCTATATGACAGGCTTTAGATTCCAGACTCCTATATGAGAGGTTTTAGAATCCAGTTTCGTATTTGATGGGCTTTAGAATCCGGTCTCCTCTATGAGAGGGTTTAGATTCCAGTCTCCAAATGAGAGGCTTTAGAATCCAGTCTCCTCTATGTGAGGCTTTAAAATCCAATCCCCTATATGACAGACTTTAGAATCCAGTCTCCTCTATGAGAGGCTTCAGAATCCAGTATCCTGTTTCACAGGCTTTAGAATCCAGTCTCCTCTATGAGAGGCTTTAGATTCCAGTCTCCTCTATGACAGACTTTAGAATCCAGTCTCCTCTATGACAGGCTTTAGAATCCAGTCTCCTCTATGAGAGGCTTTAGATTCCAGTCTCCTATATGACAGGCTTTAGAATCCAGTCTCCTCTATATGAGGCGTTAGAATCCAGTCTCCTTTACGAGATGCGTTAGAATCCAGTCTCCTCTATGACAGGCTTTAGAATCAATTCTCCTCTATGAGAGGCATCAGAATCCAGTATCCTGTTTCACAGGCTTTAGAATCTAGTCTCCTCTATGACAGACTTTAGATTCCAGTCTCCTCTATGACAGACTTTAGAATCCAGTCTCCTCTATGAGAGGCTTTAGAATCCAGTCTCCTCTATGAGAGGCTTTAGAATCCAGTCTCCTCTATGACAGGCTTTAGAATCCAGTCTCCCCTATGAGAGGCTTTAGAATCCAGTCTCCTATATGACAGGCTTTAGAATCCAGTCTCCTCTATATGAGGCGTTAGAATCCAGTCTCCTTTACGAGATGCGTTAGAATCCAGTCTCCTAAATGACAGGCTTTAGAATCCAGTCTCCTCTATGAGTGGCTTTGTAATCCAGTCTCCAACATGACAACCTTACAATTCCAATATCTTATATGACAGGCTTTAGAATCCAGTATCCTCTATGAGAGGCTTTATATTCCAGTCTCCTATATGACAGGCTTTAGATTCCAGACTCCTATATGACAGGCTTTAGAATCCAGTCTCCTCTATGAGAGGCGTTAGAATCCAGTCTCCTCTATGACAGGCTTCAGAATCCAGTATCCTGTTTCACAGGCTTTAGAATCCAGTCTCCTCTATGAGAGGCTTTAGATTCCAGTCTCCTCTATGACAGACTTTAGAATCCAGTCTCCTCTATGACAGGCTTTAGAATCCAGTCTCCTCTATGAGAGGCTTTAGATTCCAGTCTCCTCTATGACAGACTTTAGAATCCAGTCTCCTCTATGACAGGCTTTAGAATCCAGTCTCCTTTACGAGATGCGTTAGAATCCAGTCTCCTAAATGACAGGCTTTAGAATCCAGTCTCCTCTATGAGTGGCTTCGTAATCCAGTCTCCAACATGACAACCTTACAATTCCAATATCTTATATGACAGGCTTTATAATCCTGTCTGCTATATTACAGGCTTTAGAATCCAGTATCCTCTATGAGAGGCTTTATATTCCAGTCTCCTATATGACAGGCTTTAGATTCCAGACTCCTATATGAGAGGTTTTAGAATCCAGTTTCGTATTTGATGGGCTTTAGAATCCGGTCTCCTCTATGAGAGGGTTTAGATTCCAGTCTCCAAATGAGAGGCTTTAGAATCCAGTCTCCTCTATGAGAGGCTTTTCCAGTCTCCCTAATGACAGACTTTAGAATCCAGTCTCCTCTATGAGATGACATCCTGTTTCACAGGCTTTAGAATCCAGTCTCCTCTATGAGAGGCTTTAGATTCCAGTCTCCTCTATGACAGACTTTAGAATCCAGTCTCCTCTATGACAGGCTTTAGAATCCAGTCTCCAGAGGCTTTAAAATCCTCCCTATATGACAGACTTTAGAATCCAATGAGAGGCCAGTCTCCTGTTTCACAGGCTTTAGAATCCAGTCTCCTCTATGACAGGCTTTAGATTCCAGTCTCCTCTATGACAGACTTTAGAATCCAGTCACCTCTATGAGAGGCTTTAGAATCCAGTCTCCTGTTTCACAGGCTTTATATTCCAGTCTCCTATATGAGAGGCTTTAGATTCCAGTCTCCTCTATGACAGACTTTAGAATCCAGTCTCCTCTATGACAGGCTTTAGAATCCTCCATGAGAGGCTTTAGAATCCAGTATCCTGTTTCACAGGCTTTAGAATCCAGTCTCCTCTATGACAGACTTTAGATTCCAGTCTCCTCTATGACAGACTTTAGATTCCAGACTCGTATATGAGAGGTTTTAGAATCCAGTTTCGTATTTGATGGGCTTTAGAATCCGGTCTCCTCTATGAGAGGCTTTAGAATCCAGTCTCCTAAATAATCCAGTCTCCTCTATGACAGGCTTTAGAATTGAGTCTCCTCTATGAGAGGCTTTAGATTCTAGTCTCCTATATGACAGGTTTAGAATCCAGTCTCCTCTATGAGAGGCTTTAGATTCCAGTCTCCTCTATGACAGACTTTAGAATCCAGTCTCCTCTATGACAGGCTTTAGAATCCAGTCTCCTATATGACAGGCTTTAGAATCCAGTCTCCTCTATGAGAGGCTTTAGATTCCAGTCTCCTATATGACAGGCTTTAGAATCCAGTCTCCTCTATGAGAGGCGTTAGAATCCAGTCTCCTCTACGAGATGCGTTAGAATCCAGTCTCCTAAATGACAGGCTTTAGAATCCAGTCTCCTCTATGAGTGGCTTCGAAATCCAGTCTCCAACAAGACAACCTTACAATTCCAATATCTTATATGACAGGCTTTATAATCCTGTCTGCTATATTACAGGCTTTAGAATCCAGTATCCTCTATGAGAGGCTTTATATTCCAGTCTCCTATATGACAGGCTTTAGATTCCAGACTCGTATATGAGAGGTTTTAGAATCCAGTTTCGTATTTGATGGGCTTTAGAATCCGGTCTCCTCTATGAGAGGCTTTAGAATCCAGTCTCCTCTATGAGTAGCTTCGTAATCCAGTCTCCAACATGACAACCTTCCAATTCCAATATCTTATATGACAGGCTTTATAATCCTGTCTGCTATATTACAGGCTTTAGACTCCAGTATCCTCTATGAGAGGCTTTATTTTCCAGTCTCCTATAAGACAGGCTTTAGAATCCTGTCTCCTGTTTCACAGGCTTTATATTCCAGTCTCCTATATGAGAGGCTTTAGAATCCAGTCTCCGATATGACAGGCTTTATATTCCAGTATCCAAATGACAGGCTTTGGAATCCAGTCTCCTATATGACAGGCTTTAGAATCCAGTGTCTTTTACAAGAGGCTTTAGATTCCGTTCTCCTCTATGAGAGGCTTTAGTTTCCAGTCTCCTCTGATGGGCTTTAGAATCCAGTCTCTATGACATTCTTTAGAATCCAGTCTCCTCTATGACAGACTTTAGAATCCAGTCTCTATGACATTCTTTAGAATCCAGTCTCCTCTATGACAGGCTTTAGAATCGAGTCTCCTCTATGAGAGACTTTAGATTCCAGTCTCCTATATGACAGACTTTAGAATCCAGTATCCTCTATGACAGGCTTCAGAATCCAGTCTCCTCTATGAGAGGCTTTAGAATCCAGTCTCCTGTTTCACAGGCTTTATATTCCAGTCTCCTATATGAGAGGCTTTAGATTCCAGGCTCCTCTATGACAGACTTTAGAATCCAGTCTCCTCTATGACAGGCTTTAGAATCAAGTCTCCTCTATGAGAGGCTTTAGAATCCAGTATCCTGTTTCACAGGCTTTAGAATCCAGTCTCCTCTATGACAGACTTTAGATTCCAGTCTCCTCTATGACAGACTTTAGATTCCAGACTCGTATATGAGAGGTTTTAGAATCCAGTTTCGTATTTGATGGGCTTTAGAATCCGGTCTCCTCTATGAGAGGCTTTAGAATCCAGTCTCCTCTATGAGTAGCTTCGTAATCCAGTCTCCAACATGACAACCTTCCAATTCCAATATCTTATATGACAGGCTTTATAATCCTGTCTGCTATATTACAGGCTTTAGACTCCAGTATCCTCTATGAGAGGCTTTATATTCCAGTCTCCTATAAGACAGGCTTTAGAATCCTGTCTCCTGTTTCACAGGCTTTATATTCCAGTCTCCTATATGAGAGGCTTTAGAATCCAGTCTCCGATATGACAGGCTTTATATTCCAGTATCCAAATGACAGGCTTTGGAATCCAGTCTCCTATATCACAGGCTTTAGAATCCAGTCTCCTATATGACAGGCTTTAGTTTCCAGTCTCTTCTATGACGGACTCTGGATTCCAGTCTCCTATATGAGAGGCTTTAGAATCCAGTGTCTTTTACAAGAGGCTTTAGATTCCGTTCTCCTCTATGAGAGGCTTTAGAATCCAATCTCCCATATAAGAGACTTTAGATTCCAGTCTGCTCTTTGAGAGGCTTTAGTTTCCAGTCTCCTCTGACGGGCTTTAGAATCCAGTCTCTATGACATTCTTTAGAATCCAGTCTCCTCTATGACAGACTTTAGAATCCAGTCTCTATGACAGACTTTAGAATCCAGTCTCCTCTATGAGAGGCTTTAGAATCCAGTCTCCTGTTTCACAGGCTTTATATTCCAGTCTCCTATATGAGAGGCTTTAGAATCCAGTCTCCTCTATGACAGACTTTAGAATCCAGTCTCCTCTATGACAAGCTTTAGAATCAACTCTCCTCTATGAGAGGCTTTAGAATCCAGTATCCTGTTTCACAGGCTTTAGAATCCAGTCTCCTCTATGAGAGGCTTTAGATTCCAGTCTCCTCTATGACAGACTTTAGAATCCAGTCTCCTCTATGACAGGCTTTAGAATCCAGTCTCCTCTATGAGATGCGTTAGAATCCAGTCTCCTAAATGACAGGCTTTAGAATCCAGTCTCCTCTATGAGTGGCTTCGTAATCCAGTCTCCAACATGAGAACCTTACAATTCCAATATCTTATATGACAGGCTTTATAATCCTGTCTGCTATATTACAGGCTTTAGAATCCAGTATCCTCTATGAGAGGCTTTATATTCCAGTCTCCTATATGACAGGCTTTAGATTCCAGACTCCTATATGAGAGGTTTTAGAATCCAGTTTCGTATTTGATGGGCTTTAGAATCCGGTCTCCTCTATGAGAGGGTTTAGATTCCAGTCTCCAAATGAGAGGCTTTAGAATCCAGTCTCCTCTATGACAGACTTTAGAATCCAGTCTCCTCTATGAGAGGCTTTAGAATCCAGTCTCCTGTTTCACAGGCTTTATATTCCAGTCTATATGAGAGGCTTTAGATTCCAGGCTCCTCTATGACAGACTTTAGAATCCAGTCTCCTCTATGACAGACTTTAGAATCCAGTCTCCTCTATGACAGACTTTAGAATCCAGTCTCCTCTATGTCAGGCTTTAGAATCCAGTCTCCTATATGACAGGCTTTAGAATCCAGTTTCGTATTTGATGGGCTTTAGAATCCGGTCTCCTCAATGACAGACTTTAGAATCCAGTGTCCTCTATGACAGGCTTTAGAATCCAGTCTCCTATATGACAGGCTTTAGAATCCAGTCTCCTCTATGAGAGGCTTTAGATTCCAGTCTCCTATATGACAAGCTTTAGAATCCAGTCTCCTCTATGAGAGGCGTTAGAATCCAGTCTCCTCTATGACAGGTATACAGTCCATTCTCCTCTATGAGTAGCTTTAGAATACAGTGTCATCTATGAGAGGCTTTATAATCCAGTCTCTTATTTGACAGGCTTTTATAATCCAGTCTCCTGTTTCACAGGCTTTGTTTACCAGTCTCCTATATGACAAGCTTTAGAATCCAGTCTCCTCTATGACATGCTTTTTAATCAAGTGTCCAAAATCCAGTCTCCTCTATGAGAGTCTTTAGAATCCAGTCTCCTTTATGACAGGCTTTAAAATCCAGTATCCTCTATGAGAGGCTTTAGAATCCAGTCTCCTCTATGACAGGCTTTAGAATCAGTCTCCTCTATGAGCGATTTTATAATCCAGTGTCCAATATGACAGCCTTCAGAATCCAGTCTTTTATCGGACAGGCATTAGAATCCAGTCTCCTCTATGAGAGGCTTTAGATTCCAGTCTCCTATAGTCAAATGATATGAGAGGCTTTAATCTCCAGTCTCCTATATAACAGGCTTTAGAGCACAGTCTCCTCTATGAGAGGCTTTAGAATCCAGTCTCCTGTATGACAGGCTTGAGAATCCAGTCTCCTGTTTCACAGGCTTTATAATCCAGTCTCCTATATGAGAGGCTTTATAGTCCTGTCTCCTATATGACAGGCTTAAGTATCCATTCTTCTTTATGTCAGGCTTAGATTTCAGTCTCCTCTATGAGAGGCTTTAGAATCCAGTCTCCGATATGACAGGCTTTATATTCCAGTCTCCAAATGACAGGCTTTAGAATCCAGTCTCCTATATGACAGGCTTTAGAATCCAGTCTCCTATATGACAGGCTTTAGTTTCCAGTCTCTTCTATGACGGACTCTGGATTCCAGTCTCCTATATGAGAGGCTTTAGAATCCAGTGTCTTTTACAAGAGGCTTTAGATTCCAGTCTCCTCTATGAGAGGCTTTAGATTCCAGTCTCCCTATGACAGATTCCACTTTAGAATCCAGTCTCCTCTATCCAGTCTCCAAATGACAGGCTTTAGAATCCAGTCTCTATGACATTCTTTAGAATCCAGTCTCCTCTATGACAGCCTTCAGGCTTTAACAGAGGCTTTAGAATCCAGTGTCTTTTCAAGAGGCTTTAGATTCCAGTCTCCTATATGACAGGCTTTAGAATCCAGTCTCCTCTATGAGAGGCTTTAGATTCCAGTCTCCTATATGACAGGCTATGAGAGGCGTTAGAATCCAGTCTCCTCTACGAGATGCGTTAGAATCCAGTCTCCTAAATGACAGGCTTTAGAATCCAGTCTCCTCTATGAGTGGCTTCGTAATCCAGTCTCCAACATGACAACCTTACAATTCCAATATCTTATATGACAGGCTTTATAATCCTGTCTGCTATATTACAGGCTTTAGAATCCAGTATCCTCTATGAGAGGCTTTATATTCCAGTCTCCTATATGACAGGCTTTAGATTCCAGTCTCCTATATGAGAGGTTTTAGAATCCAGTTTCGTATTTGATGGGCTTTAGAATCCGGTCTCCTTATGAGAGGGTTTAGATTCCAGTCTCCAAATGAGAGGCTTTAGAATCCAGTCTCCTATGAGAGGCTTTAAAATCCAATCCCCTATATGACAGCTTTAGAATCCAGTCTCCTCTATGACAGGCTTTAGAATCCAGACTCCTCTATGACAGACTTTAGAATCCAGTCTCCTGTTTCACAGGCTTTAGAATCCAGTCTCCTCTATGACAGACTTTAGAATCCAGTCTCCTCTATGACAGACTTTAGAATCCAGTCACCTCTATGAGAGGCTTTAGAATCCAGTTTCACAGGCTTTATATTCCAGTCTCCTATGAGAGGCTTTAGATTCCAGTCTCCTCTATGACAGACTTTAGAATCAAGTCTCCTCCATGAGAGGCTTTAGAATCCAGTCTCCTGTTTACGAGGCTTTAGAATCCAGTCTCCTCTATGACAGGCTTTAGAATCGGGTCTCCTCTATGAGAGGCGTTAGAATCCAGTCTCCTGTGACAGGCTTTAGAATCCAGTCTCCTCTATGAGATGCTTTAGAATCCAGTCTCCTAAATTCCAGTGACAGGCTTTAGAATCCAGTCTCCTCTATGAGAGGCTTTAGATTCCAGTCTCCTATATGACAGGTTTAGAATCCAGTCTCCTCTATGAGAGGCTTTAGATTCCAGTCTCCTCTATGACAGACTTTAGAATCCAGTCTCCTCTATGACAGGCTTTAGAATCCAGTCTCCTATATGAGGCTTTAGAATCCAGTCTCCTCTATGAGAGGCTTTAGATTCCAGTCTCCTATATGACAGGCTTTAGAATCCAGTCTCCTCTATGAGAGGCGTTAGAATCCAGTCTCCTCTACGAGATGCGTTAGAATCCAGTCTCCTAAATGACAGGCTTTAGAATCCAGTCTCCTCTATGAGTGGCTTCGAAATCCAGTCTCCAACAAGACAACCTTACAATTCCAATATCTTATATGACAGGCTTTATAATCCTGTCTGCTATATTACAGGCTTTAGAATCCAGTATCCTCTATGAGAGGCTTTATATTCCAGTCTCCTATATGACAGGCTTTAGATTCCAGACTCCTATATGAGAGGTTTTAGAATCCAGTTTCGTATTTGATGGGCTTTAGAAGTCTCCTCTATGAGAGCTTTAGAATCCAGTCTCCAACTATGACAACCTTCCTTCCAATATCTTATATGACAGGCTTTATAATCCTGTCTGCTATATTACAGGCTTTAGAATCCAGTCTCCTCTATGAGAGGCTTTATTTTCCAGTCTCCTATAAGACAGGCTTTAGAATCCAGTCTCCTGTTTCACAGGCTTTATATTCCAGTCTCCTATATGAGAGGCTTTAGAATCCAGTCTCCGATATGACAGGCTTTATATTGACAAATGACAGGCTTTAGAATCCAGTCTCCTCTATGACAGGCTTTAGAATCCAGTCTCTTTACAAGAGGCTTTAGATTCCGTCTCCTCTATGAGAGGCTTTAGTTTCCAGTCTCCTCTGACGGGCTTTAGAATCCAGTCTCTATGACATTCTTTAGAATCCAGTCTCCTCTATGACAGACTTTAGAATCCAGTCTCTATGACAGACTTTAGAATCCAGTCTCCTCTATGACAGGCTTTAGAATCCAGTCTCCTCTATGAGAGACTTTAGATTCCAGTCTCCTATATGACAGACTTTAGAATCCAGTATCCTCTATGACAGGCTTCAGAATCCAGTCTCCTCTATGAGAGGCTTTAGAATCCAGTCTCCTGTTTCACAGGCTTTATATTCCAGTCTCCTATATGAGAGGCTTTAGATTCCAGGCTCCTCTATGACAGACTTTAGAATCCAGTCTCCTCTATGACAGGCTTTAGAATCCAGTCTCCTCTATGAGAGGCTTTAGAATCCAGTATCCTGTTTCACAGGCTTTAGAATCCAGTCTCCTCTATGACAGACTTTAGATTCCAGTCTCCTCTATGACAGACTTTAGAATCCAGACTCCTATATGAGAGGTTTTAGAATCCAGTTTCTATTTGATGGGCTTTAGAATCCAGTCTCCTCTATGAGAGGCTTTAGAATCCAGTCTCCTCTATGAGTAGCTTGTAATCCAGTCTCCAACATGACAACCTTCCAATTCCAATATCTTATATGACAGGCTTTATAATCCAGTCTGCTATATTACAGGCTTTAGAATCCAGTCTCCTCTATGAGAGGCTTTATATTCCAGTCTCCTATAAGACAGGCTTTAGAGGCTTTATATTCCAGTCTCCTATATGAGAGGCTTTAGAATCCAGTCTCCGATATGACAGGCTTTATATTCCAGTATCCAAATGACAGGCTTTAGAATCCAGTCTCCTATATGACAGGCTTTAGTTTCCAGTCTCTTCTATGACGGGCTTTAGAATCCAGTCTCCTATATGACAGGCTTTAGTTTCCAGTCTCTTCTATGACGGACTCTGGATTCCAGTCTCCTATATGAGAGGCTTTAGAATCCAGTGTCTTTTACCAGTCTCCTCTATGAGAGGCTTTAGAATCCAGTCTCCCATATAAGAGACTTTAGATTCCAGTCTGCTCTTTGAGAGGCTTTAGTTTCCAGTCTCCTCTGACGGGCTTTAGAATCCAGTCTCTATGACATTCTTTAGAATCCAGTCTCCTCTATGACAGACTTTAGAATCCAGTCTCCTCTATGACAAGCTTTAGAATCAAGTCTCCTCTATGAGAGGCTTTAGAATCCAGTATCCTGTTTCACAGGCTTTAGAATCCAGTCTCCTCTATGAGAGGCTTTAGATTCCAGTCTCCTCTATGACAGACTTTAGAATCCAGTCTCCTCTATGACAGGCTTTAGAATCCAGTCTCCTCTATGAGAGGCTTTAGAATCCAGTCTCCTAAATGACAGGCTTTAGAATCCAGTCTCCTCTATGAGAGGCTTTAATCCAGTCTCCATGAGAACCTTACAATTCCAATATCTTATATGACAGGCTTTATAATCCTGTCTGCTATATTACAGGCTTTAGAATCCAGTATCCTCTATGAGAGGCTTTATATTCCAGTCTCCTATATGACAGGCTTTAGATTCCAGACTCCTATATGAGAGGTTTTAGAATCCAGTTTCGTATTTGATGGGCTTTAGAATCCAGTCTCCTCTATGAGAGGGTTTAGATTCCAGTTCCAAATGAGAGGCTTTAGAATCCAGTCTCCTCTATGACAGACTTTAGAATCCAGTCTCCTCTATGAGAGGCTTTAGAATCCAGTCTCCTGTTTCACAGGCTTTATATTCCAGTCTCCTCTATGAGAGGCTTTAGAATCCAGTCTCCTCTATGACAGACTTTAGAATCCAGTCTCCTCTATGACAGACTTTAGAATCCAGTCTCCTCTATGACAGACTTTAGAATCCAGTCTCCTCTATGACAGGCTTTAGAATCCAGTCTCCTATATGACAGGCTTTAGAATCCAGTTTGTATTTGATGGGCTTTAGAATCCAGTCTCCTCAATGACAGACTTTAGAATCCAGTCTCCTCTATGACAGGCTTTAGAATCCAGTCTCCTATATGACAGGCTTTAGAATCCAGTCTCTATGAGAGGCTTTAGATTCCAGTCTCCTATATGACAAGCTTTAGAATCCAGTCTCCTCTATGAGGCTTTAGAATCCAGCTTTAGATTCCAGTCTCCTCTATGACAGGCTTTAGAATCCAGTCTCCTCTATGACAGACTTTAGAATCCAGTCTCCTCTATGACAGGCTTTAGAATCCAGTCTCCTATATGACAGGCTTTAGAATCCAGTCTCCTCTATGAGAGGCGTTAGAATCCAGTCTCCTCTACGAGAGGGTTTAGATTCCAGTCTCCAAATGAGAGGCTTTAGATTCCAGTCTCCTCTATGACAGGCTTTAGAATCCAGTCTCCTTTGACAAGCTTTAGATTCCAGTCTCCTCTATGACAGACTTTAGAATCCAGTCTCCTCTATGACAAGCTTTAGAATCAAGTCTCCTCTATGAGAGGCTTTAGATTCCAGTCTCCTCTATGACAGACTTTAGAATCCAGTCTCCTCTATGACAGGCTTTAGAATCCAGTCTCCTCTATGAGAGGCTTTAGATTCCAGTCTCCTATATGACAGGCTTTAGAATCCAGTCTCCTCTATATGAGGCGTTAGAATCCAGTCTCCTCTACGAGATGCGTTAGAATCCAGTCTCCTAAATGACAGGCTTTAGAATCCAGTCTCCTCTATGAGTGGCTTCGTAATCCAGTCTCCAACATGACAACCTTACAATTCCAATATCTTATATGACAGGCTTTATAATCCTGTCTGCTATATTACAGGCTTTAGAATCCAGTATCCTCTATGAGAGGCTTTATATTCCAGTCTCCTATATGACAGGCTTTAGATTCCAGACTCCTATATGAGAGGTTTTAGAATCCAGTTTCGTATTTGATGGGCTTTAGAATCCGGTCTCCTCTATGAGAGGGTTTAGATTCCAGTCTCCAAATGAGAGGCTTTAGAATCCAGTCTCCTCTATGAGAGGCTTTAAAATCCAATCCCCTATATGACAGACTTTAGAATCCAGTCTCCTCTATGAGAGGCTTCAGAATCCAGTATCCTGTTTCACAGGCTTTAGAATCCAGTCTCCTCTATGAGAGGCTTTAGATTCCAGTCTCCTCTATGACAGACTTTAGAATCCAGTCTCCTCTATGACAGGCTTTAGAATCCAGTCTCCTCTATGAGAGGCTTTAAAATCCAATCCCCTATATGACAGACTTTAGAATCCAGTCTCCTCTATGAGAGGCTTCAGAATCCAGTATCCTGTTTCACAGGCTTTAGAATCCAGTCTCCTCTATGACAGGCTTTAGAATCAATTCTCTCTATGAGAGGCTTCAGAATCCAGTAATCCTGTTTCTATGACAGGCTTTAGAATCCAGTCTCCTCTATGACAGACTTTAGATTCCAGTCTCCTCTATGACAGACTTTAGAATCCAGTCTCCTCTATGAGAGGCTTTAGAATCCAGTCTCCTCTATGAGAGGCTTTAGAATCCAGTCTCCTCTATGACAGGCTTTAGAATCTAGTCTCCTCTATGACAGGCTTTAGAATCCAGTCTCCTCTATGAGAGGCTTTAGAATCCAGTCTCCTATATGACAGGCTTTAGAATCCAGTCTCCTCTATATGAGGCGTTAGAATCCAGTCTCCTAAATGACAGGCTTTAGAATCCAGTCTCCTCTATGAGAGGCTTTGTATTCCAGTCTCCAACAAGACAACCTTAGAATTCCAATATCTTATATGACAGGCTTTATAATCCAGTCTGCTCTATTACAGGCTTTAGAATCCAGTCTCCTCTATGAGAGGCTTTATATTCCAGTCTCCTATATGACAGGCTTTAGATTCCAGTCTCTCTATGAGAGGTTTTAGAATCCAGTCTCCTCTATTTGACAGGCTTTAGAATCCAGTCTCCTCTTTGAGAGGCTTTAGAATCCAGTATCCTTTAGAATCCAGTCTCCTCTATGACAGACTTTAGAATCCAGTCTCCTCTATGACAGGCTTTAGAATCCAGTCTCCTCTATGACAGACTTTAGAATCCAGTCTCCTCTATGACAGGCTTTAGAATCCAGTCTCCCTATGAGAGGCTTTAGAATCCAGTCTCCTCTTTGACAGGCTTTAGATTCCAGTCTCCTATATGAGAGGCTTTAGATTCCAGGCTCCTCTATGACAGACTTTAGAATCCAGTCTCCTATGACAGGCTTTAGAATCCAGTCTCCTCTATGAGAGGCTTTAGAATCCAGTCTCCTGTATGACAGGCTTTAGAATCCAGTCTCCTCTATGACAGGCTTTAGAATTCCAGTCTCCTCTATGACAGACTTTAGAATCCAGTCTCCAGTCTCCAACTATGAGAGGCTTTAGAATCCAGTCTCCTATATGAGAGGCTTTAGATTCCAGGCTCTCTATGACAGACTTTAGAATCCAGTCTCCTATATGACAGACTTTAGAATCCAGTATCCTCTATGACAGGCTTTAGAATCCAGTCTCCTCTATGACAGGCTTTAGAATCCAGTCTCCTCTATGACAGGCTTTAGAATCCAGTTTCCTATTTGATGGGCTTTAGAATCCAGTCTCCTCTATGACAGGCTTTAGAATCCAGTCTCCTCTATGACAGGCTTTAGAATCCAGTCTCCTATGACAGGTTTTAGAATCCAGTTTTATTTGATGGGCTTTAGAATCCGGTCTCCTCTATGAGAGGGTTTAGATTCCAGTCTCCCAGGCTTTAGAATCTTATATGAGAGGCTTTATAATCCTGTCTCCTATATGACAGGCTTTAGAATCCAGTCTCCTCTATGAGAGGCTTTATAATCCAGTCTCCTCTATGACAGGCTTTAGAATCCAGTCTCCTGTTTCACAGGCTTTATATTCCAGTCTCCTATATGAGAGGCTTTAGATTCCAGTCTCCTCTATGACAGGCTTTAGAATTCCAGTATCCAAATGACAGGCTTTAGAATCCAGTCTCCTATATCACAGGCTTTAGAATCCAGTCTCCTATATGACAGGCTTTAGTTTCCAGTCTCCTCTATGACAGGCTTTAGAATCCAGTCTCCTCTATGACAGGCTTTAGTTTCCAGTCTCTTCTATGACAGGACTTTAGATTCCAGTCTCCTATATGAGAGGCTTTAGAATCCAGTGAAGGCTTTAGTCTCCTCTATGAGAGGCTTTAGAATCCAGTCTCCCATATAAGAGACTTTAGATTCCAGTCTGCTCTTTGAGAGGCTTTAGTTTCCAGTCTCCTCTGACGGGCTTTAGAATCCAGTCTCTATGACATTCTTTAGAATCCAGTCTCCTCTATGACAGACTTTAGAATCCAGTCTCTATGACAGATTATGAATCCAGTCTCCTCTATGACAGACTTTAGATTCCAGTCTCCTCTATGACAGACTTTAGAATCCAGTCTCCTCTATGAGAGGCATTAGAATCCAGTCTCCTGTTTCACAGGCTTTATATTCCAGTCTCCTATATGAGAGGCTTTAGATTCCAGTCTCCTCTATGACAGACTTTAGAATCCAGTCTCCTCTATGACAGGCTTTAGAATCCAGTCTCCTCCTATGACAGGCTTTAGAATCCAGTCTCCTCTATGACAGACTTTAGATTCCAGTCTCCTCTATGACAGACTTTAGAATCCAGTCTCCTCTATGACAGGCTTTAGAATCCAGTCTCCTCTATGAGAGGCTTTAGAATCCAGTCTCCTCTATGACAGGCTTTATATTCCAGTCTCCTCTATGAGAGGCTTTAGATTCCAGGCTCCTCTATGACAGACTTTAGAATCCAGTCTCCTCTATGACAGACTTTAGAATCCAGTCTCCTCTATGACAGACTTTAGAATCCAGTCTCCTCTATGTCAGGCTTTAGAATCCAGTCTCCTATATGACAGGCGTTAGAATCCAGTTTCGTATTTGATGGGCTTTAGAATCCGGTCTCCTCAATGACAGACTTTAGAATCCAGTCTCCTCTATGAGTGGCTTCGTAATCCAGTCTCCAACATGACAACCTTACAATTCCAATATCTTATATGACAGGCTTTATAATCCTGTCTGCTATATTGCAGGCTTTAGAATCCAGTATCCTCTATGAGAGGCGTTATATTCCAGTCTCCTATATGACAGGCTTTAGATTCCAGACTCCTATATGAGAGGTTTTAGAATCCAGTTTCGTATTTGATGGGCTTTAGAATCCGGTCTCCTCTATGAGAGGGTTTAGATTCCAGTCTCCAAATGAGAGGCTTTAGAATCCAGTCTCCTCTATGAGAGGCTTTAAAATCCAATCCCCTATATGACAGACTTTAGAATCCAGTCTCCTCTATGAGAGGCTTCAGAATCCAGTATCCTGTTTCACAGGCTTTAGAATCCAGTCTCCTCTATGAGAGGCTTTAGATTCCAGTCTCCTCTATGACAGACTTTAGAATCCAGTCTCCTCTATGACAGGCTTTAGAATCCAGTCTCCTTTACGAGATGCGTTAGAATCCAGTCTCCTGTTTCACAGGCTTTATATTCCAGTCTCCTCTATGAGAGGCTTTAGAATCCAGTCTCCTCTATGACAGGCTTTAGAATCCAGTCTCCTCTATGACAGACTTTAGAATCCACTCTCCTCGACGAGATGCGTTAGAATCCAGTCTCCTAAATAATCCAGTCTCCTCTATGACAGGCTTTAGAATCGAGTCTCCTCTATGACAGACTTTAGAATCCAGTCTCCTCTATGACAGGCTTTAGAATCCAGTCTCCTATATGACAGGCTTTAGAATCCAGTCTCCTCTATGACAGACTTTAGAATCCAGTCTCCTCTATGACAGGCTTTAGAATCCAGTCTCCTATATGACAGGCTTTAGAATCCAGTCTCCTCTATGAGAGGCTTTAGAATCCAGTCTCCTATATGACAGGCTTTAGAATCCAGTCTCCTCTATGAGAGGCTTTAGAATCCAGTCTCCTAAATGACAGGCTTTAGAATCCAGTCTCCTCTACGAGTGGCTTCGTAATCCAGTCTCCAACAAGACAACCTTACAATTCCAATATCTTATATGACAGGCTTTATAATCCTGTCTGCTATATTACAGGCTTTAGAATCCAGTATCCTCTATGAGAGGCTTTATATTCCAGTCTCCTATATGACAGGCTTTAGATTCCAGACTCGTATATGAGAGGTTTTAGAATCCAGTTTCGTATTTGATGGGCTTTAGAATCCGGTCTCCTCTATGAGAGGCTTTAGAATCCAGTCTCCTCTATGACAGACTTTAGAATCCAGTCTCTATGACAGACTTTAGAATCCAGTCTCCTCTATGACAGGCTTTAGAATCGAGTCTCCTCTATGAGAGACTTTAGAATCCAGTATCCTCTATGACAGGCTTCAGAATCCAGTCTCCTCTATGAGAGGCTTTAGATTCCATTCTCCTGTTTCACAGGCTTTATATTCCAGTCTCCTATATGAGAGGCTTTAGATTCCAGGCTCCTCTATGACAGACTTTAGAATCCAGTCTCCTGTATGACAGACTTTAGAATCCAGTCTCCTCTATGACAGACTTTAGAATCCAGTCTCCTCTATGACAGGCTTTAGAATCCAGTCTCCTATATGACAGGCTTTAGAATCCAGTTTCGTATTTGATGGGCTTTAGAATCCGGTCTCCTCTATGACAGACTTTAGAATCCAGTCTGCTCTATGACAGGCTTTAGAATCCAGTCTCCTATATGACAGGTTTTAGAATCCAGTTTCGTATTTGATGGGCTTTAGAATCCGGTCTCCTCTATGAGAGGGTTTAGATTCCAGTCTCCAAATGAGAGGCTTTAGAATCCAGTCTCCTCTATGAGAGGCTTTAAAATCCAATCTCCTATATGACAGACTTTAGAATCCAGTCTCCTCTATGACAGGCTTTAGAATCCAGACTCCTCTATGACAGACTTTAGAATCCAGTCTCCTGTTTCACAGGCTTTATATTCCAGTCTCCTATATGAGAGGCTTTAGATTCCACTCTCCTCTATGACAGACTTTAGAATCCAGTCTCCTCTATGACAGGCTTTAGAATCCAGTCTCCTCTATGAGAGGCTTTAGAATCCAGTCTCCTCTATGAGAGGCTTTAGAATCCAGTCTCCTCTATGACAGACTTTAGAATCCAGTCTCCTCTATGACAGGCTTTAGAATCCAGTCACCTCTATGAGAGGCTTTAGAATCCAGTCTCCTGTTTCACAGGCTTTATATTCCAGTCTCCTATATGAGAGGCTTTAGATTCCAGTCTCCTCTATGACAGACTTTAGAATCAAGGCTCCTCCATGAGAGGCTTTACAATCCAGTATCCTGTTTCACAGGCTTTAGAATCCAGTCTCCTCTATGACAGACTTTAGAATCGGGTCTCCTCTACGAGATGCGTTAGAATCCAGTCTCCTAAATAATCCAGTCTCCTCTATGACAGGCTTTAGAATCGAGTCTCCTCTATGACAGACGTTAGAATCCAGTCTCCTCTATGACAGGCTTTAGAATCCAGTCTCCTCTATGAGAGGCTTTAGATTCCAATCTCCTATATGACAGGTTTAGAATCCAGTCTCCTCTATGAGAGGCTTTAGATTCCAGTCTCCTCTATGACAGACGTTAGAATCCAGTCTCCTCTATGACAGGCTTTAGAATCCAGTCTCCTCTATGAGAGGCTTTAGATTCCAGTCTCCTATATGACAGGCTTTAGAATCCAGTCTCCTCTATGAGAGGCTTTAGAATCCAGTCTCCTCTATGAGAGGCTTTAGAATCCAGTCTCCTCTATGACAGACTTTAGAATCCACTCTCCTCTATGACAGGCTTTAGACTCCAGTATCCTCTATGAGAGGCTTTATATTCCAGTCTCCTATAAGACAGGCTTTAGAATCCTGTCTCCTGTTTCACAGGCTTTATATTCCAGTCTCCTATATGAGAGGCTTTAGAATCCAGTCTCCGATATGACAGGCTTTATATTCCAGTATCCAAATGACAGGCTTTGGAATCCAGTCTCCTATATCACAGGCTTTAGAATCCAGTCTCCTATATGACAGGCTTTAGTTTCCAGTCTCTTCTATGACGGGCTTTAGAATCCAGTCTCCTATATGACAGGCTTTAGTTTCCAGTCTCTTCTATGACGGACTCTGGATTCCAGTCTCCTATATGAGAGGCTTTAGAATCCAGTGTCTTTTACAAGAGGCTTTAGATTCTGTTCTCCTCTATGAGAGGCTTTAGAATCCAATCTCCCATATAAGAGACTTTAGATTCCAGTCTGCTCTTTGAGAGGCTTTAGTTTCCAGTCTCCTCTGACGGGCTTTAGAATCCAGTCTCTATGACATTCTTTAGAATCCAGTCTCCTCTATGACAGACTTTAGAATCCAGTCTCTATGACAGACTTTAGAATCCAGTCTCCTCTATGACAGGCTTTAGAATCGAGTCTCCTCTATGAGAGACTTTAGATTCCAGTCTCCTATATGACAGACTTTAGAATCCAGTATCCTCTATGACAGGCTTCAGAATCCAGTCTCCTCTATGAGAGGCTTTAGATTCCATTCTCCTGTTTCACAGGCTTTAGAATCCAGTCTCCTCTATGACAGACTTTAGATTCCAGTCTCCTCTATGACAGACTTTAGAATCCAGTCTCCTCTATGAGAGGCTTTAGAATCCAGTCTCCTGTTTCACAGGCTTTATATTCCAGTCTCCTATATGAGAGGCTTTAGATTCCAGGCTCCTCTATGACAGACTTTAGAATCCAGTCTCCTCTATGACAGGCTTTAGAATCAAGTCTCCTCTATGAGAGGCTTTAGAATCCAGTATCCTGTTTCACAGGCTTTAGAATCCAGTCTCCTCTATGACAGACTTTAGATTCCAGTCTCCTCTATGACAGACTTTAGAATCCAGTCTCCTCTATGAGAGGCTTTAGAATCCAGTCTCCTGTTTCACAGGCTTTATATTCCAGTCTCCTATATGAGAGGCTTTAGATTCCAGGCTCCTCTATGACAGACTTTAGAATCCAGTCTCCTGTATTACAGACTTTAGAATCCAGTCTCCTCTATGACAGACTTTAGAATCCAGTCTCCTCTATGACAGGCTTTAGAATCCAGTCTCCTATATGACAGGCTTTAGAATCCAGTTTCGTATTTGATGGGCTTTAGAATCCGGTCTCCTCTATGACAGACTTTAGAATCCAGTCTGCTCTATGACAGGCTTTAGAATCCAGTCTCCTATATGACAGGTTTTAGAATCCAGTTTCGTATTTGATGGGCTTTAGAATCCGGTCTCCTCTATGAGAGGGTTTAGATTCCAGTCTCCAAATGAGAGGCTTTAGAATCCAGTCTCCTCTATGAGAGGCTTTAAAATCCAATCTCCTATATGACAGACTTTAGAATCCAGTCTCCTCTATGACAGGCTTTAGAATCCAGACTCCTGTTTCACAGGCTTTATATTCCAGTCTCCTATATGAGAGGCTTTAGATTCCACTCTCCTCTATGACAGACTTTAGAATCCAGTCTCCTCTATGACAGGCTTTAGAATCAAGTCTCCTCTATGAGAGGCTTTAGAATCCAGTCTCCTCTATGAGAGGCTTTAGAATCCAGTATCCTGTTTCACAGGCTTTAGAATCTAGTCTCCTCTATGACAGACTTTAGATTCCAGTCTCCTCTATGACAGACTTTAGAATCCAGTCTCCTCTATGAGAGGCTTTAGAATCCAGTCTCCTCTATGAGAGGCTTTAGAATCCAGTCTCCTCTATGACAGACTTTAGAATCCAGTCTCCTCTATGACAGGCTTTAGAATCCAGTCACCTCTATGAGAGGCTTTAGAATCCAGTCTCCTGTTTCACAGGCTTTATATTCCAGTCTCCTATATGAGAGGCTTTAGATTCCAGTCTCCTCTATGACAGACTTTAGAATCCAGTCTCCTCTATGACAGGCTTTAGAATCCAGTCACCTCTATGAGAGGCTTTACAATCCAGTATCCTGTTTCACAGGCTTTAGAATCCAGTCTCCTCTATGACAGACTTTAGAATCGGGTCTCCTCTACGAGATGCGTTAGAATCCAGTCTCCTAAATAATCCAGTCTCCTCTATGACAGGCTTTAGAATCGAGTCTCCTCTATGAGAGGCTTTAGATTCCAGTCTCCTATATGACAGGTTTATAATCCAGTCTCCTCTATGACAGACGTTAGAATCCAGTCTCCTCTATGAGAGGCTTTAGAATCCAGTCTCCTATATGACAGGCTTTAGAATCCAGTCTCCTCTATGAGAGGCGTTAGAATCCAGTCTCCTCTACGAGATGCGTTAGAATCCAGTCTCCTAAATGACAGGCTTTAGAATCCAGTCTCCTCTATGAGTGGCTTCGTAATCCAGTCTCCAACATGACAACCTTACAATTCCAATATCTTATATGACAGGCTTTATAATCCTGTCTGCTATATTACAGGCTTTAGAATCCAGTATCCTCTATGAGAGGCTTTATATTCCAGTCTCCTATATGACAGGCTTTAGATTCCAGACTCGTATATGAGAGGTTTTAGAATCCAGTTTCGTATTTGATGGGCTTTAGAATCCGGTCTCCTCTATGAGAGGGTTTAGATTCCAGTCTCCAAATGAGAGGCTTTAGAATCCAGTCTCCTCTATGAGAGGCTTTAAAATCCAATCCCCTATATGACAGGCTTTAGTTTCCAGTCTCTTCTATGACAGACTTTAGAATCCAGTCTCCTGTTTCACAGGCTTTATATTCCAGTCTCCTATATGAGAGGCTTTAGATTCCAGTCTCCTCTATGACAGACTTTAGAATCCAGTCTCCTCTATGACAGGCTTTAGAATCAATTCTCCTCTATGAGAGGCTTCAGAATCCAGTATCCTGTTTCACAGGCTTTAGAATCTAGTCTCCTCTATGACAGACTTTAGATTCCAGTCTCCTCTATGACAGACTTTAGATTCCAGTCTCCTCTATGACAGACTTTAGAATCGGGTCTCCTCTATGAGAGGCGTTAGAATCCAGTCTCCTATGTGACAGGCTTTAGAATCCAGTCTCCTCTACGAGATGTGTTAGAATCCAGTCTCCTAAATAATCCAGTCTCCTCTATGACAGGCTTTAGAATCGAGTCTCCTCTATGAGAGGCTTTAGATTCCAGTCTCCTATATGACAGGTTTAGAATCCAGTCTCCTCTATGAGAGGCTTTAGATTCCAGTCTCCTCTATGACAGACGTTAGAATCCAGTCTCCTCTATGACAGGATTTAGAATCCAGTCTCCTATATGACAGGCTTTAGAATCCAGTCTCCTCTATGAGAGGCTTTAGATTCCAGTCTCCTATATGACAGGCTTTAGAATCCAGTCTCCTCTATGAGAGGCGTTAGAATCCAGTCTCCTATATGACAGGCTTTAGAATCCAGTCTCCTCTATGATAGGCATTAGAATCCAGTCTCCTATATGACAGGCTTTAGAATCCAGTCTCCTCTACGAGATGCGTTAGAATCCAGTCTCCTAAATGACAGGCTTTAGAATCCAGTCTCCTTTATGAGAGGCGTTAGAATCCTGTCTCCTCTATTACAGGCTTTACGATCCAGTCTCCTCTTCGGGATGCGTTAGAATCCAGTCTCCTATATGAGTTCCTTCATAATCCAGTGTCCTATATGACCGCCTTCAGAATCCAGTCTCTTATATGACAGGCTTCATAATCCTGTCTCCTACATGATTCCATTCTCCAATATGAGAGGCTTTAGAGTCCGGTCTCCTCTATGACAGGCTTTAGAATCCAGTCTCCTATATGACAGGCTTTAGAATCCAGTCTCCTATATGACAGGCTTTAGAATCCAGTCTCCTCTTTGAGAGGCTTTATAGAATCCAGTCTCCTCTTTGAGAGGCTTTAGAATCCAGTCTCCTATATGACAGGCTTTTAGAATCCAGTCTCCTTTATGACAGGCTTTTAGAATCCAGTCTCCTCTTTGAGAGGCTTTAGAATCCAGTCTCCTATATGACAAGCATTATAATCCAGTCTCCTTTATGAGAGGCTTTAGAATTCAGTCTCCTAAATGACAGGCTTTAGAATCCAATCTCCTCAATGAGAGGGTTTAGAATCCAGTCTCCAAATGAGAGGCTTTAGAATCCAGTCTCCTCCACGAGAGGCTTTAGAATCCAGTCCCCTATATGACAAGCATTATAATCCAGTCTCCTTTATGAGAGGCTTTAGAATTCAGTCTCCTAAATGACAGGCTTTAGAATCCAATCTCCTCTATGAGAGGGTTTAGAATCCAGTCTCCAAATGAGAGGCTTTAGAATCCAGTCTCCTCCACGAGAGGCTTTAGAATCCAGTCTCCTATATGACATGCTTTAGAATCCAGTCTCCTCTATGAGAGGCTTTAGAATCCAATCTCCTCTATGAGAGTCTTTAGAATCCAGTCTCCTCTGAGAGGCTTTAGAATGTAGTTTCCTCTATGAGAAGCTTTAGATTCCAGTCTCTTTTATGAGAGCCTTTAGAATTACCCAGCACCCATCTCTCATTTCCCCATGTTCCTGGGCAACATAATAGTCACCATTGTAGATTTTATTACCCAGTGTTTCAAAATCCCAGGAGCTTTCAATAAATTCCCAGGTTTTCTAGAATTCCTCTCTTGAGGTTTCCAGATTTCCACCTTATTCCCTCCTGATTCCGGGGTTCCTCCAACCGGGATTTTGGGAAAACCAGAGAATTTAATTATATTTAATTATAATTTACCACAATTTTGCAACCCTATCTTTACCTTAATCTCTTGTGGACAGACTACATAAACATACCTGACCAAATTTGACCTAATTCAGGAAACTATATGTCGCAAGTCACGACTTCAAGATTTTAGTTCTGGCTTAACAGAGATTACCTTTGCCCTCATGCTGTGGCATTGCATACACAGAGACACAGAGACATCTAGTGTTGGATACAGTGATGAGCTCAGTACAAGGTATAATCATCTTTAAGAACCCTTAAGATGCCTAGTTAACAAAAATGTATAATTACATTATTGGTTTATAAGTCATTGGGTTCTTGAATGCTCTCCATCTGAACAGCCATTTCCTTGAGGTATTACAAAGGTGTGGAGATGTATCCCCTTGGCAGATACAAACGGGCAGTCAGAAAATGGATGCCTCTGCATTCAGAAGAAAGCTCTTGCTAAATTCACAGTTGTGTGTTCTTGTCATGTGTCTGTGTGTCTGGAAGTGACTGGTGCTTGTGGCTCCAGCTGGTATGTTTCACAGTGCCGTACCCTTGGCTAGAATCCCCGGCCTGGCTCCGGCTGGGCTGTGCTTACCCTCATGCTCTGGTTCTCTGAACTCCCTCTGCTGTCCCATTTACGTCAGTGCTGCAGGGCAGAACCCGGCTCCGAATACATCTGTCACTGCCAGCCAGCCAGGCAGAAGTAGGAAGAACCGGGACTCAACCACACTTCCAAACAGCCTTTTTCACACTCAGACAAGCAAGTCTTTAAACTAGACCTTTACAGGCTAGTGTCACATTCACACACTCCACAGTCTAGTCTTAAACCAAATGTTTATACAGCATAGTCACAAGCTATTAGAACTATTCTACAATTTATCAACCAGCTAGGATCTTACACCAGGATGTCTTATGACATGGTTGATATGATATGTGTAGTATGTAGTATCACTGATTGAATAAATTAGTACTGGAAATAGAAAGACCTTGTCAGCCTCTCTCTCCCTCATCACTGCCACCAGTTTTGGCTTATCCCCTCTGTCTCCTCCTCATGACCTTTGCATACATTACTGGGGCTGACTGGGACAATACCAGCTTTATTAGGGCCAGTATGCAGAGACCAGGAGATGGGCACGGATTGCTGATGGTGTGTTTGTGTGTGCATGCATCTGTGTGTGTGTGCGTGTGCGTTTGTGTGTCACTGAATGTGTGTGTGTGTTGATGTCTTCGCATCTGTGTGTGTGTTGGTGTCTGTACATCTGTGAGCGTGTGACAGATCTAAGATGTGACAGTGTTTACTGGCTGGTCTCATTAACCAGGGGGTAATGACTGTATCAGAGACGGACACAGTGCTACTCCCACGATGCTCCATTAACACCAGGCTGGACTCTAAGTGTTCCTGATTTCACGGAGCTGAAGACTTCAAATGAGCCGTTGACCTTTACTGGTTCCTCTCTATGCCTCACTACAATATGGAGTCCTTTGAAAAATAGATGGGTGCATAAGGAAAGAAAATCTTTAGTCAATGCTCAAACATAATTTTCTCTGTGGTTTTCAACATGTTTATTGGACTTGATAATAATTGGTGATGTTACAGTATATTATACATTTTTTAATGAAAAGGGATATTCCATTGGTTGTCTGTGTTGCTGGGCCAAGGTGTCTCACAAACACACATTGTAACTGCATGGGTGCTTATGACAACGTATTGATTACCTTGACGACGCATCGATTTTGTGCTGTGTTGACACCAGTGGAGGCTGGTGGGAGGAGCTATAGGAGGACGGGCTCATTGTAATGGCTGGAATCGAAGTAATGGAACGGAGTCAAGCATGTGGTTTCTATTTGTTTGAAACCTTTCCATTTATTCCATTCCAGCCATTACAATGAGCCTGTCCTCTTATAGCTGCTCTCACCAGCCTCCTCTGGTTGACAAATAGATTATCTTGTTGACACACTTCTCTGCCAAGAAATACATTCATTCAGTACCATTTCCTGTCATATATTTGCACCATCTTATGCATGCTGATCAGGCATGTTAAGATCATGTCTCGGGATATATGATTTAGCTCTCAGTGATTTTGTGGCATTTGCCCAGATTTTTGATTTGATAATATGAAGGTAGTTTTCCTTACCACATTAGGCCCTAAATATAAGAACAGTAGGCCTTGGAGGGTTGTTAGACAATGGTCTGTCAGTGGGCATAGATCCATCTTACTAGTGACATGGCCTTGCTGGCAGCTCTCCTCCAGGCTGTGTGTGTGGCGGAACACCATGGTCCTTACGCTTCAGTTGTCTTACACCATGAGAAAGGACCGTACTGTGCTGATGAAGTATATGGGAGCTCTGGCTTATCTAAAGGCATTCACGGGTGAAAGATGGCACTTCATTCGATGCATGGACACGGTTGAAAGAAAGAACCGTGGAAACTGGTTAAAAGCTGAAGGGTGTTGAGGAAGCTGAACTTTTGATCAACTTAAGTGCCTCTTAGGTCAAACCATGGAGATCAGAAAAGTTGTCTTTTTGTAATAGGGTTGAAGTATGTAGAATTTCATTAGGTTCTGTAACAGGATGTGTCAAAAGACCTATTCGAGCATGTAGTTTGATTAGCCTTGGGATTACCTGTCACAGGATAATGACAACAGATATCAATAGTTGATGCATGTCTCCTCTCCTGTAATTGCCTCTCACCCTCAGCACACTTAATTAAAATTGACACGGAAATTAGCTTCTCAGTTTGCCACCATTTCTTTGCCCCTTGAGCAATGAATGTTCCCACTTTCTGTTCTTACACCTACCACGCCTGCTATCTCACTTCACCTCTATGAGATCTCAGTAGCTGAATTTACCTCAGTGTGTGGGTGTCTGAGAAGTAGCTTGATTTCGACTTTAACCAGTCTTGTCGTTGACACTCCTAGGCAACTACGGTACAGGCCATTTAAGCACATCTTTCATCATGAAAATCTGTAATGTCTCTGCTCTTTTCTGAGCACTGTGACATAGATGCTTATCTTGCTGTGCTGTACTGAAATTGTATGAAATAATAGGCTATATAGGACTGTATTTCCATTTGCCATTTTCCAGTAATACTAGAATATTCACTGGATACCTTTTGGAATGGCATCGACAGGTGTAGGATCTTAATTTGATCACCCTGTTGCAGGATAACTTTCCCGGAATGCAGGGCATTTAAAGCGTGTGTGTATTTGAGGTTTAAAAAGGCTTCTGAAGTTTGTAATTTCCACTTAGAAATATCAGACTTGATTTTCACTTACGTAAAAATGGATAATCCTTACAAAAATATCCATTATTTATAATCCATATAATTCACATTTCCTGTTTCTATAGGATTATTTTCCTGTTGTAGCAAACTGACTCAAATTAAGATCCTGCATCTGTAATAGGGAATCCTATCCATTTTGAAGGTGGTGTAATCCAGTCATTAGCCCAGTCATAACAGCTCATGCTTTCTCCAGACAAAACCACTCACAGTAAACTGTCTGTTCCATTATTGAGATTAAGGTTTTTTGAGAGGCCTGTTAGAATGACTGATCCGCTGTTTGCCTTTGGTGTATCTAACTTCACAGCTCTATAATCTCCGTTTAATAACAGTACTCCTTCCAACACTGTCTGGTGGCAGACACTTAGGGGCTCTATTTTCAGATAGCGGTGGGGAGGTGCAGTGTCAAACGCATGTTAGTTATCAATTTTGTCATGTAAAAAATGTCACGCTGGCATTTCCACCCCTCACGCCACGGTTTGTAATTTACCTGTCTAACATCAGCTTGCTAGCGCTGAGGTGGGATGGGTGGAAATATTGGAGGTGTCTCCTTAAAAACGTGTGCCAATATGCCAAAACAGTCAACGAAATCCCCCCTTCTTTGTTACATTGGACATATTTTTTCTCCAGCTTCTGTGAAAAGTCTGGGCTCATTATGTACGATTTCCATTACATGAAATATGTTAGTGACTGTAGGAAGCCTGTTTAGGAACATCAAGTTATTTAAAAAATACTGCTTACTGTTTTTTGTTTATTATTTTGTCAAAAAATGCATCTTCCACTTTCCTCTGTTGGACCGAACTGTCAAATCGTGGGAATTTTGATAGCTGTCTATGGTGCTGAATCTGCTTGTAGGATTGTTTGCAAAGTCACTACTGGCCATATCAATGATGATGGTAAGCTGAGTGGAAAAGCGAATGCATTGTCTATAGCCTAATATTTCTATGTTGAAGCCGATTACTTTTAAACATAGAACACTAGATAGGCTACATGTTTGTTATAACTAGGACTATTGTAGTGTTAGGCTACCAACGAACAGTCCTGTAAGGTGCAACACAACACTAAACAGAAAATAACCACCCACAAAACACAATGGAAAACAGGCTACCTAAATATGGTTCTCAATCAGGGACAACGATTGACAGCTGCCTCTGATTGAGAACCGTACCAGGGAAAACACAGAAATAGAAAATCATAGACAAACTAACATAGACAACCCACCCAACTCACGCCCTGACCATACTAAAACAAAAGACAAAACAAAGGAACTAAGGTCAGAACGTGACAGTAACCCCCCCCCAAAGGTGCAGAGGCGCTGCAATGTACCGCACCGGGCTATGCACATGCACCAGGGACACCGTGCGCCTCACGGCATAACACGGTGCCTGCCCGGTCCCTCTCGCTCTCCGGTAAGCACGGGGAGTTGGCTCAGGTCTCCTACCTGACTTAGCCACACTCCCCGTGTGCCCCCCCCCAAGATATTTTTGGGGCTGCCTCTTGGGCTTCCAGCCGCGCTGCCGTGCTGCCTCCTCATACCACCGCCTCTTGGCTTTCGCTGCCTCCAGCTCAGCCTTGGGGCGGCGATACTCTCCAGCCTGTGCCCAGGGTCCCTTGCCGTCCATAATCTCCTCCCATGTCCAGGAGTCCTGAGATCGCTGCTGTTGCCCGTTACCACGCTGCTTGGTCCTTTGGTGGTGGGTGCTTCTGTAACGCTTGTCGTCTGGGGAAGGAGAGGAGGACCAAGGTGCAGCGTGGTAAGTGTTCATATTTTAAATATTTTAATGAACACTGAAAACAAAACAATAAACAACCAACGAACAGTCCTGTAAGGTGCAACACAACACTAAACAGAAAATAACCACCCACAAAACACAATGGAAAACAGGCTACCTAAATATGGTTCTCAATCAGGGACAACGATTGACAGCTGCCTCTGAGAACCATACCAGGCCAAACACAGAAATAGAAAATCATAGACAAACTAACATAGACAACCCACCCAACTCACGCCCTGACCATACTAAAACAAAAGACAAAACAAAGGAACTAAGGTCAGAACGTGACACCTTGGCCTTAGGCCTACGTGTGCCTGCTAATGGAATGAGATATGCAATTTATGATATCATGATTCTGATCCCATCTTATTTAGGGATATTGTTGTCGTCAAATTTGATTTAAAACCAAGCTTATTAGAATGATTCACTGTCCATGGCTTTATGATGAGAACGCATGGCTCGCTGTAATACAATTTAGAAACCGTCTGCTATTTTTGGAGAAGTGGAAATATGATCTGTAAGAAGGTTTCGAGATGTTTATAAAACATTTGGGGACAGTATAACGGTAAGTGGACATTCCCCCTTTCTCGTTATATTGGATATTGAGAATTTTGGATCTGCGTAAAACCCTCCATCGTCTACTTTGTCTTAATATTATATGCCAAAGTGGAGAAATTATGGTGCCTGTAGCTGTATTTAGACTATTCAAAACAAGTTGTTGTGTCGTTTTATTCTAATTTGATTAGAATTATTCACTGTCTTTTTTACGTCCTTTCAATAGTGAATTTAATCTTGCATATTGACAATGTATGCATAGCTCAGACATGTAATTTACTGTAAGCCTATATCAGTCCTAATGCTATTTTTAAAAATATATATTTTCATATTGAAGCCATGCAATTAGCCTACTTAGTACAATGTGGAAAACAAACATGTTCAACATATTTAGCAAATATGGGATAGGCCTACATTTTGTTATTTTGTTTCTATAGGCTATTTATAATGGACTAACATAAAAGTTGATAACCAAATACACCTAAACACAACTTGAAGCAACCACATATTTAGCCATAGAGCATGTTCTGATTGGCCAGTGAAGGGGCAAGCCTAGACACACCTACAACTAGTTTATTCATGAAAACCCAGCCCTTTTGCACCACCGCCAGCTATTGCGCCCATAATTCCTGCTGTGAAAATAGCAAAAATATTTCTGAGACACACACAGACCTATAGCGCCGTTGCGTAAGGTTTTACCGATTTTGTGTAAGGTTTGTTAAAATAGAGCCCTTATTGTTCTTATTCATTAAGTTATTTAAAATGTTCGGAGGAATTGCGCTCATTATAAATCAACTGAGACTATTCGTGTTTTAAATTATTCCCCTTATTGCAGAATTTCCATTGCTAATTGGTTATATTTCCTGCTGCTCATACAAAATATGCTGTAGCCATTAGTACAGTAGCCCAACGAATGAAGCTCAATGAGTACCTTTTCACTATGAGTTCTAGCTATGTTTCTTGAATGTTTTTGTCTGTTGGCTGAGCTATTGCTGTAAGGTAAACATCTTCCTCAGGAGCAGAGGGATTTATTGAATCTTCTGAGGCAACACAAACGAAGCACTATTTAATTTTCTCCTGTTTATCTACCCTCTTTGCCCTCCAACCTGGTTGAATCATTTATAAACAGACGTATTGCTTTTTACTGTGAAATCCAGCCTCTCTTGGCAGAGTCCCTTTCTGCTGTTTTTAGCCTGAGCTGATTCTGTGGCTGCTAAGAATAGCCAGGGTGATATTGCTATCGTTTTGCTGGAGCAGATGGTGGTTTTCCCGAGGACACAGGCTTCCAAGAGAGGAACACACTAATTATGAGAGGGCAAGATTACTGGAGAGGAACACACTATTTATGAGAGGGCAAGGTTACAGGAGAGGACCTAACTAATTATGAGAGGGCAAGATTACAGGAGAAGAACACACTATTTATGAGAGGGCAAGGTTACAGGAGAGGAACTAACTAATTATGAGAGGGCAAGATTACAGGAGCGGAACCCAATTAATAATGTGAAGGCAAGATTACAGGAGAGGAACTCACTAATTATGAGAGTGTCAAAGCTCAGGAGAAGACCCAGATGCAGACAGTTTCGAAGTGTGTTACAAAAACAGGGGGGCAGGCAAACAACTGGTCAAGGGCAGGCAGAGGTCAGTAATCCAGAGCAGAGTCCGAAAGGTACAGAACAGCAGGCAGGCTCGGGGTCAGGGCAGGCAGAGGTCAGTAATCCAGGGTGGTGTGACAAGGTGCAGAACAGCAGTCAGGGTCAGGGCAAACAGAATGGTCAAAACCGGGAAAACAGGAACTAGAGCAAGACAGGCACACGGGCAAAAACGCTGGTAGGCTTGATGAAACAAACAAACTGGCAACAGACAAACAGAACACCAGTATAAATACACTGGATAATGGGGAAGATGGGTGACACCTGGACGGGTTGGGGAGACAAGCACAAAGACAGGTGATACAGATCAGGGTGTGACAGAGAGGGTACGATTACAGGAGAGAAACACACTAGTAATGAGTGGGAAAGATTACAGGAAGTCAGACTAACATCACGAGCAGCAGAGGTCACGGAAGGGTTAGAGGAAACAGGGAGTGGTATGGTTGTAGAGTGGATGTGTGAGGGGTTAGCAGTGTAGGTTGGATGAATGACAATGTTAAGGTGAATGCTAAGTAGACCTAGGTGCCTGTTAGAGTGAACTGTAGGGTGATGTTTTATGTCATGGAGAGATTGTAGGCTATCACATTAGTGATTTTTATTGGTTTACGCTTCTCTGTTAGAACTGATTGGATCTGTTGCGGCGTTTCAAGAATTTCTGCCTCAATCTCAACATTCCATTACTCTAAATCACATGTCAAACTCATTCCACAGAGGGCCGAGTGTCTGCGTGTTCTCGCTGCTTGCTTGTACTTGATTGATGAATGACGGTCAGTGATTAGTTAGAAACTCCCCTCAACTGGTTGTCTAAGTCTTAATTGGACACAAATTGAAAGGAGAAACCAAAAAAAACTGCAGACACTCGACCCTCAATGGAACGAGTTTGACAGCCCTGGTCTAAATGATAAGGATCTGTGTATGAAGTAGATAGGACCAGGGCTTTCTGATAAGACAGAGTTATATGGCAGCATAGTGAGTAATGGATTGGCCCAATTGAGCTCTATTCATCATACACCTTCAGGGTAGCTGCAATTCCAGATCTAATGAAAATACAGTTTTTAGTGAGAGAGTGGAATGTATGTATTTTTCTTATAAATGGTGGAAAGGGACAGACCCATCCTTCTCACTGTCTTCTATTTCATGGTTATTAATGCCTTTTAAAGGAGCAATTTAGGCTACATACAGCCTAGTCGTGCTCGCCAGCCTCAAGGTGCTCTGCTGGAGAGAAGAGACTACATATTGGCTTTTTCTAGGGTGCATACCTTTCTTCAATTTATCTCAATATTGTGTTCTTAACATAAAGGCAGTATGCTACAGAAGGATATATTTTGTGGGACATTTTGTTGGTTGAGGATGGTTTGCTCTTGTGTAGTTAATGACCTTGTGTAGTTAATGACCTTGTGTAGGTTTGTTGTCCACGTCTGCTGATACTTCACCTCTAGTTAAACTTGAATGCTTAATCTTGATTCCTGTGTCCTTGGCTGTCCGGTTGTCAAGGCAACCATGCTGTCAGCAGGTTGGTTGCTAGTGCACTGTTTGTTAAATTGTTCCCTGGAGACATATTGGTTCACATTAGCTTATACTGTTCACATACGGCGCTAGCAGGCATTGGACAACAGAAAATGAATCTCGTGAATCAGTTAATAAGATGAACTGAAAGATTGTCACCAACCTTGTTGCATGTACTGAGGAACCTTAACTTGTAGCGTTATTCAGAGAGAATATGACAGAAGAAAATGATTGAGATAGTGATTGATAGACAGTGTCTTTCTTCCTACAGCACCGATGCTGTATAGACAGCAACAGTCTGTTGAGGTAGGTAGGGCATCAGAACAGGCATCAGGAGAGTCTCCCAGGTGGCAGCAGTGTTTGTTGTCTGGCTCTGATTTCCTTCCCCAGGGGGATTTCCCTGTGCCATCTGCAGAGGAGTATCACATTACTGTTTGTTTGTGTGACGAGAGTCTGATACTGGAGTCTGGTCCTACTGGCACTGACTAGGTGTTCTTCACTATTTACCATTTTGTCTATGAATAATGGATTAGTATAATAAATAATCTCATCAATGATCAAATTTGTATGTATATTATTTTACATTTGTTATTTTATGGAGTCAAAAAAAGATATGGGGGTTTCTCTTTTAAAATACATATTTTCCTTCTGGTTCATGTTTTTTTAATGTAATGTACTCAAACACATTCATCATGATTGTAGCTGTCAATAAATCAACAGGTTTATCCATCACTGACAGTTTTCTGTCTCGGCTGCCATCACACACCGCATGAATGGAGCATCTACTGATGTCTGTCCTCACGTACAGTCCATCTGCTCCTGGCCCTGGCCTCTGCAAACCCAACAGCCCATTGAAACCTCTGCAAATCTGCTCTCATGCCACAGTCTCTACATCTCCATCAGAAAGCTCTGCACGTCTGCTCTTGTTAGGGCCAGCTGGGACATAGACTGTCTGGGAATGAGAGTCAGCTGAGTAGAACTGAGCTCCCTCTCTCTTTCTCTCTTACTCTCTTGCGTGAGGGTTTCTCCATTTCTCCCACTCCCTTTCTTTTCTCAGAGCCTTTATTTCTGTCTTCTTCCTTCCTCCCTCTGTTCCAGGCAGAGCTCCAAGCCCAGATTTACAGCCACGAGCTTCATACAGAAAGAGGCTTTGAGATGAAAGAGTCTGAGACAGTCAGACTGAGCACAGAGAGAGAGAAAGACATTCAGGGACTGAGAGAGCAAAGAAAGAGAACGAGAAAGAAAGACATGTCGATGTGCTGTGCAGTGTGTACTGTCATGTCTGCTTTGTACTGTCAGGACATTTCTCCTGATAGGAATGGTCCTTTTAACCTCATTTGTACGATTGGACCGTTTACAATGGCAAGGCTTGGTTTGTAAGGCTACCACTTCTCCTCTGTACTGTGTTTATGGTCAAGGTCACAGCGGACTTCACTGTGTTGAGCGGTACTGAGCGTGGTCGCCTCCCTTTCCTCAGTCCATTGGTGGTGTGATGATCCCTGACCCTGTGTGGCTGATGCTAGTAACACAGTAATGTCTGCTGCTCGGCCAGGCCCCAGTAATGATGCCATTAATCACATGTATTTATAGAACACCAGGGCACCTTTCATAAACAAGGGAAGGAGGTTGGCACCTGGAGCTACCAATGACCCACTGTGGCATCTATAACCTATTGACTTTCAGATTGAACGCTATTAGACAGAGACATTATCAGATGAGCTTCTTGAGCTAGATGTTACCGATGCTGTATGTTGAGTGTACTACTACTTCATGAAGTACACTTATAAACATTACTGTGACCTTTGACTTAGGAATAGGGCTGAAAATGGCTAATGACAAAGGAACAAACACTGTGTATTACTACAAGAGTAGTAATGTCAATGATAAATCAAGCACATGATAACCCCTTTTGTAATGAAAGAGAAATGTAGGCAATATCAGGTTTATATATATTTATTTATATAAATGTAGGCAATATCAGGTCACTCTGCAACTGAATTACACACCCTGGCCTGGGTGTGTAGACCACTGGCCCGAGTAAGAGTGGGCACGCCCTGTTTTAACCAGAAAGAGCCAAAGAATATATACATATTTCATCTGAATTTCATGAGTTTCTTTCAACAGCATTGTGTGCGTATTTCCTGTCGTATTGCCTAATTCCCTGTTATATCTCCTCTTCTGTTTCTCCAGCCTCGGCCTTCATCCTGAGAGGTCTCTGGTGGCAACAGGTCAGGTAGGGAAGGAACCCTACATCTGTGTGTGGGACACCTTCAGCGTACAGACCATCTCTGTCCTCAAGGACGGACACTCCCATGGAGTGGCCTGCCTGGCCTTCAGCGCAGATGGACAGGTGAGACACACACACACCACCTCACACACTCCTGCATGCACCTGTCTCTCATTCACCTCTTGTCTTTGTGGATGGTTTCCTGTCCTATCACCCTGTTACCAAGGAAAACCTGTTGGATAGTCTCACTGAAAAACAACAATACTTTGTCATGCAGCAATGTGAGTGCTCCATCATTTGCCAGATTGTAGGGTCATACTTCGGGGTTGGAACCGGTTCATGGAACAGAACTGAAAACTGGAAAAGAATGCAAAAAAAAGAGTATCACATAGCCTATTGCCGTGGGAATGGGATTATGGTGGTGGGTTGCTGAGAGAAGTGAAGCCTGCTGGGTAACTGTGCAGACTGGGGATGATGTACAGCCCTCTCATTAATCATGTTTACTGGGAGGAATGCTGGGACAGCACCATTCTCCTTTGACCTTTAGATTGATGGATGGGGCTCTATGAGAGTCTCCTACAGCAGCAGCAGCCTATTGACTTCCCCCTACAAGACCAGTAAGTTACACCCAGGGATGGAGAGCGCGGATGGAGAAAGAGGATGAGGGAGGGGACTGAGGGAGGGGATGCATGGAGGGGACAGAGGGAGGGGATGCATGGAGGGGACAGAGGGAGGGGATCCATGGAGGGAACTGAGGGAAGGGATGGAGGGAGGGGATGGAGTGAGGGGATCCATGGAGGGGACAGAGGGAAGGGATGGTTGCTGTTGTCGTTGCCTTCATTGTGGTTTTAGAGTTGACAAATGCAATGTCACGTCAGAGGAGGCTGCGGTAGGGGAAGAATGTGTCTCGCTGCTCCCTAAGTAATTGGGTGTCTGGAGCGAGGGAGGGGATAGCTTGGTGAGGAGAGCCAGGGCTAATGCAGCCGAGTATCGGGAGGGGGGGGTGGTTGTGATGAAAGTCGGCTGCATTAACCCTGGCTCTCCTCACCAACCCCCCTCCTCTCTCCTCTCTCCTCTCTTCTTCCAGATACCAGTAGCATTAGCCCTGGCTCTCCTCACCAACCCCCCTCTCCTCTCTTCTTCCAGATACTCAGTAGCATTAGCCCTGGCTCTCCTCACCAACCCTAATGCTACTGAGTATCTGGACCAGGGAGGGGCAGCAAGCAAAGTTTACCTCAGACCCTTGGTCAATCATAAAGACATTTTGGCCTTGTTATCATAGAGCTCCATTCTAAAATGCAATAGATGGCTGTTTTCTTGGAACCCCTGTGTGCACAGTGAGTAAACAACTCTGGGTGTAATATAAGGCAGATGGATGTCCTTTTGGGTCGGGATTTAAATGGATTTGTAGATGAATGGTTGTGGCAAACCACAAAAATGACAGAACAGGTTTTCCTAAGGAAACGAGAACATATTCTCTCCCACTGAAATGTTTTGATTCATGGACACCCATTACCTTTCACTGCCATTCAGTTAGGCACTTTAGGTCAACCTACATTTGGCATTCATCTACTCTCTTTTATACAATTTGTAGAAATGCCTTATATTGGAGCATCACATCTGAAATATCCCTGACATTTAAGTCTAATAAATGTTTTTATCTAGTCATATTTCTTTGTCATCCCACAAATCCCTGTAAAATGTTGTGTGCAGGGAGACAGTTGGCAGAAATGTTCCTTAATGCCTCGCTCCTTTGTCTCATAAGATGGGTAATTAACAATTAACTTCCTAAATGGTAATTTCCGCCAGACTAATTGGAAACAATTTGCATTCCTTTCTACGGTGAGCGTGATAAAATACAGCCAATGTTTTTAGTAGTGCTGTTCAAGGACTTACTCTATTAGCTGCAAATTGCTATGCTGCCTGTGAACTGTGTCTCTGCAGCTGTCACATGGGAAAATTATGTCATATTTCCCCTCCCAATGGGCACAAACTGATCCACACTCTATAAAGCATGTACAGTGCAAGTATTCAGACCCCTTCCATTTTTCCACATTTTGTTATGTTACAGCCTTCTTCTAAAATGGATTCAATAATTTTTTCCCCATAATCAATCTACTCACAATACCCTATAACAACATCACAATACCCTATAACAACATCACAATACGCTATAACAACATCACAATACCCTATAACAACATCACAATACCCTATAACAACATCACAATACCCTATAACAACATATAACAACATCACAATACCCTATAACAACATCACAATACCCTATAACAACATCACAATACCCTATAACAACATCACAATACCCTATAACAACATCACAACATCACCCTATAACAACATCACAGCCTAAACATCACAATACCCTATAACAACATCAGAAGGGCCTATAACAACATCACAATAGCTATAACAACAAAAGAACAGCTTTTTATACATTTTTGCAAATGCACATAAATGCCTTATTTAAGTATTCAGACCCTTTGCTATGAGACTCAAAGTTGAGCTCAGGTGCATCCTGCTTCCATTGATCATCCTTGAGATGTTTCTACAACTTGATTGGAATCCACCTGTGTTAAATTCAATTGATTAGACATGATTTGTAAAGGCACACAGATGTCTATGTAAGGTCAGTTGACAGTACATGTCAGAGCAAAAACCAAGCTATGAGGTTGAAGGATTTGTCCGTAGAGCTCAGAGACAGGATTGTGTCGGGGCACAGATCTGTGGAAGGGTCCCAAAAATGTTTGCAGAATTGAAGGTCCCCAAGAACACAGTGGCCTCCATCATTCTTAAATGGAAGACGTTTGGAACCACCAAGACTCTTCCTAGAGCTGGCCGACCAGCCAAACTGAGCAATCAGGGGAGAAGGGCCTTGGTCAGGGAGGTCCAAAAGAACAACCATCTCTGCAGCACTCCACCAATCAGGCCTTTATGGTAGAGTGGCCAGACAGAAGCTACTCCTCAGTAAAAGGCACATGACAGTCCACTTGGAGTTTACCAAAAGGCAGCTAAAGACTCTGACCATGAGAAACAAGATTCTCTGGTCTGATGAAACCAATATTGAACTCTTTGGCCTGAATGCCAAGCGTCACGTCTGGAGGAAACCCGGCACCATCCCAACAGTGAAGCATGGTGGTGGCAGCATCATGCTGTGGGGTTGTTTTTCAGCAGCAGGAACTGGGAGAATAGTCAGGAGCTCTGTGCTCCAGAGTGCTCAGGACCTCAGACTGGGGCGAAGGTTCACCTTCCAACAGGACAACGTCATTGAAAATAAGAATTTGTTCTTAACTGACTTGCCTAGTTAAATAAAAATTGCCTAGTTAAAATTAAAATAAACATAGACACATATAGGCCTAGGGTTTCAATTCAACTAAACATAGACAAATATAGGCCTTGGGTTTCAATTCAACTAAACATAGACAAATATAGGCCTCGGGTTTCAATTCAACTAAACATAGACAAATATAGGCCTCGGGTTTCAATTCAACTAAACATAGACAAATATAGGCCTCGGGTTTCAATTCAACTAAACATAGACAAATATAGGCCTCGGGTTTCAATTCAACTAAACATAGACAAATATAGGCCTCGGGTTTCAATTCAACTAAACATAGACAAATATAGGCCTAGGGTTTCAATTCAACTAAACATAGACACATATACTCCTAGGGGTTCAAGTTCTGGTTGATTTCAGTTAATAAGTTAATCATTTATATGTTGGATTCCCGTCTCCATCTCAACCAACAATCTAAGTTAAAGAATAGGATTAAATCAAATCAAACTGTAAAGTGCATTTAAAGTTTGAATTAGTCCTATTCTTTAACTTAGATTTTTGGTTGAAATCAAGACGCGAATCCAAAATATAAATTATTCATTTGTAGACCAACTGGAATTAAAGCCAGACTCAGTGGCACAGATGGAGCTATCCACGCAGAAAAAAAATATCCTTCAAATGTTGTTATTTGTTCGCATTGTCAACCAAACACAACTCAATATTACTTTCGTAATATAGTAAATAGTCTAAAGGCTATCTTAATGTAGTGAGTAACATCCATGGCCACAGGTTGAGGTTACTGTAACTATAAGTCTTATATAATCACATAAAGCATGTTCCAGATAGCATGCATTGGTCATCGCAGGTCTGTGGAGATCTTCACAATTGCTGTAATAGTCTGCTCAGAATCTTGAACATCATTGATCACTTGCACCATGTACATTTAATGTAATCTCAACTGCAATCCATGTCATGTGGTTGTGCTATAAGTTGAAGCACAGTGATAACACATGCAGTTGTTGTATAAATAAACAAAATATCAGACATTGATTTTCATTTGGAATTTGGTTGTGCTTTAGGATGGTTGAAAGCATAGTGATAACACATTGGGAATTCAACAAACTTCTGGCGGTCTTTTTGAGTGGGTGAAAATAGGATGAAATCTCATTGATCAACGTATCTACCAAATATTACCCTAATATCCATGTTGAAATGATGCAGTACCATATACAGAACCAGTCCAAAGTTTGGACACCTACTCATTCCAGGTTTTTTATTTTTTTTTACTATGTTCTACATTGTAGAAGAATAGTCAAGATATCAAAACTATAAAATATCAAATGTGGAATCATGTAGTAACCAAAAAAGTTTTAAACAAATCAAAATATATTTTATATTTGAGGTTCTTCAAAGTAGCCACCCTTGATGACAGCTTTGCACAATCTTGGCATTCTCTCAACCAGCTTCATGAGGAATGCTTTTCCAACAGTCTTGAAGGAGTTCCCACATATGCTGAGCACTTGTTGGCTGCTTTTCCTTCACTCTGCAGTCCAACTCATCCCAAACCATCTCAATCATCTTAACCTTGGGTTAAGGTTGTGTGATTGTGGAGGCCAAGTTATTTAATGCATCACTCTCCTTATTGGTCAAATAGCCCTTACACAGCCTGAATGTGTGTTTTAGGTCGTTGTTCTGTTGAAAAACAAATGATATTCCCACAAAGCACAAACTAGATGGGATGACGTATTGCTGCAGAATGCTGTGGGAGCCTGCTGGTTAAGTGTTCCTTGAATTCGAAATAAATCACTGACAGTGTCACCAGCAAAACACCATCACACCTCCTCCTCTATGCTTCATAGTGGGAACCACACATGCTGAGATCATCTGTTCACCTACTCTGCGTCTCACAAAGACACGGCTGTTGGAACCGAAGATGTCAAATTTGGACTCATCAAACCAATTATTTGAGCTGTTCTTGCCATAATATGGACTTGGTCTTTTATCAAATAGGGCTATATTCTATATACCCCCCTACCTTGTCACAACACAACTGATTGGCTCAAATGCATTAACAAATTCCACAAATGCACTTTTAACAAGGCACACCTGTTAATTGAAATGCAAAGGGTGGCTACTTTGAAGAATCTCAAATATAAAATATAACACTTTTTTTGGTTACTACATGATTCCATATGTCTTATTTCATTGTTTTAATGTCTTCACTATTATTCTAGAATGTAGAAAATATTAAAAATAAAGAAAAACCCTTGACTGCGAAGGTGTGCCCAAACGTTTGACTGGTACTGTAAATTAATTGATTATGAAAATATAAAGAAAAAAATCCTCCATTTACAGTATATTCATGAATATTTCTTAAGCTTTCTCCATTGAATAGAAACAGCCTCCCCCCTTTCTTTTGCAGATTAATGAATAGGTCCCCCTTTCTCTTCTTTTCAGCGGCTGGCCTCTGTGGGGCTGGATGGCAAAAACACAGTGTGTGTTTGGGACTGGAAGAAAGGAAAGGTTCTGGCCACTGCGACAGGACATTCAGACAGGGTAGGCTGTTGTGTGTGCTGTGCACATGTTTGTATTTTCGTATGTGTGGTGTGTATTGATTAAGTGTGTATGTGAGTATACAATGTGTTTGCGTCTTGACTTTCTGTGTGATTGAGAGGAAATGTTTGTGTGTTATTGGCTTGGCTGTCTTTCAGATCTTCGATATATCCTGGGATCCCTTTCAGCAGAACCGGCTGGTGAGCTGTGGGGTAAAGCACATCAAGGTGAGCTTCAGAATAACAACACAGTCTGCTCAGATAGTCCATGCACAACCTTTGAGACAAGTTCAAAAATAACTTATGGGGAGCTATCAATCTTGGGATGGGTTACCCTTACCCAATGCAGCCAGCAGCAGTCTATTTTCAAGTTCTACAACAGGGATTCCCATCTCTTTTTGACATTTGACTGTCCAATTTGTTTTACTTTAGAAGGTTATAGGTCAGCTTCTGAATGTCATTGAGACAAACCAATGATCATCAGAGTTGCCTCTTCCTCTGCATTTTACTGATTGTTTCTAGACCAAAGCATTGCAGAGTTAAATACAATGAAACAATCAAGCACAGTCCTCCCACAGGGGGGCGACCCCTAGGTTGGGAACCCCTGTTCTTCAACATGTATGTTTATACGGTTGTTGTTAAAAGTGGAGGAGTAAGTAGGTGCTCTCAGATATCCTAGCAGCAGAATGAGAAAGTGGTGTTTGAGGGACTGGAACATATTGTTTTCATTGGGTCAAAAGCGGTAATCTGGTCTGTCATTCCCCTCTGGAAGGGCTGTCTCCTAGTGTACCCACACTCACACTCACACACAGATACAACTCTGAACTTACTGAAGAGCCCTCAGTTTACAATAAATATGTACATGGAATATCCTCACAAAGAGTAGCAATGGATAATCACATTTGTAGATGTTTTGCTTACACTCTTAGAAAAAAAAAGATGCTGTCTAGAACCTAAAAGGATTCGTATGGCAGTCCCCATAGGAGAACCTTTTGAAAAACCCTTTTTGGTTTCAGGTAGAACCCCTTTGTTTTCATGTAGAACCCTTTTTAGTTCCATGTAGAACCCTTTCCACAGAGGTTCCTACATGGAACCCAAGAGTTCTACCTGGAACCAAAAAAGGTTCTCCTATGGGGACAGCCAAAGAACCCTTTTGGAACCCTTTTTTCTAAGAGTGTAGTACCTTCTCCAGTTATGGTATGAGACATACATCTTTGAATTAACCGCTGTGAGCTTTATTAGAAACAAGCACCATGCTATCTGCCCTGAGAAGATCAGGCTGGCTAGCAAATGAACAGTTGTGATTGAAGCAACGCATCTCCAAACACTGATCTCTGTGCTCTTGTTCTCTCCCTCTTCACTCTATCCTTTCCTGTCATTTTCCACCTTCTCTCTTTCTCATATTCTGTTTTATCCACCTCTCTCTCTCTCTCCCCCATCTTCTGTTTTATCCACCTCTCTCTCTCTCTCTCCTACATCTTCTGTTTTATCCACCTCTCTCTATCTCTCTCTCCTCCATCTTCTGTTTTATCCACCTCTCTATCTCTCTCCTCCATCTTCTGTTTTATCCACCTGTCTCTATCTCTCCCCCATCTTCTGTTTTATCCACCTCTCTCTCTATCTCTCCTCCATCTTCTGTTTTATCCACCTCTCTCTCTATCTCTCCTCCATCTTCTGTTTTATCCACCTCTCTCTACCTCTCCTCCATCTTCTGTTTTATCCACCTCTCTCTACCTCTCCTCCATCTTCTGTTTTATCCACCTCTCTCGCTACCTCTCCTCCATCTTCTGTTTTATCCACCTCTCTCTCTCTCCTCCATCTTCTGTTTTATCAACCTCTCTCTCTCTCCTCCATCTTCTGTTTTATCCACCTCTCTCTCTACCCCTCCTCCATCTTCTGTTTTATCCATCCTCTCTCCTCCATCTTCTCCATCTCTCCCCTCCTCCATCTTCTGTTTTATCCACCTCTCTCTCTCCTCCATCTTCTGTTTTATCCACCTCTCTCTACCTCTCCTCCATCTTCTGTTTTATCCACCTCTCTCTACCTCTCCTCCATCTTCTGTTTTATCCACCTCTCTCTACCTCTCCTCCATCTTCTGTTTTATCCACCTCTCTCTATCTCTCCTCCATCTTCTGTTTTATCCACCTCTCTCTACCTCTCCTCCATCTTCTGTTTTATCCACCTCTCTCTATCTCTCTCCTCCATCTTCTGTTTTATCCACCTGTCTCTATCTCTCCCCCATCTTCTGTTTTATCCACCTCTCTCTCTATCTCTCCTCCATCTTCTGTTTTATCCACCTCTCTCTCTACCTCTCCTCCATCTTCTGTTTTATCCACCTCTCTCTACCTCTCCTCCATCTTCTGTTTTATCCACCTCTCTCTCTACCTCTCCTCCATCTTCTGTTTTATCCACCTCTCTCTCTCCTCCATCTTCTGTTTTATCCACCTCTCTCTCTGCTCCATCTTCTGTTTTATCCACCTCTCTCTCTACCCCTCCTCCACCTTCTGTTTTATCCACCTCTCTCTCTCCTCCATCTTCTGTTTTATCCACCTCTCTCTCTCCTCCATCTTCTGTTTAATCCACCTCTCTCTCCTCCATCTTCTGTTTTATCCACCTCTCTCTCCTCCATCTTCTGTTTTATCCACCTCTCTCTCTACCCCTCCTCCACCTTCTGTTTTATCCACCTCTCTCTCTCTCCTCCATCTTCTGTTTTATCCACTCTCTCTCTCCTCCATCTTCTGTTTTATCCACCTCTCTCTACCTCTCCTCCATCTTCTGTTTTATCCACCTCTCTCTACCTCTCCTCATCTTCTGTTTTATCCACCTGTCTCTATCTCTCCCCCATCTTCTGTTTTATCCACCTCTCTCTCTATCTCTCCCCCTTCTCCCCTTCTGTTTTATCCACCTCTCTCTCTATCTCTCCCCATCTTCTGTTTTATCCACCTCTCTCTCTCTCTCTCCTACATCTTCTGTTTTATCCACCTCTCTCTATCTCTCTCTCCTCCATCTTCTGATTTATCCACCTCTCTCTCTCTCTCCTCCATCTTCTGTTTTATCCAACTCTCTCTATCTCTCCCCCATCTTCTGTTTTATCCACCTCTCTCTCTATCTCTCCTCCTTCTTCTGTTTTATCCACCTCTCTCTCTACCTCTCCTCCATCTTCTGTTTTATCCACCTCTCTCTCTACCTCTCCTCCATCTTCTGTTTTATCCACCTCTCTCTACCTCTCCTCCATCTTCTGTTTTATCCACATCTCTCTCTACCTCTCCTCCATCTTCTGTTTTATCCACCTCTCTCTCTACCTCTCCTCCATCTTCTGTTTTATCCACCTCTCTCTCTACCTCTCCTCCATCTTCTGTTTTATCCACCTCTCTCTCTCTCCTCCATCTTCTGTTTTATCCACCTCTCTCTCTACCCCTCCTCCACCTTCTGTTTTATCCATCTCTCTCTCTCTCCTCCATCTTTTGTTTTATCCACCTCTCTCTCTCTCCTCCATCTTCTGTTTAATCCACCTCTCTCTCTCTCCTCCATCTTCTGTTTTATCCACCTCTCTCTCCTCCATCTTCTGTTTTATCCACCTCTCTCTCTACTCTCCTCCATCTTCTGTTTTATCCACCTCTCTCTACCTCTCCTCCATCTTCTGTTTTATCCACCTCTCCTCCATCTTCTGTTTTATCCACCTCTCTCTCCACCTCTCCTCCATCTTCTGTTTTATCCACCTCTCTCTCTACCTCTCCTCCATCTTCTGTTTTATCCACCTCTCTCTCTCTCCTCCATCTTCTGTTTTATCCACCTCTCTCTCTCTCTCCTCCATCTTCTGTTTTATCCACCTCTCTCTCTCCTCCATCTTCTGTTTTATCCACCTCTCTCTCTACCTCTCCTCCATCTTCTGTTTTATCCACCTCTCTCTACCTCTCCTCCATCTTCTGTTTTATCCACCTCTCCTCCATCTTCTGTTTTATCCACCTCTCTCCACCTCTCCTCCATCTTCTGTTTTATCCACCTTTCTCTCTACCTCTCCTCCATCTTCTGTTTTATCCACCTCTCTCTACCTCTCCTCCATCTTCTGTTTTATCCACCTCTTCCATCTTCTGTTTAATCCACCTCTCTCTACCTCTCCTCCATCTTCTGTTTTATCCACCTCTCTCTATCTCTCCTCCATCTTCTGTTTTATCCACCTCTCTCTACCTCTCCTCCATCTTCTGTTTTATCCACTCTCTCTCCTCCATCTTCTGTTTAATCTCTCCTCCATCTTCTGTTTTATCCACCTCTCTCTCCTCCATCTTCTGTTTTATCCACCTCTCTCTACCCTCCTCCATCTTCTGTTTTATCCACCTCTCTCTACCTCTCCTCCATCTTCTGTTTTATCCACCTCTCTCTCTCTCCTCCATCTTCTGTTTTATCCACCTCTCTCTACCTCTCCTCCATCTTCTGTTTTATCCACCTCTCTCTACCTCTCCTCATCTTCTGTTTTATCCACCTGTCTCTATCTCTCCCCCATCTTCTGTTTTATCCACCTCTCTCTCTATCTCTCCCCCTTCTCCCCTTCTGTTTTATCCACCTCTCTCTCTATCTCTCCCCATCTTCTGTTTTATCCACCTCTCTCTCTCTCTCTCTCCTACATCTTCTGTTTTATCCACCTCTCTCTATCTCTCTCTCCTCCATCTTCTGATTTATCCACTCTCTCTCTCTCTCCTCCATCTTCTGTTTTATCCACCTCTCTCTACCTCTCCTCCATCTTCTGTTTTATCCACCTCTCTCTACCTCTCCTCCATCTTCTGTTTTATCCACCTCTCTCTACCTCTCCTCCATCTTCTGTTTTATCCACCTCTCTCTCTCTCCTCCATCTTCTGTTTTATCCACCTCTCTCTACCTCTCCTCCATCTTCTGTTTTATCCATCTCTCTCTCTCTCCTCCATCTTTTGTTTTATCCACCTCTCTCTCTCTCCTCCATCTTCTGTTTTAATCCCTCTCTCTCCTCCTCCATCTTCTGTTTTATCCACCTCTCCTCCATCTTCTGTTTTATCCACCTCTCTACCTCTCCTCCATCTTCTGTTTTATCCACCTCTCTCTACCTCTCCTCCATCTTCTGTTTTATCCACCTCTCCTCCATCTTCTGTTTTATCCACCTCTCTCTCCACCTCTCCTCCATCTTCTGTTTTATCCACCTCTCTCTCTACCTCTCCTCCATCTTCTGTTTTATCCACCTCTCTCTATCTCCTCCATCTTCTGTTTAATCCACCTCTCTCTCTCCTCCATCTTCTGTTTTATCCACCTCTCTCTCCTCCATCTTCTGTTTTATCCACCTCTCTCTCTACCTCTCCTCCATCTTCTGTTTTATCCACCTCTCTCTACCTCTCCTCCATCTTCTGTTTTATCCACCTCTCCTCCATCTTCTGTTTTATCCACCTCTCTCCACCTCTCCTCCATCTTCTGTTTTATCCACTCTCTCTCTACCTCTCCTCCATCTTCTGTTTTATCCACCTCTCTCTACCTCTCCTCCATCTTCTGTTTATCCACCTCTCTCTACCTCTCCTCCATCTTCTGTTTAATCCACCTCTCTCTACCTCTCCTCCATCTTCTGTTTTATCCACCTCTCTATCTCTCCTCCATCTTCTGTTTTATCCACTCTCTCTCTCCTCCATCTTCTGTTTAATCCACCTCTCTCTCCTCCATCTTCTGTTTTATCCACCTCTCTCTCCTCCATCTTCTGTTTTATCCACCTCTCTCTCTACCCCTCCTCCACCTTCTGTTTTATCCACCTCTCTCTCTCTCCTCCATCTTCTGTTTAATCCACCTCTCTCTCTCTCCTCCATCTTCTGTTTTATCCACCTCTCTCTACCTCTCCTCCATCTTCTGTTTTATCCACCTCTCTCTACCTCTCCTCATCTTCTGTTTTATCCACCTGTCTCTATCTCTCCCCCATCTTCTGTTTTATCCACCTCTCTCTCTATCTCTCCCCCTTCTCCCCTTCTGTTTTATCCACCTCTCTCTCTATCTCTCCCCATCTTCTGTTTTATCCACTCTCTCTCTCTCTCCTCCATCTTCTGTTTTATCCACCTCTCTCTATCTCTCTCTCCTCCATCTTCTGATTTATCCACCTCTCTCTCTCTCTCCTCCATCTTCTGTTTTATCCAACTCTCTCTATCTCTCCCCCATCTTCTGTTTTATCCACCACTCTCTTTATCTCTCCTCCTTCTTCTGTTTTATCCACCTCTCTCTCTACCTCTCCTCCATCTTCTGTTTTATCCACCTCTCTCTACCTCTCCTCCATCTTCTGTTTTATCCACATCTCTCTCTACCTCTCCTCCATCTTCTGTTTTATCCACCTCTCTCTCTACCTCTCCTCCATCTTCTGTTTTATCCACTCTCTCTCTACCTCTCCTCCATCTTCTGTTTTATCCACCTCTCTCTCTCCTCCATCTTCTGTTTTATCCACCTCTCTCTCTACCCCTCCTCCATCTTCTGTTTTATCCATCTCTCTCTCTCTCCTCCATCTTTTGTTTTATCCACCTCTCCTCCATCTTCTGTTTTCCATCCACCTCCATCTTCTGTTTTATCCACCTCTCTCTCCTCCATCTTCTGTTTTATCCACCTCTCTCTCCTCTCCTCCATCTTCTGTTTTATCCACCTCTCTCTACTTCTCCTCCATCTTCTGTTTTATCCACCTATCTCTCCTCCATCTTCTGTTTTATCCACCTCTCTCTCCACCTCTCCTCCATCTTCTGTTTTATCCACCCTCTCTCTACCTCTCCTCCATCTTCTGTTTTATCCACCTCTCTCTCTCTCCATCTTCTGTTTAATCCACCTCTCTCTCTCTCCTCCATCTTCTGTTTTATCCACCTCTCTCTCCTCCATCTTCTGTTTTATCCACCTCTCTCTCTACCTCTCCTCCATCTTCTGTTTTATCCACCTCTCTCTACCTCTCCTCCATCTTCTGTTTTATCCACCTCTCCTCCATCTTCTGTTTTATCCACCTCTCTCTACCTCTCCTCCATCTTCTGTTTTATCCACCTCTCTACCTCTCCTCCATCTTCTGTTTTATCCACCTCTCTCTACCTCTCCTCCATCTTCTGTTTTATCCACCTCTCTCTACCTCTCCTCCATCTTCTGTTTTATCCACCTCTCTCTACCTCTCCTCCATCTTCTGTTTTATCCACCTCTCTCTACCTCTCCTCCATCTTCTGTTTTATCCACCTCTCTCTACCTCTCCTCCATCTTCTGTTTTTCCACCTCTCCTCCATCTTCTGTTTTATCCACCTCTCTCTACCTCTCCTCCATCTTCTGTTTTATCCACCTCTCTCTACCTCTCCTCCATCTTCTGTTTTATCCACCTCTCTCTACCTCTCCTCCATCTTCTGTTTTATCCACCTCTCTCTACCTCTCCTCCATCTTCTGTTTTATCCACTCTCTCTATCTCTCCTCCATCTTCTGTTTTATCCACCTCTCTCTACCTCTCCTCCATCTTCTGTTTTATCCACCTCTCTCTACCTCTCCTCCATCTTCTGTTTTATCCACCTCTCTCTACCTCTCCTCCATCTTCTGTTTTATCCACCTCTCTCTACCTCTCCTCCATCTTCTGTTTTATCCACCTCTCTCTACCTCTCCTCCATCTTCTGTTTTATCCACCTCTCTCTACCTCTCCTCCATCTTCTGTTTTATCCACCTCTCTCGATCTCTCCTCCATTGCCTGTTTTTATCCACCTTTCTATTCACCTCTCCAATTTTTGTCTTTCACCTTTCCTTTCCTCTCTCTATCATTGCATACTTGTACTTCTCTCTCATTCCCTGTCTCATCTCTCCTTCTTCTTTCACTCGCTCGCCACCTCTGCATCTTCCCCCTCTCCATGTCTCTAGTTCTGGGCTCTCTGCGGGAACGCCTTGACGCCCAAACGGGGTATATTCGGGAAGACGGGGGACCTACAGACCATTCTGTGTGTTGCGTCAGCTAAAGATGATGTCACGTACTCTGGAGCGTTGAATGGGGATATCTACGTGTGGAAAGGACTGAACCTAATGCGCACAGTGCAGGCCGCTCATGGGGTGAGTGAAATACGTCCCTCTAATTCTCAACACCCATTGGCTGTACACTTGGCTGCACATTGGCTGTACACTTCCGGACATCCAAACTCCAGCTCTGGCTAAACCCAAACCTTCTCAATTCTATAATTGCGTACATCTATACACTGCAGCAACTCAATTCCCCTTCCCTGCCTATGAATCCCATGTAAATCTATAAGGTGTTGAAAAGCATTCAAAATGAGGATTTTGCCCCTTTTTTTGTCTCCAATACAGAAAATAGACTTTTTGACCCACACTCCGTCTGAAATCATATTCCTTTTCAAGTACCTTTTTCTATGCACAGAACAGTTTGATAATCCCCCTGCCTAAACCTAAAGTTGACGTCACTGTGTGTAGGCTGGGATCTTCAGCATGTATGCCTGTGAGGAGGGCTTCGCGACGGGGGGACGTGACGGCTGTGTCAGGCTCTGGGACGTGGACTTCAAGCCTATCACTAAGATCGACCTTCGGGAAGCTGAGCAGGGGTATAAAGGTAGGCCTATTTTAAGGCCTGGTTGAAGGCCTGGTTTAATCAACATGGGGCTCATTGGTTGATGAGCGCTAGCACTCTGATCTGTTCAACGTCACAGAGTCTAAGCGGTGTGCATTAGCCGATAGGCCCTATCACAGGTTCCCGGAGGATGCCAGAGAAGCAGGGGGCCAGAAGGCTGATCAAATCTATTCAGGGTCCGAACGTTTGTGCTTGTCCCTGTATTTTATTAGGATCCCCATTAGCTGTTGCAAAAGCAGCAGTTACTCTTTCTGGGGTCCACACAAAAGAGAGACTGGTATTCATAGTATTGATATTAGCCCTCTGATTACAGTGAATAGCAAGACGTGTGGCTCTGTTCTGGGCCAGATGCAGCTTAACTAGGTCCTTCTTTGCAGCACTTGACCATATGACTCGAAAATAACCAAGATGAGATGAAACTAGAGCCTGCAGGCTTTTTGGAATGTGGTGTCAATAAAGCAGAGCATGTCTTTTAATGGAGAGACAGAGGAGGAGAGGCACATCCTTATAAGGAGATCCATCTAAGCTCACAGGGTTGTGTGTGCTGTCTATAGATTTAAGGTTCAGAGTCCACGCTTCTGATGCAGGGGTGTGTGGGCAAGTCGATCCAGACATTCATGTATGTGTACAGGGGTTAACATACTGTAACCTGTGAGTATGTGAAGGTCACTTAAGTCAGTGTGTTCTGCCTAATAGAGACCGATGTGTGTTCAGCTCATTGAGATCCCTGCCATGGTGTTTTATTAGCCTATCCCTGTGTATTTATGAGAGAGAGAGAGAGAGAGAGAGAGAGAGAGAGAGAGAGAGAGAGAGAGAGAGAGAATCAATGCCACTCATCCATTTCAATCCATCTGAGCCAGAGGAAGCCATGTTAGTCAAATCAGACAGAAAAATTTAAGATGGTCGGGTCTGAGAGAGTCTGTGCTGTATGGATAAAACTGAATAAAGGTTTCTAAACCATTGTGACAGATGACATTTAGTCAACTCCCTGTTTCTTTCTGCTCTATGCCTCCTGCTAAGTTGAGGAAACCATCAGTGGCACTCATGTATTATCAATGAGTCTCTTCTCGCTTCCCTTCCTTTGCTCCTCTGTTCTGAGATGTGGCTGCTTGGCTGTTAGTGATAGCTAGGGGCTGCTTGGCTGTTAGTGATAGCTAGGGGCTGCTTGGCTGTTAGTGGTAGCTAGGGGCTGCTTGGCTGTTAGTGGTAGCTAGGGGCTGCTTGGCTGTTAGTGGTAGCTAGGGGCTGCTTGGCTGTTAGTGGTGCTAGGGGCTGCTTGGCTGTTAGTGGTAGCTAGGGGCTGCTTGGCTGTTAGTGGTAGCTAGTGGTAGGGGCTGCTTGGCTGTTAGTGGTAGCTAGGGGCTGCTTGGCTGTTAGTGGTAGCTAGGGGCTGCTTGGCTGTTAGTGGTAGCTAGGGGCTGCTTGGCTGTTAGTGGTAGCTAGGGGCTGCTTGGCTGTTAGTGGTAGCTAGGGGCTGCTTGGCTGTTAGTGGTAGCTAGGGGCTGGTAAAAGCCCCATAAAGCTCAGTGTGCCCAGTCATCTCCGGGGGTGGGGAATACTAATATCTGACCTTTCACAGGAAAGTGACAGTTATAAAGGCTGTGGCCTTTCTGAAAGCCCCACAGACACCCTGGGATTAGATACTGGCATTGTTGGGTGTTTGGTGGCCGGTCAAAGACCTTCGGAAATAAATATTGTAATATGAATCTTGATTAAGTTTAAATCGATCTTGTCGGTTTGGTCAGTAGGAATGTCATTATGCAAAAGGCATAACTTTTCCAAATGTAAATTAGTAAACCTTCATAATAGTTTGCGGCTCTAGATTAGAATGTTCTACAAATGATTGCTGTATCCTCTGAAGGATTTCCAACTTCTGTTCTTGAACATTTTGCGTCCCAGTGAAGGTTTGATTCCCAACTGCAGATCGGTTTTAGAGAGAAGACATCTGAGATAAGTAATTACTTTTCAGAAATGGTTATTCCCCCCAGAGTGTCAAACTGAAGTGTATTGTGCAGCCAATTAACTCGAGTTATCTGGTTGCCAGGTATTTTATGTCCACACAGATTATGAGACTGGTTCGGTTGCAGGTACGCTGTTAGCTTATACATTTTTTTGTAGCTGGTTTCTGGTTGCCAGGTAATGGTTGGCTTGCCAGGTTTTTTTAACCTTTATATAATTAAGCTAGTCAGTTAAGAACAAATTCTTATTTACAATTACGGCCTACCCTTGTTATAACAAGAGTCTGGGGATTTATAGCTGTGCTTCTACAGACTGAATTACAGACTTTTTAGTACTGATGAGGTGCATTGGGTCTTGTCTTGCTGATGTCTTGCTTGCTTGAGATGGCTTCGCTGAAGAAGCTCAATCTGTTTCTCCCTCTAGAGTTGTCTGCTTCATCTCTCTCTTCCCAAATGAAAGTCGACCTGTATCAGCCACACATTCTCCTTCTGCAATTTACTCTGTGAAACTCGGAACGTTGTCTGAATGTAATAGTTTCTAACTCTTGATTGAAGTGTAAAACATGATGAAGTGGATTGGATGCTGCCCTTTATCACCTGCTGAAGAACAGGTGGGATTGCATTCGACCCACCACTTTTGTTATACATGACAGAGCATTCATTATTTGTCATGTCCTCTCTCCCTCTCTCTCTCTCTTTCTCTCTATCCATCTATCTCCCTCTCCCTGTTCTGTGGTCTGGGGAAATGCATCATCAAGTTAGGAGGCTGCAGAATGCACAGAACAAATCAGCATGGATTGTTTTAAGGTGGAGATATGGTTCTTCTGTTGCAGTCATGCGCAGTGTTCTTGGTTGGTCATCAATCGATAAGATAATTGAGAGGAACATGCTTATTTTATATCATAATATACATAATTTAAAACGGCCAAGTTCTATTCACAACAGTATTCAGTTGGTAAGAGACAGACATTCCATAAATACTAGGGAATAGATTGTCCACCATCTATGCGTTATCCAGACAGAAAAGAGAAATTAGCAAAATAACATTTCGATTTAGAGCAATAAAGAAATGGAATAAATTAACTGAGCAAGGCAGAAACCTTTCAATATATACATTTAAACATTATTTTAAAAGGATTTAAATATAATACATAGAAATGTTGTGGGACTATAGTAGATGAAGAATCAATGTTTTTTTAGATTGAGTATTTTTTGGGTCTATATGTTAGTATATTATGTATGTTTGTAATAGTGTGTTATATGTGGAAATGTGTTCGTATTATAAATTGTATTTTAACATTTAAGGACTCCTGGAAGATTAGTCCAAATGGGGACTAAAAGAGATCCAAATCAAATCCCTCCTCCCTCTCTTCCCTCTCCCTCTCAGGGCTGTCTATCCGTAGTGTGTGTTGGAGGGCAGACCGTATCCTGGCGGGGACGCAGGACAGTGAGATCTTTGAGGTGATGGTTCGGGACAGAGACAAGCCTCTGCTCATCATTCAGGGTCACTGTGAGGGAGAGCTCTGGGCTCTGGACGTCCACCCCAAGAAACCGCTCGCTGTGACCGGCAGTGACGATCGATCTGTACGGTCAGTATTATCTCCAGCAGCTATGTAGCTCGTACATCAATTTCCTCAGGAGCATCTTTATAGACCCAGTAGTTATCACCCAGGCCAACATCTCTGTCCATTCTATTTTAATCCACCCAGACTTTTCCTCTTAATCACATCCACTCAGTGAACCCTGACCCGCAGTACTACTCGTCCTGTTTGGTTCATTGGTTCTCCTCGCTCTCAGACAGCCCTTAGTTTGTAAGACACTGTTCTTCACATTTCTAACAGGGACAGTTGTAGGCTAGTTCAGAGCTACCTATGGAGAAGACACAGTGTCAGCTTGTGCAGGGGACACATCAAGGCATAATGAGGCCTCACGTCTGCTATCAGTAGAACTGGATCAGTCCCTCCACAACACACACACAGACCCACACAACCCTGCTCTACCAGGAGAGACAGAGCTCTCTGAGGGCCCAATCAAGGAGCCAATTAGTCTCTGTCTCACAGACACACATGCACACACATACACGCTCACGAGCCCGAGTGGACACACATGCGCACACTCCATAATAAATACACACACATACACCTACTGCATCTCAGCAACTTAATTCAACTTAATTCAAGCCTTCACCCTGCAGCTGCAACTAGCTCATTAAAACTTCTGTCACTTAACTACTACTCATATAATTTACTCTATTATGACTGTCTCTACAGAGGCAATGTTCATAGCTGAAACTGTGCTGATTGGTCACGTGTGTGTGTGTGTGTGTGTGTGTGTGTGTGTGTGTGTGTGTGTGTGTGTGTGTGTGTGTGTGTGTGTGTGTGTGTGTGTGTGTGTGTGTGTGGTGTTTTCAGGTTGTGGAGCCTGGCAGACCACACCCTGATAGCTCGCTGTAACATGGAAGAGGCTGTCCGCAGTGTGGCCTTCAGCCACGATGGCTCTCAGCTTGCTCTTGGCATGAAGGACGGCTCCTTCACTGTGCTCCGAGTCAGGTACTGCTAACATCTTTAGTCCCTAGAGAATCTTCATTTGATCACCCGGTAGTTGCAGGAAATTCAAACTTGTAGTGTATTCAAGGTTTAAAAAGGCTTCTAAGATTTGTAATTTCCTTGATTTTATTGAAATGACGTGGAAACAATATTGATTCATCCAGTGTGTGCCCAGCAGGTTGAATTATGCCAAAGCTGGTGAAAGTACTTTCAGCATCAAACTCTTCAGATACATCTTGTAAAGAAGGGTCATAAAGTTATGAAACCTAGCCTACAGTGGGCCAAAACCTCGGGTTTAAACAGTCCCATATTGAGATGCTGAATTCATCACTTAAAGCCTGATTGAAGGCCTCAGTTTAATTTACTCCCCAGCAGACCCAGTGTGCAGGCCTGCACTTTCCATTAAGTTATAGTAAATTGGTCGCAGTGCTGTTAATCAATACGTTTTGAAGTGGCTAATCCCCACGCTGCACTTTGAAGTGAGCAGTGCTCCTGATTTGTATTCAGTCTATTAGAAATGAGTGAGCTTGCAGAAGCAGCTTTTTATGATTGGATTGAATTTCTGTTGCCTGGGGCTATGTTGTATTATGCTGTATGGTTTTTACTGAGAGACGGTATGTTTAGAAGGGTTTGACTTGTTACTCTGACTTTTTATACACCTCATCGTTGGCTATAGCTGTTGGCTGATTATTGAGCCACATAGTGCACTGTATACCTTGATATTCCCCATAGGCTATTCCCTATAATTACTGTTCACCATATCTAATGGTTAGGAGTTTTTCAGGATAGGAGACACCATCACTGGCACCATGATTAACAATTACAGCACGTTGTTAGAATATGAAGCCATACTGTCTAGCCATTCTGCGATTACATACTCCCCCCATCTAAAATGACCAGTCAAAATGGAGTTAATCAAGTCTGGGCTGGTAAAATTGCTTTTGTGTGGGAGCAGCAGGTGTGATAAGACTGTGGTGGTTTCATTGTAAGGCCTCCTCCGCAGAGAGAAACAGTAGGAGGACGAGTCTAGTGGCGAGGCTGCCTCATTGTTTCAGCTGGCTTTACAAATAACAAGCAGAAGGTAGCGCTGTGCATTACTGCTGGATTTCTTAAAATGCTACTAACGGGAGATTACTTGCATCTGCATATTAAAGCAAACTTGCTAGTAATGAAAAACCCACAAGAATAAACCAGCTGATTAGTTGATCACTCGTTGTTGCCGAGTCACGTGATTATGACAGCTGACAGCTGCGTCCAGGACCCAGTCTGGGAACCCCTGGGGTAAACGCAGCCTTAGAGTATAAGAATATAGAAGTAGAAGGCCTATATTTCATTAAAATGTTTAACCTTAAATAGCTAAATAATAATATAATCATTATTAATATAATATATGCCATTTCAAATAACTTTATTAGCCTACATTTTCATTGGATAAAATATAGATTAGTTACATATTTCAAATAAGCACAGTACAATGATATTTTACCCCCGATCTTGATAAGAAATTACCATATCAGATCATTTTCTTTGAAAGACAGTATTTAATGCAGGGGTGCAACTTTCACATTTTTGTCCCACCCAGTTTTATCATTGGAATGTGATACAAAACGAGGCAACAGTGTGCTTTAGGACCATGCGCATGTCGCCGAGCGGGGGTCCCCCCCCCACTGCGGATATCCCCCCCCCTTCTAAAACCAAAGTTACGCCCCTGATTTAATGGATTACATCAACTGGAAACAAATAAAATAATAAGAGTAGGCTACACCAATATTATTTTTCCATTCATACAACATGTCGGATAATTGCCACAGTAGGTTTGCTGTGGTTAACAAAGAAATACTTATTTCAGTTGTGCAGAATTATTGTCAAATAGATCAATCGCCCTAGGTCTGCTTAAAACTTTGTTCCGATGATAATACCCACCAGAGGGCGAACACATCTTCAAAGACTTTGGTAGCAAGGACTAAAGTAGCATTTCCCTAACTCTGTCCTTGGGACCCTAAAGGGTGCATGTTTTGGTTTTTGCCCAAGTTGATTCAAACAACCATTCATCAAGCTTTGAAAATGTAACCAACTGTGTAGTATTAGGACAAAAACCAAAATGTGGGGTCCCAAGGACCGAGTTAGGGAAAACCTGGACTAAATTCACGCTGACATCAGCTTTAGGGAGTGGTAATGAGGTGACCAATAATGGTTCCAATTGAGATCAGCTCTGCGGAGGAATTTAGTGCGTATTGATGGTTTAGCGAGAGATCGGCTGATGATCATCTGGTGGCCATTGATGGTTGCAATTGGTCCATAATGACAATGAACGGACCCAGTCCATCTGCTACTGCTCACTGGCTGAGTTTACACAGGTAGCCCAATTGTGATATATTTTTCACTAATTTGACCACTCAGTTCAGCTTTGAAAAAGGTCTGATGTCAAAATATCTGATGTGATTGATCAAAAGACCAGAATTGGACTGCCTGTCTAAACAAAGCCACTCGGTAGACGGATGAGCTAGCCAGCCAGCCTCCTGTACAGAGCCGAGGGATTCACTCTTTTCTTTCTCTCTGTCTCTCTCCCTTTCTCTGTCTCCCCCTCTCCTCACTCTTTCTCTTTTGCTGATTTGCTCTCTTTTTCTCTCTCTCTCTTCCCCTCCATCTCTCTTCCCTCCCTCTCATCCACCCTCCCACTCCTCTCTCTCCCAGGGACATGACGGAGGTGGTGCACATTAAAGACAGGAAGGAAGTGATTCATGAGATGAAGTTCTCTCCGGATGGCAGCTACCTGGCCGTGGGCTCTAATGACGGCCTGGTGGATGTGTACGCCGTCGTGCAGCGCTACAAGAAGGTGGGTGAGTGCAACAAGTCCTCCAGCTTCATCACCCACCTGGACTGGTCCATCGACAGCAAGTTCCTCCAGAGCAACGACGGGGCGGGAGAACGCCTCTTCTACAGGATGCCAAGTGAGTGAATCAACGCCACCGGTGAAAAAGCAAAGCTTCATAATGACCCTGTGTCTTTCCTCTGAACCAGGCTATGATAACCATGATATAACTCCTATTACCTCGACTTGCTGTGAACACAATCAGTGATTAAATCTGATGTTTCTTGTTTCCTTATCGGGATAAGTTACATAAACAGATCGCATAGCAATCAGCTTGACAGTAAACAGCAATTAGGCCCATGAAGGTGGTTCACAGCTAGCTTATCGCCATGCCAAGCAATCCCTGTTACACACACACACCAGCAATCTTCACATCACGTCCGGCTTAAACATCCATCGACGTGATTATGCAATAGTTTCTTCTGATTCAGAGTGGCAGGTGCATAGAGCGGTGGGCCAGGAACTGAAAGGTCGCTGGTTTCGAATACCTGAGACGACAACCCAAATTGGCTCCAGGGGCGCTGTGCTACTATGGCTGACCCTGTAAAACAACACATTCCACTGCACCTACAGTACCAGTCAAAAGTTTGGACACACCTACTCATTCAAGAATTGTTTTGTATTTTTTTACTATTTTCTACATTGTAGAATAATAGTGAAGACATCAAAACTATGAAATAGGAACCAAAAAAGTGTTAAACAAATCAAAATATATTTTATATTTGAGATTCTTCAAAGTAGCCACCCTTTGCCTTGATTACAGCTTTGCCCACACATTCTCTCAACCAGCTTCATGAGGTAGTCACCTGGAATGCATTTCAATTAACAGGTGTGCTTTGTTAAAAGTTCATTTGTGGAATTTCTTTAATGCGTTTGAGCCAAACAGTTGTGTTGTGACAAGGTAGGTGTGGTATACAGAAGATAGCCCTATTTGGTAAAATAGCTCAAATAAGCAAAGAGAAACAACAGTCCATCATTAACATATGAAGGTCGGTCAATGTGGAAAATTTCAAGAACTTTGAAAGTTTCTTCAAGTGCAGTCGCCATCATGTCAGACCTTACAGTGAAATGCTTACTTACAAACCGTTAACCAACAATGCAGTTTGGAGAAAATACCTAAAAAAAAGTAAGAGATAAGAATGTCAAATAATTAAAGAGCAGCATTAAATAACAATAGCGGGGCTACATACAGAGGGTACCGGTACAGAGTCAATGTGTGGGGGCACCGGTGTCGAGGTAATTGAGGTAAAATGTACATGTAGGTAGTGTTATTAAAGTGACTATGCATAGATAATAACAGAGAGTAGCAGCAGCGTAGAAGGGGGGGTACAAATAGTCTGGGTAGCCATTTGATTAGCTGTTCAGGAGTCTTATGTCTTGGGGGTAGAAGCTGTTTAGAAGCCTCTTGGACCTAGACTTGGCGATCCAGTACCGCTTTCCGTGCGATAGCAGAGAGAACAGTCTATGACTAGGGTGGCTGGAGTCTTTGACAATTTTTAGGGCCTTCCTCTGACACCGCCTGGTATAGAGGTCCTGGATGGCAGGAAGCTTGACCCCAGTGATGTACTGGGCCATATGTATTACCCTCTTTAGTTCCTTGCGGTCAGAGGCCGAGCAGTTGCCATACCAGGTAGTGATGCAACCCATCAGGATGCTCTCCATGGTGTAGCTGTAAAACCTTTTGAGGATCTGAGGACCCATGCCAAATCTTTTCAGTCTCCTGGAATAGGTTTTGTCGTGCCTTCTTCACGACTGTCTTGGTGTGCTTGGACCATGTTAGTTTGTTGGTGATGTGGACACCAAGGAACTTGAAGCTCTCAATCTGCTCCACTACAGCCCCGTCAATGAGAATGGGGGCGTGCTCGGTCCTCCTTTTCCTGTAGTCCACAATCATCTTTTTTGTCTTGAATACGTTGGGGGAGAGGTTGTTGTCCTTGCACCACACGGTCAGGTCTCTGACCTCCTCCATATAGGCTGTCTCTTCGTTGTCGGTGATCAGGCCTACTACTGTTGTGTCATCAGTAAACTTAATGATGGTGTTGGAGTCGTGCCTGGCCATGCAGTCATGAGTGAACAGGGAGTACAGGAGGGAACTGAGCACGCACCCCTAAGGGGCCCCCGTGTTGAGGATCAGCGTGGCGGATGTGTTTTTACCTACCCTTACCACCTGGGGGCGGCCCATCAGGAAGTCCCGGATCCAGTTGGAGAGAGAGGTGTTTAGTCCCAGGGTCCTAATCTTAGTGATGAGCTTTGAGGGCACTATAGTGTGATGTGTGATGGCGTTGGAGGGGATGGCTGCCGTCTTACCGGCTCTTAACCAACCATGCTATATTGTTTATTTTTTTGCGTTCATAACTTGTTTTCATCATAATGTTGCTGCTACCGTCTCTTATGACCAAAAAGAGCTTCTGGACATCAGAACTGCGATTACTGACCTCAGATTAGACAAAGAGTTTTTCTTCAATGAGTCAGACAGGAGGGAGATACTACAGACACCCGACCAGGCCCAGATCCCCGTCATTCGCTGGAGAAGAAAATTGAGATTTTGCGAAAAAAGATCAGGGTGCTTTGTGAGGATCAGGCGACGGGCACCTAATCTGCCTTTGCCTTCCGTACTGCTAGCTAATGTTCAATCGCTGGAAAATAAATGCGACGAACTGAAAGTACGTATATCCTACCAATGGGACATTAAAAACTGTAATATCTTATGTCTCACCGAGTCATGGCTGAACAATGATATTAAGAACATACTGCTGGCATGTTACATCTGGTAAGACACGGGGTGGGGGCTTATGCATATATGTAAACAACAGCTGGTGCATGATATCTAAGGAAGTCTTGAGGTTTTGCTCGCCTGAAGTAGAGTATCTCATGATAAGCTGTAGACAACACTATCTACCTAGAGAGTTTACATCTGTATGTTTCGTAGCTGTACCACATACCACAACAGACCGATGCTGGCACTAAAACCACACTCAGTGAGCTGTATACCGCCATAAGCAAACAGGGAAAAGCTCATCCAGAGGCGGCACTCTTAGTGGCCGGGAACTGTAATGCAGGGAAACTTAAATCAGTTTTACCTCGTTTCTATCAGCATGTTAAATGTGCAACCAGTGGGGGAAAAAATTCTAGACCACCTTTAATCCACACACAGAGATACGTACAAAGCTCTCCCTCGCCCTCCATTTGGCAAATCTGACCATAATTCTATCCTTCTGATTCCTGCTTACAAGCTCAAATTAAAGCAGAAAGCACCAGTGACTCGATCTACAAAAAAGTGGTCAGATGAAGCAGATGATGAATTACAGGACTGTTTTGCTAGCACAGACTGGAATATGCTCCGGGATTCTTCCTATAGCATTGAGGAGTACACCATATCAGTCACTGGCTTTATCAAAAGTGCATCGAGGACGTCAACCCCACAGTGACTGTACGTACATACCCCAACCAGAAGCCATGGATTACAGGCAACATTTGCACTGAGCTAAAGGGTAGAGCTGCCAATTTCAAAGAGCGGGACTCTAACCCGGAAGCTAATAAGAAATCCTGCTATGCCCTCCGATGAACCATCAAACAGGCAAACCGTCAATACAGGATTAAGATGAAATCGTACTACACCGGCTCCGACGCTTGTCGGATGCGGCAGGGCTTGCAAACTATTACAGACTACAAAGGGAAGCACAGCTGAGAGCTGCCCAGTGACACGGGCCTACTGCCGACTGTGTGATCACGCTCTCCGCTGCCGATGTGAGTAAGACCTTTAAACAGGTCAACATTCACAAGGCCGCAGGGCCAGACAGATTACCAGGACGTGTACTCCGAGCATGCGCTGACCAACTGGCAAGTGTCTTTACTGACATTTATCAGCCTCTCCTTGTCTGAGTCTGTATTACCAACATGTTTCAAGCAGACCACCATAGTTCCTGTGCCCAATAAGTCTAAGGTAACCCCGTAGCACTCACGTCTGTAGCCATGAAATGCTTTGAAAGGCTGGTCATGGCTCACATCAACACCATTATCCCAGAAACCCTAGACCCACTCCAATTTGCATACCGCACCAACAGATCCACAGATGATGCAATTTCTATTGCACTCCACACTGCCCTTTCACTCCTAGACAAAAGGAACACCAATGTGAGAATGCTATTCATTGACTACAGCTCAGCGTTCAACACCAATGTTATGATGAAACTGGTTCTCATGAGGACCGCCACTGGAAAGGAAGACCCAGAGTTACCTCTGCTGCAGAGGATAAGTTCATTAGAATTACCAGCCTCAGAAATTGCAGCCCAAATAAATGCTTCACAGAGTAAAAGATACATCTCAACATCAACTGTTCAGAGGAGACTACGTGAATCAGGCCTTCATGGCCGAATTGCTACAAAGAAACCACTACTAAAGACACCAATAATAAGAAGAGACTTGCTTGGGCCAAGAAACATGAGCAATGGATATTAGACCGGTGGAAATCTGTCCTTTGGTCTGATGAGTCCAAATTTTAGATTTTTGTTTCCAACCACTGTGTCTTTGTGAGACGTAGAGTAGGTGAACGGATGAACTCCACGTGTGGTTCCCACCATGAAGCATGGAGGAAGAGGTGTGATGGTGTGGGGGTGACACTGTCAATTATTTATTTTGAATTCATGGCACACTTAACCAGCATGGCTCTCACAGCATTCTGCAGCGATACGCCATCCCATCTAGTTTGCGCTTTGTGGGACTATAATTTATTTTTCAATAGGACAATGACCTAACATATCACCAGACTGTGTAAGGGCAATTTGACCAATAAGGAGAGTGATGGAGTGCTGCATCAGATGACCTGGCCTCCACAATCACTCGACCTCAACACAGTTGAGATGGTTTGGGATGAGTTGGACTGCAGAGTGAAGGAAAAGCAGCCAACAAGTGCTCAGTATATGGAACTCCTTCAAGATTGATTGAAAAGCATTCCTCATAAAGCTGGTTGAGAGAATGCCAAGAGTGTGCAAAGCTATCATCAAGGCAAAGGATGGCTACTTTGAAGAAGCTAAAATATAAAATATATTTTTATTTGTTTAAAACTTTTTTGGTTAGTACATGATTCCATATGTGTTATGTCATAGTGTTGATATCTTCATTATTATTCTACAATGTAGAAAATTGTAAAATAAAGAAAACCCCTTGAATGAATAGGTGTGTCCAAACTTTTGACTGGTACTGGACATATATTTTTTTATTCAATAAATTTCCTTCCCAGACAGCTGCACAAGCCTTCTAGTCACGACATGACCACTGTCTGAAACTCTAGACCAGTGGTTCCCAAACTTTGTATAGTCTCGTACCCTTTCAAGCATTCAACCTCCAGTTTCGTACCACCTCTAGCACTCTCAAATGTTGTTTTTTGCCATCATTATAAGCCTGCCACACACACACTATACGATACATTTATTAATCATAACAATGAGTGTGAGTTTTTGTCACAACTTGGCTCGTGGGAAGTGACAAAGAGCTCTTATAGGACCAGGGCACAAATAATAATATAATAATAATCTATAATTTTACTCTTTATTTAGCCATCTTACATATAAAACTTTATTTGTTAATCAAAAATTGTGAATAACTCACCACAGGTTAATGAGAAGGGTGTGCTTGAAAGGATGCACATAAGTTTGCAATGTTGGGTTGTATTGGAGAGAGTCTCAGTCTTAAATCATTATTATTTATTAAACTGTATTTAGTTTCATGCTAGTGAGGGCCGAGAAACCACTCTCACATAGGTACGAGGTTGCAAAGGGCATCAGTGTCTTAACATCGCGATTTGCCAAAGCAGTATACTCTGAGCGCAGCCCAATCCAGAAATCTGGCAGTGGCTTCTGATTAAATTAAATTTTCACAGAACCGCTTGTTGCAATTTGAACAATTTCAACAATTTCTCTTGTTCAGATATTGGTAAGTGGACTGGAGGCAGGGCATGAAAGGGATAATGAATCCAGTTGTTTGTGTCATCCATGAAAGTACCTGCGTAATTGCGCACCCAACTCACTCAGGTGCTTCGCTATATCACATTTGACGTTGTCCGTAAGCTTGAGTTAATTTGCACACAAAAAAAATATACAATGATGGAAAGACCTGTGTTGTCCTTGTTAATGCAGACAGAGTAGAGCTCCAACTTCTTAATCAAAGCCTCAATTTTGTCCCACACATTGAATATAGTTGAGGAGAGTCCCTGTAATCCTAGATTCAGATCATTCAGGTGAGAAAAAACATCCCCCAGATAGGACAGTCATGTGAGAAACTCGTCATCATGCAAGCGGTCAGACAAGTGAAAATGATGGTCAGTAAAGAAAACTTTAAGCTTGTCTCTCAATTCAAGAAAACATGTCAATACTTTGCCCCTTGATAACCAGCGCACTTCTGTATGTTGTAAATGCGTTACATGGTCGCTGCCCATATCAGGGGTGGCAGGGTGGCCTAGTGGTTAGAGCATTGGACTAGTAACCGAAAGGTTGCAAATCTGTTCCTAGGCCGTCATTGAAAATAAGAATTTCTTCTTAACTGACTTGCCTAAAATAAAAATCATTGCATATTGCAGAAAATACACCAGAGTTCAGGGTCCTTGCTTTAACAAAGTTAACCATTTTCACTGTAGTGTGCAAAACATCTTTCAAGCTGTCAGGCATTCCTTTGGCAGTAAGAGACTCTCGGTAGAAGCTGCAGTGTACCCAAGTGGCGTCTGGAGCAACTGCTTGTACCCGCGTTACCACTCCACTATGTCTCTCTGTCATGGCTTTTGCGCCATCAGTACAGATACCAACACATCTTGACCACCAAAGTCCATTTGATGTCACAAAGCTGTCCAGTACTTTAAAAATATCCTTGCCTGTTGTCCTGGTTTCCAGAAGAGGATATCTTCCTTAATTGACCCCCCATAAATGTAACGGACATATACCAGGAGCTGTGCCAGGCCCGCCACGTCTGTTGACTCATCCAGCTGTAACGCATAGAATTCACTGGCTTGTATGCGAAGCAGTAATTGTTTCAAAACCATGTCACTGATGCGTCGTGAAACAGTGTTTTTTGATGAAGGCGTATAGTTTATTTGGCTTTTTCCCCAGCATTGTCCCAGCCATATCAGCGGCAGCAGGAAGAATTAAGTCCTCCACAATAGTATGGGGCTTGCCTGTCCTAGCCACTCAGTAGCTCACCATATAAGCCACTTCTAGCCCCTTCTTATTAATGGTATCTGTTGCTTTTATACATGTCTTACTACTAGAAAGTTGTCTTTATCCTCGCTCAAAAAACCCCTGTGGCTTATTTTTGACATTGGCATGTTTTGTTCCTAAATGTCTGTGCAAGAGTTGTGAGATGGTACTTTTGCACATATAACACACTGTGTCTGAGGAAAGGCACTACTCCCAATATAAGTGAACCCCAAATCAAAGCAGTTCTCATCATATTTGTGCCTGTTCGGTGCTTTCCCAGGCAAGGGGGCAGTAACTCTTCGGCTGCATCAGATTCACAACTGTCAGTGTCCATGCTAGCTGGGCTAACAACAAATGTAGAATTACTGATGCTAGCATTGGATGTGCTCGTGGAAGCAGAACACCTTGTGTTGTCGACAGGTGCGGGTGTAGTACTGCTGGTAGTAGTGGTACTATCAGTAGAGTTGGTATGTGTCTCTATGGACACAGGCCTTACTTTTTTTACCATTTATCAATTTTCGAGCAAACGGAAGGAGGAGCAGCTACGTTTGGCTACATACGGACCGAGACGAACGGTTAATGTGATTTGGATATTAATTATTTGACTAGGCTACCTGTATTTGACATTGTGTTGTTATTTCGCTGAACACTCGATGGTTTAATTGTATTTTTGGCAGTGAAACGAGGCTACTCAGGTGAGAAAAAAAACTCACACAAATGTATACATATACTATCAGGAGTGCAACATGTGACACTGCTGAGCAGACATGGGTGAGAGAAATAGAGTTTGGTTGCACTTACATTTTTACTGTACATTTTCCTGGTATTTACTAGGGAAAATATTTGCTATCAATGGGTATTTATTATCCTCAAACATTACCTCAGCGTTACCTCAACATACCTTTGTGTTTGTTGCTTCACCTGATGCATTATTTTGCAATTATAAAAACCAAGGGAATATTCTCTTAAGTCAATTAGTTACATTAATAAATCGAGTTTTGAAGCATGGTAGATTTTCTCATTTCACTTGTACTATAGGGATGATAGATTACTCCTTCCCTGAGGGTTAGACTAACAAACCGCACGTACACACACACACACACGCACGCATGCACACCGACAAGAATACTCTGGCATGCTGAGAATCCTAATTAAAAAAGGAACTCCACAGGTGATACCAGCTTTGGACAGAAAAGAGCTTCCAGTTCTAGATATTCCTACCGCCTAAACCCTCCCTAACCCGGACGATGCTAAGCCAATTGTGCATCGCCCCATGGACGGCCGGCTGCAACAGAGCCTGGGCTCGAACCCAGAGTCTCTGGTGACACAGCTAGCACTGCGATGTAGTGCCTTAGACCACTGCGCCACCCAGGAGGCCACTGGAATTTCCTTCTTAATGCGTTTGAGCCAATCAGTTGTGTTGTGACAAGGTAGGGGTGGTATACAGAAGATAGTCCTATTTGGTAAAAGAGAAACGACAGTCCAACATTACTTTAACACATGAAGGTCAGTCAATGTGGAACATTTCAAAAACGTTGAAGTTTCTTCAAGTGCAGTCGCAGAAACCATCAAGCACTATGATGAAACTGGCCCTCATGAGGGCTGGCACAGGAAAGGAAGACCCAGAGTTATCACTGCTGCAGAGGATAAGTTCATTAGAGTTACCAGCCTCAGAAATTACAGACCAAATCAATTCTTCACAGAGTTCAAGTAACAGATATATCTCAACATCAACTGTTCAGAGGAGACTGTGAATCAGGCCTTCATGGTTGAATTGCTGCAAAGAAACCACTACTAAAAGACACTGATAATAAGAAGAGACTTGCTTGGGCCAAGAAACACGAGCAATGGATATTAGACCGCTGGAAATCTGTCCTTTGGTCTGATGATTCCATATGTGGTATTTTTTAGTTTTGATGTCTTCACTATTATTCTACAATGTAGAAAATAGTTTTAAAAAATTAAGAAAAACCCTTGAATGAGTAGGTGTGTCCAAACTTTTGACTGGTACTGTATATTAGAACAGTATACATGATCCCAATTTTAGCTTCAAGATGCTGTCAATTTGAAAAACCCGGAAGTAAATTGTGCTGATTTATTGGCATATTGAACCATGTCGCACGCCGTAGTTTAAAACGTCAATGGATAGTGCTAAAACAATGACGTCATATCTGAATTCTGCCATCTTTGTGCATGTTCACCATTAATACAGGAACAAAGGTTGTGTGTCTTAACACCTTCACTCATGTTTGTCATCATTACTTGTTTATTTCATGTCTTTTAGTTCTGACTAAGAACCTTAGCAGCGAGGTTAGTAGAGCTTTAACATAGTCACCATTATTTTAAAGTGTGATTATTTATGCAGAACAACCTGGTTTTACCTGTAAGATTCTGCCCATTTTAGTCCTCCCATCCTGTTTTTCTCCCTTGAAGTTGGGAAGCACCTGACCACTAAGGAGGAGGTAAAAGGGATCCACTGGAGCTCGTGGACGAGTGTGATTGGTCCAGAGGTGAGTGGGATCTGGCCCAAGTACACCAACATCTGTGACGTAAACTCTGTGGACGCCAACTACTGCAGCGCTGTGCTGGTTGCTGGAGATGACTTTGGCCTGGTCAAACTGTTCCGCTTCCCCTGCCTAAAGAAAGGTCAGTAAATGTTTTTGCAAATATACAATGTTGAGAGAAGGAATTATGTTGAACACTCCCCTTCTCTCATTTCACTTTGACTAGTTTTTCTTTGCCTGATGTTGTGCACAGGGGCAAAATTCAAAAAGTACATTGGCCACTCGGCCCACGTGACCAACGTGCACTGGTCTCACGACCTGCAGTGGGTGTTGACCACTGGCGGGTCCGACCATTCTGTGTTCCAGTGGAAGTTCCTGCCTGAGGGCATCATGAATGGAGGACTGGAGACCAGTATACCACAAGGTACAGTATACTGAGAGAATAAAACATTAAAAACGCCTTCCTAATATTGAGTTGCACCCCATCCCTTTTGCCTTCAGAACAGCCTCAATTCGTTGGGCATGGATTGTTTTATACACCCAGAGGAACCTGGGGCTTTGAAATGTTTATGAATGTACTGTATGGTTCTATTGAGAGGCCCCATATGGTCATGTAGAGCTGGTGCTGAAGTATTCTTGGGTAGATTTGTGTCTGAGCTATATGATTTAATGTACCTCACAACAGTGGTTAGGGGAGTGACTACTGTACACAATATTCATGATCTTGTCAAAAGCCAATGTAATGAGTGATTGTTGCACCAGTGAAAATCTGTTTCCTTGCTGTCTCCTGGTATCGGTTCCCTCTAGATGGACATGCAGACTCCAACAGTGAGGAGTCTGACTCTGATGTGTCTGATGTCCCGGAGCTGGACTCTGATATCGAGCAAGAGACCCAGATCAACTACGACCGACAGGTGGGTGTGTGGAGCACTGGAGGGAGTGCTATATGGGTCAGACAGAGAGTGGGTGATATCAGGTTTAGAGATGATACACCACGTGAGGGACACTGACAAAGTTCTATAACAGATGCCTTACATTGATGCTGCATTTGAGGTAGAGAGAGAATGAGTGTCAGTACAGGTGTCAGATCCTAATTTGACCAGTTTGGTCACCATAGCAAAATAATCCTGATTATAAAAAATAAGTGGTACTTTCTAACGGGGAAAATGTGTTTTGATAGACTACAGTAGACAAGTTTAAGTGTAAGCTCTAGTGAGGAAAAGAGAACTGTGGGTTTTCAGTGTTTTTTATCATGTAAATCACAAGGCGCATTTTAACTTCCTGCAGCGCATGAAAATTATGTGACAACAGAGTGATCAAATTAAGATAATACATATCTATTTGAGAATGACAGTTGAATAAGAGGAGAATATGCCCCCATTATAAAATGCTGTCAGAAAGAGAGAGAGACGACCACACACTACTCAAGGCCTAAACAATACCCTGTTAAAATACCCTCCAGTAAGTTGAGAGAGAGTCAATTGTTAGAACACCAACACCAGTTAGTGTTATCTGGATTGGAATAGCCCGTGTTAGTCAGGATGCCTTCAGCCATGATCTAGGATCCTGAGAAGTCATGAAAGTCAATCAAGGTAGCGAGTGGAGATATTCTGATATTGATTGATGTGAGCAGAGCGAGGCAGACGGAAGGGGAAATAAGATATTCAAATAGGCTCCTCTCAGCGGCTTTGTATGGGCTCAGCGCTGACTGAGGCTCTATTTTGTCGGAGAACGGCTGGGTTGTCATAGCATCCTTCACAAGCCTTATCTCCACTGGCAGCTGGGTCTGCATCTGTTTGCCTGACGGTGCGGGTTGGTGCCACACGTAGCGCTGCTGGTTTGTGCCACACTTAGCGCTGCCGGTTTGTGCCACACTCAGCGCTGCCATATGTTCTCTGGAGATACCCAGCCGTCGGCGCCCGCACTGCTTCATGACAGAACAATGAGTTGCCTGTTTAAAGTTTCAACAGTGGGGACAAAATATTATTATCTCTGCTTCTCTTAAGATTTAATTTTAGTCCTCATGTAATACTTGTTTAGTAGGTTGCATTTGATATCATTATTCGGTGGGTCCTATATCAGCCAGACAGTGGAGGATAGCAGGTTGACAGATGATGCACAATATGCGGGACTGTTGTTCCAGGTGTATGTAGAGGACTGTGTGTTGTTGTTACAGGAGGACAGTGTGTGATTTATATGATAACTATGTGTGATTGTTACAGGAGGACAGTTTGTGATTGTTACAGGAGGACAGTTTGATTTAGAGGAGGACTGTGTTATTGTTACAGGAGGACTGTGTGTGTGATTGTTACAGGAGGACTGTGTGTGTGGTTGTTACAGGAGGACTGTGTGTGATTGTTACAGGAGGACTGTGTGTGATTGTTCCAGGAGGACTGTGTGTGATTGTTCCAGGAGGACTGTGTGTGATTGTTCCAGGAGGACTGTGTCTGATTGTTCCAGGAGGACTGTGTCTGATTGTTCCAGGAGGACTGTGTCTGATTGTTCCAGGAGGACTGTGTCTGATTTACAGAAGGATTGTGAGCAATTTACAGGAGGACTGTGTGTGAGGAGGACTGTGTGTGATTTACAGGAGGACTGTGTGTGAGGAGGACTGTGTGTGGTTGTTACAGGAGGACTGTGTGTGGTTGTTACAGGAGGACTGTGTGTGGTTGTTACAGGAGGACTGTGTGTGGTTGTTACAGGAGGACTGTGTGTGGTTGTTACAGGAGGACTGTGTGTGGTTGTTACAGGAGGACTGTGTGTGATTTACAGGAGGACTGTGTGTGATTTACAGGAGGACTGTGTGTGAGGAGGACTGTGTGTGATTTACAGGAGGACTGTGTGTGATTGTTACAGGAGGACTGTGTGTGATTTACAGGAGAACTGAGTGTGATTTACAGGAGAACTGAGTGTGATTGTTACAGGAGGACTGTGTGTATGATTTACAGGAGGACTGTGTGTTTGATCTACAGGAGGATTGTGTGTGTGATTTACAGGAGGACTGTGTGTGGTTGTTCCAGGTGTATAAGGAGGACTATGTGTGGTTGTTCCAGGTGTAATAAGGAGGACTGTGTGTGGTTGTTCCAGTTGTATAAGTAGGACTGTGTGGTTGTTCCAGGAGGACTGTGTGGTTGTTCCAGGAGGGCTGGGTGTGGTTGTTCCAGGTGTATAAGGAGGACTGTGTGGTTGTTCCAGTTGTATAAGGAGGACTGTGTGTGGTTGTTCCAGGTGTATAAGGAGGACTGTGTGGTTGTTCCAGGTGTATAAGGAGGACTGTGTGGTTGTTCCAGGTGTATAAGGAGGACTGTGTGTGGTTGTTCCAGGTGTATAAGGAGGACTGTGTGGTTGTTCCAGGTGTATAAGGAGGACTGTTTGTGGTTGTTCCAGGTGTATAAGGAGGACTATGTGTGGTTGTTCCAGGTGTATAAGGAGGACTATGTGTGGTTGTTCCAGGTGTATAAGGAGGACTGTGTGTGGTTGTTCCAGGTGTATAAGGAGGACTGTTTGTGGTTGTTCCAGGTGTATAAGGAGGACTATGTGTGGTTGTTCCAGGTGTATAAGGAGGACTGTGACTGTTTGTGTGGTTGTTCCAGGTGTATAAGGAGGACTGTGTGGTTGTTCCAGGTGTATAAGGTTCCAGGTGTATAAGGAGGACTGTGTGTGGTTGTTCCAGGTGTATAAGGAGGACTGTGCGGTTGTTCCAGGTGTATAAGGAGGACTGTGTGGTTGTTCCAGGTGTATAAGGAGGACTGTGTGTGGTTGTTCCAGGTGTATAAGGAGGACTGTGTGGTTGTTCCAGGTGTATAAGGAGGACTGTGTGGTTGTTCCAGGTGTATAAGGAGGACTGTGTGTGGTTGTTCCAGGTGTATAAGGAGGACTGTGTGTGGTTGTTCCAGGTGTATAAGGAGGACTGTGTGTGGTTGTTCCAGGTGTATAAGGAGGACTGTGTGTGGTTGTTCCAGGTGTATAAGGAGGACTGTGTGGTTGTTCCAGGTGTATAAGGAGGATTGTGTGTGGTTGTTCCAGGTGTATAAGGAGGACCTTCCCCAGCTGAGGCTGCAGAGCAGAGGGAAGAAGCAGCAGGTCGGCTCCCTGAAACGCCAGAGGGGCCCAGACGAAGCCCTTCGTCTGAAGTTTGTCCACGGGTAATGGGTTCTTATGACAGGTCTTATTGGTCTCATGATCCTCAGAAACATAGTCATACGTGGGTTTTAGGTATCATCTTCTCAAAGTCAAATTGATTGAGATGACAAGGACAGATTTATTGTATTGAGATGAAATTAGGTATTTCCATCGTGAAGAAACAATCTCTTCCTCTGAAATGTGCCTGTGCATCAGCTGTTTGAATATGCAAATCCCTTTTCAAAGCTGTAGTTTAAAATATTGTTTTTGTGTGAAGCAGTTTAAGTTACTGATTCAGCACTAGCAATCCTTTAAGACTTCTCTATAGCAGCTCTAATACTCCCTTTTTGTCAAATGTAAAGACCTCACAGTGGGGGAGGGAGAAATATTTCAGCGTTTGAGCGATTAACTAAATGCCACACATGACACATTTGATAAAAATTCCCCACACACACCACAGGGTTCATCTGACACTTAAATAGGCCATGTGGGGAGAGACGGCATATGAACTGTGATTTCAGCTCTTATCTGATTGTCACTTTCTCTAGTCAGCTTTCCCTAGGTGGATTTAACTCCGCTTAATTTAGTATAATTGTGATTGTTCATTGTGTTTGCAGTCCTGTTATCTTTTTTTTCACTCTCTCTCTCTGTGTGTGTGTGTGTGTGTCTGTGTGTGTATGTGTGTGTAGGTACCGTGGCTACGACTGCAGAAATAACCTTTTCTACACTCAGGCTGGGGAGGTCGTGTACCATGTGGCAGCGGTGGGCGTGGTCTACAACAGAGAGCAACACAGTCAGCGGTTTTACCTGGGCCACGATGATGACATTCTCAGTCTGACTGTACACCCACTCAAAGACTATGCAGCCACTGGACAGGTTCTCTCTCTTTCTCTCTCTCTCTTTCTCTCTCTCTCTCTCTCTCGCGCTCTGCTTTATTGTCAGGAATGGGTGGTTGCCACTGTTGCCAAAGCAATGTATATGAAGCACAGGATGTTGGTGGCACCTTAATTGGGGATAACGGACTTGTGGTAATGAATGAGCAGAATGGGTGGAATGGTGTCAAATACGTCCAATTCATGGTTTCCAGGTGTTTGATGCCATTCCATTTGCTCCGTTGCCCATAACAGCATGTCTGAGCAATAATATATATCAACAAAAACAATCATACACTCTCTCTCTCTCTCTCTCTCTCTCTCTCTCTCTCTCTCTCTCTTTCTCTCTCTCTTTCTCTCTCTCTTTCTCTCTCTCTATTTCACTCTCTCTCTCACACACTGATCTTAATCACCTCTTTGTGAATGTGTCCAGGTTGGCAGGGATCCAGCCATCCATGTGTGGGACATCCAAACCCTGAAGTGCTTCTCCCTGCTCAAGGGCTTTCACCAGAGAGGAGTGTGTGCTCTTGACTTCTCCGGTATGGCTGATGTGTTTTCCTGGGCCAAAAAAGTATTCTTTTGTAAATGTGTTGGTGTTCTGTCCCTAGTCCGTTATGATTTCAAACTAAGAGTAGCTTGTTGTTCCTCTATTTGCAGCAGATGGGAAGAGCCTGGTCTCAGTGGGCATTGATGATCACCACTCTATCATATTGTGGGACTGGAGGAAGGGTGAGAAGCTGGCCACTGCAAGGTACTAAAAGCTTTTACACACCAGCTGAAAGCTGCTATTAGTGTGATCAGTGCATTTAGACATTTAGAGTTATTACACAAACCAGGTTTCATAAAATAGTCCAGCTAAGCCGGGTTCAAATCGTTTGAGTTTTCTTTCAAATACTTTAGCTGCACTTGAATATACTTACCTGGCACATTGGAACCTATGGTATAGTGTCAAAAGTGCAAACCCCGCCATACTCTAGGAAGGCTCAATCAAGTGCTCAAAGTATTGGAAATATATCAAATACTACTTGGACTCAGGTCTGTTGTCTTAATGTTAACACATTTGTAGGGACAGCCAGGAGTTTCTTCTGACTGCATGAACTGACCATGAAACACATAAGGCTCTATGTATTTGAGAGGACAGCATGTGAAGTGGATATTCTATCTCTGTTCTTCCCAGGGGACACAAAGACAAGCTGTTTGTGGTGAAGTGTAATCCTAGCCTCATGGACAAGCTGGTCACAGTGGGAATCAAACACATCAAGTTCTGGCAGCATACAGGTCTGTCCTACTGTTCTGCCTGACTGTCTCTTTCATACTATCGGTCTCTCTCATAATATCAGTCTCTCTCATACTATCAGTCTCTCTCATACAGGTCTGTCCTACTGTTCTGCCTGACTGTCTCTTTCATCTATCGGTCTCTCTCATAATATCAGTCTCTCTCATATAGGTCTGTCCTACTGTTCTGCCTGACTGTCTCTTTCATCTATCGGTCTCTCTCATAATATCAGTCTCTCTCATACAGGTCTGTCCTACTGTTCTGCCTGACTGTCTCTTTCATCTATCGGTCTCTCTCATAATATCAGTCTCTCTCATATAGGTCTGTCCTACTGTTCTGCCTGACTGTCTCTTTCATCTATCGGTCTCTCTCATAATATCAATCTCTCTCATACAGGTCTGCCCTACTGTTCTGCCTGACTGTCTCTTTCAACTATCGGTCTCTCTCATAATATCAGTCTCTCTCATACTATCAGTCTCTCTCATACAGGTCTGTCCTACTGTTCTGCCTGACTGTCTCTTTCATCTATCGGTCTCTCTCATAATATCAGTCTCTCTCATACAGGTCTGTCCTACTGTTCTGCCTGACTGTCTCTTTCATCTATCGGTCTCTCTCATAATATCAGTCTCTCTCATATAGGTCTGTCCTACTGTTCTGCCTGACTGTCTCTTTCATCTATCAGTCTCTCTCATAATATCAGTCTCTCTCATACTATCAGTCTCTCTCATAATATCAGTCTCTCTATCAGTCTCTCTCATACTATCAGTCTCTCTCATACTATCAGTCTCTCTCATAATATCAGTCTCTCTCATACTATCAGTCTCTCTCATATAGGTCTGTCCTACTGTTCTGCCTGACTGTCTCTTTCATCTATCGGTCTCTCTCATAATATCACTCTCTCTCATACAGGTCTGTCCTACTGTTCTGCCTGACTGTCTCTGTCAACTATCGGTCTCTCTCATACTATCGGTCTCTCTCATACTATCGGTCTCTCTCATACTATCAGTCTCTCTCATAATATCAGTCTCTCTCATACTATCAGTCTCTCTCATAATATCAGTCTCTCTATCAGTCTCTCTCATACTATCAGTCTCTCTCATACTATCAGTCTCTCTCATAATATCAGTCTCTCTCATACTATCAGTCTCTCTCATATAGGTCTGTCCTACTGTTCTGCCTGACTGTCTCTTTCATCTATCGGTCTCTCTCATAATATCAGTCTCTCTCATACAGGTCTGTCCTACTGTTCTGCCTGACTGTCTCTTTCAACTATCGGTCTCTCTCATAATATCAGTCTCTCTCATACTATCAGTCTCTCTCATACAGGTCTGTCCTACTGTTCTGCCTGACTGTCTCTTTCATCTATCGGTCTCTCTCATAATATCAGTCTCTCTCATATAGGTCTGTCCTACTGTTCTGCCTGACTGTCTCTTTCATCTATCGGTCTCTCTCATAATATCAATCTCTCTCATACAGGTCTGCCCTACTGTTCTGCCTGACTGTCTCTTTCAACTATCGGTCTCTCTCATAATATCAGTCTCTCTCATACTATCAGTCTCTCTCATACAGGTCTGTCCTACTGTTCTGCCTGACTGTCTCTTTCATCTATCGGTCTCTCTCATAATATCAGTCTCTCTCATACTATCAGTCTCTCTCATACAGGTCTGTCCTACTGTTCTGCCTGACTGTCTCTTTCATCTATCGGACTCTCTCATACTATCAGTCTCTCTCATACTATCAGTCTCTCTCATAATATCAGTCTCTCTATCAGTCTCTCTCATACTATCAGTCTCGCTCATACTATCAGTCTCTCTCATACTATCAGTCTCTCTCATACTATCAGTCTCTCTCATACTATCAGTCTCTCTCATACAGGTCTGTCCTACTGTTCTGCCTGACTGTCTCTTTCATCTATTGGTCTCTCTCATACTATCAGTCTCTCTCATACTATCAGTCTCTCTCATAATATCAGTCTCTCTATCAGTCTCTCTCATACTATCAGTCTCTCTCATACTATCAGTCTCTCTCATAATATCAGTCTCTCTCATACTATCAGTCTCTCTCATAATATCAGTCTCTCTATCAGTCTCTCTCATACTATCAGTCTCTCTCATACTATCAGTCTCTCTCATAATATCAGTCTCTCTCATACTATCAGTCTCTCTCATATAGGTCTGTCCTACTGTTCTGCCTGACTGTCTCTTTCATCTATCGGTCTCTCTCATAATATCAGTCTCTCTCATACAGGTCTGTCCTACTGTTCTGCCTGACTGTCTCTTTCAACTATCGGTCTCTCTCATAATATCACTCTCTCTCATACAGGTCTGTCCTACTGTTCTGCCTGACTGTCTCTGTCAACTATCGGTCTCTCTCATACTATCGGTCTCTCTCATACTATCGGTCTCTCTCATACTATCAGTCTCTCTCATAATATCAGTCTCTCTCATACTATCAGTCTCTCTCATAATATCAGTCTCTCTATCAGTCTCTCTCATACTATCAGTCTCTCTCATACTATCAGTCTCTCTCATACTATCAGTCTCTGTCATAATATCATTCTATATCATACTATCAGTCTCTCTCATACTATCAGTCTCTCTCATAATATCAGTCTCTGTCGTACTATTAGTCTCTCTCATACTATCAGTCTCTCTCATACTATCAGTTTATATCATACTATCAGTCTCTGTCATACTATCAGTCTCTTTCATACTATCAGTGTCTGTCATACTATCAGTCTCTTTCATACTATCAGTTTATATCATACTATCCAGTCTCTGTCATACTATAAGTCTCTTTCATACTATCAGTCTCTGTCATACTATCAGTTTATATCATACTATCCAGTCTCTGTCATACTATCAGTCTCTTTCATACTATCAGTCTCTTTCATACTATCAGTCTCTTTCATACTATCAGTCTCTTTCATACTATCAGTTTATATCATACTATCAGTTTATATCATACTATCAGTTTATATCATACTATCAGTTTATATCATACTATCAGTTTATATCATACTATCAGTTTATATCATACTATCAGTCTCTGTCATACTATCAGTCTCTTTCATACTATCAGTCTCTTTCATACTATCAGTCTCTTTCATACTATCAGTTTATATCATACTATCAGTTTATATCATACTATCAGTTTATATCATACTATCAGTTTATATCATACTATCAGTTTATATCATACTATCAGTTTATATCATACTATCAGTTTATATCATACTATCAGTCTCTTTCATACTATCAGTCTCTTTCATACTATCAGTCTCTTTCATACTATCAGTCTCTTTCATACTATCAGTCTCTTTCATACTATCAGTTTATATCATACTATCAGTTTATATCATACTCTCAGTTTATATCATACTATCAGTTTATATCATACTATCAGTTTATATCATACTATCAGTCTCTGTCATACTATCAGTCTCTTTCATACTATCAGTTTATATCATACTATCAGTTTATATCATACTCTCAGTTTATATCATACTATCAGTTTATATCATACTATCAGTTTATATCATACTATCAGTCTCTGTCATACTATCAGTCTCTTTCATACTATCAGTTTATATCATACTATCAGTTTATATCATACTATCAGTCTCTTTCATACTATCAGTTTATATCATACTATCAGTTTATATCATACTCTCAGTTTATATCATACTATCAGTTTATATCATACTATCAGTCTCTGTCATACTATCAGTCTCTTTCATACTATCAGTCTCTTTCATACTATCAGTCTCTTTCATACTATCAGTCTCTTTCATACTATCAGTCTCTTTCATACTATCAGTTTATATCATACTATCAGTTTATATCATACTCTCAGTTTATATCATACTCTCAGTTTATATCATACTATCAGTTTATATCATACTATCAGTCTCTTTCATACTATCAGTCTCTGTCATACTATCAGTCTCTCTCATACTATCAGTCTCTGTCATACTATCAGTCTCTTTCATACTATCAGTTTATATCATACTATCAGTCTCTTTCATACTATCAGTCTCTCTCATACTATCAGTCTCTGTCATACTATCAGTCTCTTTCATACTATCAGTTCATATCATACTATCAGTTTATATCATACTATCAGTTTATACTATCAGTTTATATCATACTATCAGTCTATATCATACTATCAGTCTCTTTCATACTATCAGTTTATATCATACTATCAGTCTCTTTCATACTATCAGTCTCTTTCATACTATCAGTCTCTTTCATACTATCAGTCTCTTTCATACTATCAGTTTATATCATACTATCAGTTTATATCATACTATCAGTTTATATCATACTATCAGTCTCTGTCATACTATCAGTCTCTGTCATACTACCAGTCTCTGTCATACTATCAGTCTCTGTCATACTATCAGTCTCTGTCATACTATCAGTCTCTGTCATACTATCAGTCTCTGTCATACTATCAGTCTCTTTCATACTATCAGTCTCTCTCATACTATCAGTCTCTCTTTCTAGCTCCTCTCCTCTCATGTCCCTGTTTTTCTTTCAAGTATATCCTTCTAGGTGTTTTCACACTGTAATTGTGTCTTTAGGAAAGTGTTCCACCCTGTCATTTTTTGAATGAACATTGGAACAACTCTGTTTTGTCAGGCGTGGTATGTTTGTGAAAATCAACTGATGTATGTGTGAGTTTCTAATGGTGTGCTGTCTCTACAGGTGGAGGCCTTATGTTCCAGCGAGGCGTCTTTGGGAACCTGGGGAAGCTGGAGACAATGATGTCAGTGTGTTATGGTCGGACAGATGAGCTGGTATTCTCTGGAGCTTCCACAGGGGACATATACGTCTGGAAGGAGCCCGTGCTGCTGAAGACCATCAAGGCCCACGACGGACCTGTGTTCGCCATGTACTCCCTGGACAAGGTATTCTACTGGGTGTCAGCCCTGTCTGATAACAACAGACTGTTGGTCAACTAGTTTTCACTAACCTTATAATCTCATAATAATCATAATCTTATAATAAGATCATCATCTGGAAGGGCTCTGTATTGTACTCTGGTTTCCCCACACCCACTTGGTGTAAATATTGAATTGTCTTTCTTCCCATTGACTCATAAATGCCCTATAACTGCTCTATGAGGACTTCACCATATGGAATTGATGTTATGTTGTCCACTAGAATAATTTCAGAGTGATATTGTTGCCGCTGGCTGTAGTTATGGATGTGTTTAACTATAATTGGCCTGTAGTTGAGGAAGTTATCAATATTGTAGTGCTCTGATGAGGAGCTTTGGAGAGACTTGATGTGTTGAGGCATGGTGGTTATTGTGTTTGGGAGCAAACACAGCATCATTAGGCAGCATGATTAAGCCTCACATAGATTCCTCGTTTTCCTAATTGACCATTTGCAGCCTGTCATTTGACTGTGTGCAAATACTATGTAGTCTTAATGACCGATGGAAACCTTGGTGTGTATTCTATCATGCATCTCCCTCCTGATGCTGAGATTGGATTAATTAAATGGATTGTCTCCCATGAACTTCTGGTCTGTTGAAAATCATTATATCGCTATTTACTCTTACTAATGAAGACTGGCGTGATTATAAGCAGTCAATCCTATCTCTTGTCTTCAGTCCATGATAGTGTTTTTAATTAAATATCTTATAGTGTTTTCTCCCTCTCGTACAAATAGATTGTCTATTTATTCGCAATCTCTTCAAGTAGAGATGCCTTAGATCAAAACAAAATATTATAGTCCCATTAGATGTAACATTTATGTGATGCTGTTTCCAAAACCTTTCATCAGAGAAGCAGTCTGAAGGAGGGCGTTCCTGGGGGAGACCACCACTGAATTCCTGATGTGTTGTTGTTGCTGCTGCTTCAGATCTTTGACAGGCCCTGTCTGGTAGTAGAAGTCATTGCAATTCCCAACTGCTTCTGTTTGTTGTGAAAGATGTCAGAGACAGACAATGTTTTTGATCTGTCTTCCCTCCATCCATACCTTCCTCCTGCACTTCCTCATCCAACACTTCCTTCTCAGTTTCAAGACAAACGGACCCCCTACCATCCTTCAGCGGTTCAGACAGACCTCTTGACAAGCTGTCAGGCGGAACATTAGCGTCGATCAGAGCCCCTGTCTCATCCGGCCCTCGTCACTGTTAGTTTTCCTCAGTGGGGTTGTCAGTGGTGGAGTACCTTGGGTGACGTCCCTCTGCTGTTGTTCCCTCCAGGGCTTTGTGACAGGTGGGAAGGACGGAGTAGTGGAGCTGTGGGACGACATGTTTGAGAGGTGCCTGAAGACATACGCTATCAAGAGAGCAGCCCTCTCCCCTGGATCTAAAGGTAGGAAACCACATGTTTGACTCCTTTTTATTTATTCCATTCCAGCCATTACTATGAGCCTGTCCTCCTATAGCTTCTCCTCTCACCAGCCTCCATAACACTCCCTACAGTAACTGACAGTCAACCAAAGTCCTTGACAGATACAGAAACACTATCTGAGAAGTACTGAAATTCTCTCTTAAAGGCAACCTCTGACCCTGTAAAACACATACCTGTATCAGGAAGCGTAATGTGTTTGAAATTTGACCATAAACGGTCAATAGATACTCTAGCCATCATTGAGCACTGTATCTTCCTCTAGTTAGTGCTGCCATCTCGTGGCCTCATGTGAAAATGCAAAGAATGTTACTTCTATCTGCTGCTATCGATCTGGGAGGATTTCACTGCTACGGCTGTACTTGGTCTTTACAGTGCTATTTGTGTGTGTGTCCCAGGTCTGCTCTTGGAGGACAACCCCTCCATTCGTGCCATAACTCTGGGACATGGACACATCCTGGTGGGAACCAAGAATGGAGAAATTCTTGAAATCGACAAGAGTGGACCCATGACCCTGCTAGTCCAGGTGTGTGTGTGTGTGTGTGTGTGTGTGTGTGTGTGTGTGTGTGTGTGTGTGTGTGTGTGTGTGTGTGTGTGTGTGTGTGTGTGTGTGTGCATACAGCTGAAACACCTAGAGTGGGGTATTTTTCCATTTCAGTTTATTTTTCCTAATTTGGGTTGGAGGACACATTTTTACAGCAGCCTTCAGGTGTTGCCTGTTCTCCACTGACTGTTTCTTGGTGTGTTGGCTTGTTACTCAGGCTTCTTGATGTGTTGGCTTGTTACTCAGGCTACTTGATGTGTTGGCTTGTTCTACAGCCTTCTTGAAGTGTTGGCTTGTTACTCAGGCTTCTTGATGTGTTGGCTTGTTACTCAGGCTTCTTGATGTGGATTGTTATTCAGGCTTTCACACATCAGGCTACTTGATGTGTTGGCTTGTTACTCAGGCTACTTGATGTGCTGGCTTGTTACTCAGGCTACTTGATGTGCTGGCTTGTTACTCAGGCTTCTTGATGTGTTGGCTTGTTACTCAGGCTTCTTGATGTGCTGGCTTGTTACTCAGGCTGGCTTGTTACTCAGGCTACTTGATGTGCTGGCTTGTTACTCAGGCTTCTTGATGTGTTGGCTTGTTACTCAGGCTACTTGATGTGTTGGCTTGTTACTCAGGCTTCTTGATGTGTTGGCTTGTTACTCAGGCTTCTTGATGTGTTGGCTTGTTACTCAGGATTCTTGATTTGGAGGCTTGTTACTCAGGCTTCTTGATGTGTTGGATTGTTATTCAGGCTTCTTGATGTGTTGCCTTTCACACATCAGGCTACTTGATGTGTTGGCTTGTTACTCAGGCTACTTGATGTGCTGGCTTGTTACTCAGGCTTCTTGATGTGTTTGCTTGTTACTCAGGCTTCTTGATGTGCTGGCTTGTTACTCAGGCTACTTGATGTGCTGGCTTGTTACTCAGGCTTCTTGATGTGTTGGCTTGTTACTCAGGCTACTTGATGTGTTGGCTTGTTACTCAGGCTTCTTGATGTGTTGGCTTGTTACTCAGGCTACTTGATGTGTTGGCTTGTTACTCAGGCTTCTTGATGTGTTGGCTTGTTACTCAGGCTACTTGATGTGTTGGCTTGTTACTCAGGCTTCTTGATGTGCTGGCTTGTTACTCAGGCTTCTTGATGTGCTGGCTTGTTACTCAGGCTACTTGATGTGTTGGCTTATTCCTCACTTCCTCTACTGCAGGGACTACAGTCGGAAATAAATCATTGGTTATCCGAGGCAACCTTTTCTATCTGACAGTCTGCTGCTTGGCTGGCTCCGAAAAGCCCTGTGTTCCCTCTTGATTATCCGGAATGGTCCATAGCTTAATATCTCAACACCTTATTAGTGTGTCTCTTGGCTGTGTCACAAGGATTGTGTATGGGCTCTGTGGTGCTGCTGCGTACATGACAGTTACAGTGGTTGGTATTATGAGTGTGTGCGACCGTGTGTGCGTACGTGTGTGTGTGTGTGCGTGTCTATGCTTATTTGTGTGCATGTGTGGTTCTGATTGTCAGTGCATCGCTGTGGTAGTTCCCTTTTATGGGTGCAGAGCAGCCCTTACAGCTCAGAGTCAGAGCCTCCACGACTCCTTAGCAGTCAGGTACGTGTGCTCTGTTGCCATGGTGAACAGACCTGATGGGGATGGGTTATGAAGGATCAGTATGGAAGTGTTGTTGAGTTAAATCGCTGCTGCTATCTGGGATGGATTGGGGCTTTTGTTTAGCCTCTCACTCAAACTCCACGTCAATATGAGCACAATGTATCGTTCTGAGACAAAAGAATGAATTATTTTGTGGGTGACAGATGTGTCAAATGGATTAGGAGTAATGGTTCAGGGCATGTCAACTGTGACTGACTAACAGTTGTGTGTCCATCTATTGCTATGGTTACAGGGTCACATGGACGGCGAGGTGTGGGGTCTTGCTGCTCACCCCCTGCTTCCCATATGTGCCACAGTGAGTGATGACAAAACTCTGAGGATATGGGAGCTCTTCACTAACCACCGCATGGTGGCAGTTCGCAAACTTAAAAAAGGTACTGCTGAATGTTGATATCTTCCTTGACTAATGAGTCATTAACTCCCATAATCCTCAACAAAACATACAGATGTAGGATTGTAATTTGAGCAAGTTTGCTACAGCAGGAAAATAACTCTGCAGCAACAGGAAATGTGGATTAGAATTAATGGACATTTTTTGTAGGGGTTGATACATTTTTCGTAAGGGCAAATCAAGTCTGAAATGTCTGTGAAAATTACAAACTTTAGAAGCCTTTTAAAATTAAAATACACTCCAAGTTTACATTTCCTGGTTTGCAGTAAAATTCTCAGCAACAAAAGAGGGATCAAATTAAGATCCTACATCTGTAAGGCACTCTAGTGTCTGTCAGTCTATATCTGTATCTCCATTTTGGAAGTGTTTAACTCTGTGTGTGATGTGTGTATCAGGTGGAAGATGCTGTGCCTTCTCCCCTGATGGGAAAGCCTTAGCGGTGGGCCTCAATGATGGTAGTTTCCTGGTGGTGAACTCTGACACCCTGGAGGACCTGGTGTCCTTTCATCACAGGAAGGAGTCTATCTCTGACGTCAGGTTTTCACAAGGTAACCTTTGACATAGACTCTGTACTATCAGCCGACTGGATCACTTATCATTGATGTGTTCATTCACTGCTGTTTGTATTTCATAACACTGATAATACGCATGGGTATTTTATTAGTAAGGTTAATTTGAGTTCAACAGTTCCTAATATACACTCTTAGAAAAAAGGCTTCCAAAAGGGTTATTCGGCTGTCCTCATAGGAGAACCCTTTTTGGTTCCAGTGAAAAGGGTTCAACCTGGAACCAAAAGGCTTCTACTTGGCACCAAAAAGGGTTTTCCAAAGGGTTCTCCTATGGGGACAGCCGAATAACCCTTTTAGGTTCTAGATAGCACCTTTTTTTCTAAGAGTGTGTTCAGTGAGGTTTCACTGAATAGCATTATCTCCCACCTGGCTGAGGTGTTGATCACTGGTTCTATGGCTTCCTTAGACGCTGGTAAATACCTCGCTGTGGCCTCTCATGATAACTTTGTGGATATCTACAATGTGCTGTCCAGTAAGAGGGTGGGAATCTGTAAAGGAGCTTCAAGCTATATCACTCACATAGACTGGGACTCTCGTGGTGAGTTTATGGTGTAAATGCAAGAGGAGCATGAATTCTCCTTAGTAGTCTATAGATACAAGTTCCATTTTGTCCTTGGATTCTGAAAAAGTACATTTTTTTCTGTAGGTAAATTGCTGCAAGTAAATTCAGGTGCCAAAGAGCAATTATTCTTCGAAGCCCCAAGAGGGAAGAGACAAACCATAAGAAATTCTGAGGTGAGAGACCCAACTGAGATTGTTATTTTTCTCAGCTAGAAATCAAAAATGTATGGACACTCCATGATAACAGGATGCAGTATTTAACACACTGTGTGTGTGTATGTGTGCGTGCGTTCCTGTTTCCGCCTGTCAGATAGAGAAGATGGAGTGGGCTACCTGGACGTGTGTCCTGGGCCCCACCTGTGAGGGGATCTGGCCCACCCACAGTGACATCACAGACGTCAACGCCGCCTCGCTCACCAAAGACAAGAAGCTGCTAGCCACCGGAGACGACTTTGGCTTCCTCAAGCTCTTCAGCTATCCAACCAGGGTGCGACAGCTCAGTACACTTGCGCTAGTGTTAATTTACATTTTACTCACTTGAACTGAAATGGAATTAATCCCAGCGCTGGTACATGTCTCAGTTGTTGACTCAAGTTGAATGTTGTCTCTTATTTCAACTTGGTTCAATGTTGTCTCTTGTTTCAATGTTGTCTCTTGGTTCAACTTGGTTCAATGTTGTCTCTTGGTTCAACTTGGTTCAATGTTGTCTCTTGGTTCAACTTGGTTCAATGTTGTCTCTTGGTTCAACTTGGTTCAATGTTGTCTCTTGGTTCAACTTGGTTCAATGTTGTCTCTTGTTTCAATGTTGTCTCTTGGTTCAACTTGGTTCAATGTTGTCTCTTGGTTCAACTTGGTTCAATGTTGTCTCTTGGTTCAACTTGGTTCAATGTTGTCTCTTGGTTCAACTTGGTTCAATGTTGTCTCTTGGTTCAACTTGGTTCAATGTTGTCTCTTGTTTCAATGTTGTCTCTTGGTTCAACTTGGTTCAATGTTGTCTCATGGTTCAACTTGGTTCAATATTGTCTCTTGGTTCAACTTGGCACCGTCTGCTCCCCCCTCAGGGTCAATATGCCCGCTTCAAGAAGTACGTGGGCCACAGTGCCCATATAACCAACGTGCGATGGGCACAAGATGACGCCACGCTACTGACGCTGGGCGGAGCTGACACAGCACTGATGATTTGGAGCCTGGAGAGAACCGGAGAGGGTCACAGGGAGAACCCTGTGGACAGTGAGGAGTCAGACGATGACATTGAGGAGGACGGAGGTAAACGCCAGCCTTTAGACTACTGATCCATACAGTACAGTAGTATACAATACTACTATATACATTAGTGCTTGTGGGCGGAAGGTAGCTTAATGGTTAGAATGTTGGGCCAGTAACTGAAAGGCCGCCGGTTCAAACACCCAAGCCAACAAGGGGAAAAATCTGTCTGTGCCCTTTGGCAAGGCACTTAACACTGTAGTACTATGTCTGACCCTGTAAAAAAGCACATTTCACTGCAACTATCCTGTGTATATGACAATAAAACATATATATTACTTTTTTTTATATACACATTCTTACAACTCTCTCACAATCTACTCTTAGAACTCCCATACAACATTCTCAACAGACACACACAAAGCTATCCTGATCAAATACACATTTTAAAACACTACTCTAATTGGCGAGTCTCTTCCTGTGGGCGTGTCTGTAGGGTATGACAGTGATGTGGCAAGGGAGAACAGCATCAACTACACCACTAAGATCTATGCTGTCAGCATCCGGGGTATGTGTGGCATCAAACCCCACCAGCAACTGAAGGAGGTGTCACCAGAGGAAAGGTACACCCCCACACCTCTGTCTCTGCCCACGTTTCCCTTCCTTCTCTAAATGACTGAACTGTACAGATTTTGTTTTGGGACTGGTAGTTGTCACTTAGTGATAGAGCTTAAACATTAGAGTGTCTTGGTCCCTGACCATTGTGCTGTGTGTAGATTTAAAACAATTTAAAGTCTGAGGCAGTGACAATAAAAAAATGCCCAAGTTTTATCTGTTATGTTAGGCCTCAAAAGACTGTTAAAGTCTTGATCCTAATCAGGCTGCCATCAGCCTCCAACACCATTTGATTGTCTACACAGGAATGCTTATAGAGTCCTCTGGTGTCAGAAACAGGAACTGTAACTGTCTACCAGTACACATCTATATGAGTATTATTCATATATACAGTATTTATACCTTTTGTAAAGCCTCAGAGGTGGTCATTGTAGGGTTGACATGGATATAGAGTTTGGTCTTGCTTTTTTATGATACAGAGTAAGTTGACTTTTTCAGTGCTTAGCTGACAGCATTTGAAGTTTAAGGGAAGACTGTGTGGGGTTTGTTTTCATGTTAGACTATTTCAAATGGAGTAGGAGGCCTGATTTAGTTTGATAGACATATACTCTTTACCTATCTGTACTACTTGCATTAAAAAACAAGACATTATATGCTCATAGAAAGATCTTTATCCCCAGTTCTATGTTATTTCTTTCTGCACTTTATGAGTGTACACATGTGCCTTATGTGTCCTCTCTCTAATACGCTCTCTCTATTCACCTCTGTTGCTATGATACTGTGGATTGTCCTGGGCATGCATTGTGGATGTAGCCCATTGATATGGCATGCCGTGTGCATGTTTTATGTTTGATCCATCTATCTGTGGATTGTTGGGTGTACGTGTTTGGGTTGTAGTCTGTGTGGTGTTACAGTATGAGATAGCATGTTCTTGTGGCTTGTGAAGGTATCTTGACATTAGTATTACACAATGTTATGTGCATGTGTAGCAGGTGTTCTCTCTTGAGCTTCTATGTGATATATGTTGCTATGATACCGATATGTTGTGTATACAGTACCTATACAGTATCATTGGTATGATCTCAGTTGCTTCGAGACTGTATCGAATATTGCCACATCAGTGGTTCCCCCATCAATATAAATGGCTTATCAGCTATGTGCAGCTAGGGGAAGTCAAAAATATACTGTGGAAATAGCATGTATAGCCCGAGGAGACAATGATTGATTTTTGTCAAAGCCAAAGGTTGCGTTGCCACAAATTGTATTCTAAGTCATAAAATTGGCATTATTTACCATGACGCTCCCCACTATTTTCCATTATTGTCACATATAGCAGTGCTGTTATGTATGGAAGACTTTGACTTTGTCCATTCTCTTTCATATAATGTGTAGAATAACATTTACCCAATTATACAGCATCACAGAATGACAGGAAACATGAAATAGTTACAGAACATGAACCAGTGAAGAACCTATCATATGCTATCTGGGAGGCTCACAACGTCCATTTCTGCAACAACTAAGAGCATTGAACCTCGAGGCTCAACTTCTTGTTTTGGTGCCCTGGCTACCACGCTCTAACAGCGTGAAGGTAACCAGTGCACATGTGCAGATACTGTGTGTGACTGTGTGAGAGCAAAGTCTTGCGTCTCGCTCATCTCATTATCTGCGGTGCTGCTCGCGGCAACGTCATTTCACTGAGTCTACCTTTGAAAGATGCATTATAAAGGTGTAATTTCAGCCAGTAGTTTTAAAAGTAGTGCTCACAATCCAAAACAGGTCCCCGACAATTGTATACGACGTAATCCATTTCTTATTATATGTCACAAATTCCAATTCGTAGAATGTTAAGAATTTGTAAGTGCTTAACATCCTGTTCAATCTCTTTAATATCTCTCTTGTGTTTTAACTTGCATTCCTTTGGAGGCAGGGCATTGTCAAGTAAGTATGACCTATGCATACATTCTGTGTTAGCTATGGGATGTGGGTGGTATTTCCTTACATTGGATGTGAAGAGATGAGTATTTTATTTTATTGAGTGTGTAGGTAGAATATCTAACATGCAATAGAATACATGGTGTTATTTTAATCCAGGGATTTCAACAGAATTTTCCATGTTTTTCCTTTTATAACCATACATACTTGACATTTTATCCAAAAGTGTTTGTTATTTCACTGATCTCCTATAATGGTCCTACAGGAAGCAGTTGAAAAGGCTGTATTTTCTAGTCATCTATTTATATGGACTATGGGCATAATCTCCCATAGCCCATGGATCTCAATATCACTCATATTGCTCAAAGTATGGCCAATGTGAAGTTATGTCAACTGCATGAGTAAGACATTTTATTTCAGGTCCTTTTGGGTCATTTGTATCACAATTTATTTTGTAGGGTACTCTGAGTACAATGATGATTTACCAAGTGATGCTGGAGGAGACCAGTTCTTTCTTTCTGTTTCTGTCTCTCCCCCTCTCTTTTCTTCTTCCCCTCTCATGGAGCCCCAGACATCACAGGACCTTGTTTTCCCATAACCCCTTGGGGGTTGAGATCGAGGCACTGACTCATTTCTCTCTTCCTGTGCCCTTCCTCCTCCTCTCATAGGAGCTCTATTGCACAGTTTGCACAGGGACCCCAGGGTATGACCCCCTCCCCTTATCGCTCTGTAGACTGGTGCACTCTCTCATTCCACACTTCTCCTACGAGCTGTCTCTCTTTCTAGCATGCTGACAGCAGGCTGATGGCCAGAGCATGGTGTGCACCAGGCAGAAATGACAGCTAATAGCTCTCCAGGTTGCTTTTTGCATGAGCATAGAGCCTTTATAGCTATATTGAGTCCCCTCGGACTCCGACCTGTCCTCTAAACCTCTCACTTGGTTCTGTCCACTGCTCTCAAGGGGATCCAGGTAAAGTGGGCTACTTGTGTCTATCACGCTGTGTGCGTACACTGTGGGTCCAGGTCCACGTGTTTCTCTGTGACGTTCTGTATGTACTTGCATGGTGGCAGTCAGCTCATCTCATTCCCATCTGATCAGAACTGCATGTTTGCATCCAGACTGCAGAGTTTCACACCCAGTGGGGCTTTTTTCCCATCTTCTCTTTCTTGTTCAGATAGAGACATGGAGCTAGGCAGCCTCACTCTATGACTCTCTAGTTCAAAAAAGGTTCAATAAAACATAACATTTATTAAAATGATTCTACAATCCTGGCTCAGCATGTAAAATGTTGCAATCAGTCCTTAGGAGTTAGTTACAACACTACTACAGATATTCAATCTGCGGTGTTATGTGTGGCAACACTAAACTCTGACATGCTGATTGAAGTCACTTCAGAGCACGTAGACACTGATAATATTGTTAAAACACGTGTGGAAGAGGGAGTCTGATTACCAAATGAAATAGGAGAAAGTAGATGTTGGAAATATTAGCTCCCTGCCGTGCATGATCATCCAAACAATGCTGGTTAAATGCTGTTCAGACAAACAGAGAACGACGGTAGTGTCTTGTCAGCTGTAAGGAGTGTAAACTATGTATGTGATCACAGCTATCACCTTTGGGCTAGTAATTTGTGAGCTGGAACCTTGTCTTGTATGACACGGCTGTAGTTCTACCAGGCCATTGCACACAGTGCTGGTGCTGTATGACTAATGCTTCTGCATTGTCTTTGCACTGTTCAACCTCCTGTTGGATTTCAACCTCCAAGGGCTTCTTCAATATGTGTTTCCCTGTTAAGTTGTAGACTCTGTCTGTCAGTGTGTGTGCGCACAGGAGCATGCACACATTCTCGTGAACCTTTGACAACCTATGTTAAGGACCAATAACTTAATAAATCAAATCAAATCAAACTGTATTTGTCAAATGCGCCGAATACAACAAGTGTAGACCTTACCGTGAAATGCTTACTTCAAAATTCTTAACCAACAGTGCAGCTCAGGAAGAGTTAAGAAAATATTTACCAAATAAACTAAAGTTAAAAAAATAATACAATAACATAACAATAACGAGGTTTATACAGGGGGTACCAGTACAGAGTCAGTGTGCGGGGGTACAGGTTAGAGGTAATTTGTACATGTGGGTTGGGGTGAAGTGACTATGCATAGACTATAAACAGTGAGTAGCAGCAGTGTACAAAACAAATGGAGGGAGGGGGGTCGATGTGATAGTCCGATGGCCATTTGATTAATTGTTCAGCAGTCTTATGGCTTGGGGGTAGAAGCTGTTTAGGAGCCTTTTGGACTTGGCGCTCAGGTACCACTTGCCGTGCGGTAGCAGAGAAAACAGTCTATGACTTGGGTGACTGGAGTCTCTGACAATTTTATGGGCTTTCTTCTGACACCGCCTATTATATAGGTCCTGGATTGCAGGAAGCTTGGCCCCAGTGATGCACTGGGCAGTACTCACTACCCTCTGTAGTGCCTTACGGTCAGATGCCCAGCAGTTGCCATACCAGGCAGTGATGCCACTACAGCCCATTTGATGTTAATGGGGGCCTGTTCGGCCCTCCTTTTCCTATAGTCCACAATCATCTCCTTTGTCTTGCTCACATTGAGGGAGAGGGTGTTGTCCTGGCACCACACTGCCAATTTTCTGACCTCCTCTCTAATAGTTGTTGGTGATCAGGCCTACCACTGCTGTGTCGTCAGCAAACTTAATGATGGTGTTGGAGTCGTGTTTGGCCACGCAGTCGTGGGTGAACAGGGAGTACAGGAGGGGACTAAGTACACAGCCCTGAGGGGCCCCAGTGTTGAGGATCAGCGTAGCAGATGTGTGGTTGCCTATCCTTACCACCTGGGGGCGGCCCGTCAGGAAGTCCAGGATCCAGTTGCAGAGGGAGGTGTTTAGTCCCAGGGTCCTTATCTTAGTGATGAGCTTCGTGGGCACTATGGTGTTGAACGCTGAGCTGTAGTCAATGAACAGCATTCTCACATAGGTGTTCCTTTTGTCCAGGTGGGAAAGGGCAGTGTGGAGTGCTTCTATTCTTCCTTTAATGGCCCTTTGCTTTTGTGTCAGCTATCAATAGTATTGATATGTCAGATGTTTTACATGGTCTGTTAACCCCTGAGAGTGACCATGGACCTCAGGTCTCAGCCAGGACACATCACTGTGGTAACCAACTGCCTAGGAAGTCAAATTTTTTTAAGGAGAGTGGAATTCCACTCACTTTAAAGGGGCAATCTGTAATTGCTACATTAACTGCAGATTGCCTCTTTTTAAGTATTTATATTTTATAGTGATAGATTTCAATGAGGGGGGGGACAGAGAAGGAAATCCAGGGAAAGCCTCACTGAGACGCAGAGGTAGATGTGCTGCAGGTGGCAGTGTAGAGCTCCTAGAAACTGACTCAGAGACTGAGTGGAAATGTATTCTGTTGCTCATTGTGGCTCATTGCCATACATGTTAAATGTGGCCTCAGCCAACTGGTGTAATGTGTCATTATTGGTGTGATCCTTATGTGAAAGTTGACGCTTGTTAACATTGTGAATGTGATGTGCCCACCTTGGTGATATATGTGCAGTGGCTGGCAAAAATTCATACATGTGGAAAATGTAATAGGAAAAATGTCAGTGATGTATACAATTTATTCAATTTTATGTAGCACTGAATCTGTCTGTAGATATTGTGTTATATACTGTGTGTGCTTCATGTGGGACACTGAATGTTTGTGTATTATAAACAGTAAAGGCTATTATGAGTGATTAACAAACAATGATGTACTGTAGACATGCTTAACAAGGTTTCTATTCAGAGGGATATGACTGATTGCAGCTGTTTTGTACTCTCTGAGTTCCTCAAGCTGTAGTTTAGTACATAGATATTTTCTTTCTCACACTCTCTCTTATCTTTCTTTCTTTGTTTCTATCACTCTCATGTCAGACTAGAGAGACATTTTATAACTTGGCCTAATCTATCCTTAATGTGGCATTTCTGTGCCCTGTAATGAAATTGCTCTGAGAAAACACAACTTGGTTCTGTGGTACACATGTTAATATACTGTATCTGTCCAATATATCTACTGTGTGAGGCAGTACTATCGGTTTACTCACTGCAGGCCACCTGTTAGCCGAGCTGCTCCCCAACCAGAGAAGCTGCAGAAGAACAATATCACCAAAAAGAAGAAGCTTGTCGAGGTTTGTCTCACGGTGGTGTTGATGTTAACTCTGAATAACTTTGATGTCATACTCAACACAATGTTACAAAATCTAATTTTATTGGTCACATACACATATTTTGCAGATATTATTGTGGGTGTGGCGAAATGCTTGTGTCTTGTTAAATTTTTAACCTTAATTTTTATTTATTTTTATGAACCATTGTTGGGTACGTTTGGTGCGCTGTGGGATGTGATTGGTCGGTGATGTGTGTACTTCCAGGACCTGGTTCTGGACCACGTGTTTGGGTTCAGGGGCTTTGATTGTCGTAACAACCTTCACTACCTCAACGACGGCGCCGACATCGTCTTCCACACAGCAGCTACGGCCATGGTGCACAGCCTCTCCACTGGTACAGCTACGTGTTGTCACTTTCAGATACCATACTCAGTGTTGACATCAGGACTTGTGATTTTCAAAGGCGTGTACATGATAAGATGAAGATGAACTCTGTGTTTTAATGCTATTTTTCCTCAGGGACTCAGAGTTTCTACTTGGAGCATACAGACGACATCCTCTGTTTGACCGTCAATCAACATCCTAAATACAAAAATGTCATCGCTACAGGACAGATTGGTATGTACTGTACTGCAGTGAATGAACATGTTTTATTTGATTGTGATTATGCGTTGACATATTTTGCATGTACTTATCCATAGCATTTGTGTGTGGGCTGAGTGTGGGCATATGAGAGAGAGAGAGAGATATTGAATGCCCATGTTTAGCCTTATCATAGCATTTTTCTGGGACTTTGTTGAGGACCTGTTCAGTCTACATTGACACATTTTGTTTGTTGCTAGAAGTCATTTTTTATTGGTGCTTAATATCATGGCCCTCAGCAGCATCTGAGAAGGCACTCACTTTAGATTGAATTTGTTCTTTTGCCTAATTTCCCATCGCTCACACACCACAGGTGAAGTGACAGACCTGCCAGGTAAACAGCCCGTCCAGATTGACCTTTACAGTGTGCCCTACAGTTACTATGCCTATGGGCCGGTTTCCCGGACACAGATAAATCCCAGTCCTACAATAAAAAAGAAAGCTCAATGAAAAAAAAATCTGAATCTATGTCGGGGAAACCACCCCTATAGGTTTACCCTCTTATTGCTGTTCTCCTGCAGTTTCCCAGTGGCCTGTCCTGTGTTTTCTATCCTCCAGTAGTTATCCCTCTGTATTCAACCCTACTTTTCTGACCTTTTTTACCCAGTACTATAATACAGCCAATCAATTGCCCTGGACTGCTCCATACTGTAGCCCTGTATACTGGATCAGACTATGGTGGTTTTCTCTGTGCTCCAGGCACCACCCCCTCCATCCATGTGTGGGACGCCATGAGTAAACAGACGCTGTCCATCCTGCGCTGCTCTCACGCCAAGGGGGTGGGCTACGTCAACTTCAGCGCCACGGGAAAGCTGCTGCTCTCTGTGGGGGTGGAGCCTGAACACACCATCACTGTGTGGCGCTGGCAGGAAGGTGAGCCATTCTGACCCTGGTAATATTCACTGAGATGGTGGTAGGCTACAGCTTAGATTGGTCTGGGCATTTTTGGGATTGCTAATCCTAACAATGTTGTTAGATATCACTCTGTAACTGTAAATAGCAGGTCATAGGAGTGTTTGTGCTTGTGTGGGTTACCCTGTCCAGGTGCTAAAGTGACCAGTAAAGGTGGCCATCCAGACAGGATCTTCGTAGTTGAGTTCCGGCCAGACTCCGACTCTCAGTTTGTGTCTGTTGGGATCAAGCACATCAAGTTCTGGACACTAGCTGGAGGCTCTCTCATGTATAAGAAGGGAGTGGTGGGCTCAGTGGAGGACGGCAGGATGCAGACCATGTTGTCTGTGGCCTTTGGTGCGGTGAGTATCGACAGAATTTGACACTCTTTAGTCTACCCTAATGGGTAGTAATTCATTTCAGAGATACATTAAACGGTTTCATGATCCTGAGCTGTAGTTTCTCTTCCTCCAGAATAACCTAACATTCACAGGTGCTATAAATGGGGATGTGTACGTGTGGAGAGACCACTTCCTGCTTCGTGTCGTGGCTAAAGCCCACACCGGGCCAGTGTTCACCATGTACACCACACTGAGGGACGGCCTCATCGTCACAGGGGGCAAGGAGAGGCCGTGAGTACCGTACTGCTGCACGACCATTTACAGTTTACATTTTAGTCATTTACTTATCCAGAGTGACTTACAGGAGAAATTAGGGTTAGGTGCCTTGCTCAAGGGTACATCGACTGATTTTTCACCTAGTCAGCTCAGGGATTTGAAACAGTGACTGTTCGGTTACTGGCCCAATGCTCTTAAAGGGATATTTTGGCAATGAGGCCATTTTTCTACTAGTATGCTAGTAGATATTCATAGACTTCCAGTCATTACACTAACTACCTAACTAACTTCCTTCATACTGGACACAGAGACAGACATAAAAATGGTGTCCACTAGTTCATCGGACTCAGGGAAAGTATTTGTTTAACCGCTAGGCTACCTGCTGCCAAGACCACTGACAATCAGAATGATATCTTTATAACACTGACCTACTTGAGACAACACCATTAATCCCACCTAAATTAACAAGGCACACTAGCACCAAAAATCACATCTGGAATTCCATTGGATTACTTTAAGAATAGTTCTGAATCTCGGTTAACCCTCTATCCTCTATGATGATGATACATTGATGATTATGATGGTGTGTTTGCATGTGTGTGTGTGTGTGCGTGTGTGTGCATGCATGCACATTTCAGTACAAAGGAGGGCGGTGCAGTGAAACTGTGGGACCAGGAGATGAAGCGTTGCCGAGCGTTCCAGCTGGAGACGGGCCAAACTGTTGAGTGTGTGAGGTCCGTCTGTCGAGGAAAGGTGAGTTCAGCACAGCCAGGGCACACAGCAGTGAAAGAGACTTTGAGCATGTCTACAGCAGATGTTTAATCTTAAAGCAACTCACAGAACAATCCTTTTGGAAATAAACGTACTGTCACAATGTTTTATATATATATATATAAATATGATATATATATATATGATATTCAATTGATATTCTCTATATTAAATATCTCTATCTCTCTCTCTATATATATATATATATATATATATATATATATATAGAGAGAGATAGAGATTGTATAGAGATTGAGATAGAGATGTATATATATATATATACACTGCTCAAAAAAATAAAGGGAACACTTAAACAACACAATGTAACTCCAAGTCAATCACACTTCTGTGAAATCAAACTGTCCACTTAGGAAGCAACACTGATTGACAATAGACAACAGGTGGAAATTATAGGCAATTAGCAAGAAACCCCCAATAAAGGAGTGGTTCTGCAGGTGATAACCACAGACTACTTCTCAGTTCCTATGCTTCCTGGCTGATGTTTTGGTCACTTTTGAATGCTGGCGGTGCTTTCACTCTAGTGGTAGCATGAGACTGTCTACAACCCACACAAGTGGCTCAGGTAGTGCAGCTCATCCAGGATGGCACATCAATGTGAGCTGTGGCAAGAAGGTTTGCTGTGTCTGTCAGCGTAGTGTCCAGAGCATGGAGGCGCTACCAGGAGACAGGCCAGTACATCAGGAGACGTGGAGGAGGCCATAGGAGGGCAACAACCCAGCAGCAGGACCGCTACCTCCGCCTTTGTGCAAGGAGGAGCAGGAGGAGCACTGCCAGAGCCCTGCAAAATGACCTCCAGCAGGCCACAAATGTGCATGTGTCTGCTCAAACGGTCAGAAACAGACTCCATGAGGGTGGTATGAGGGCCCGACGTCCACAGGTGGGGGTTGTGCTTACAGCCCAACACCATGCAGGACGTTTGGCATTTGCCAGAGAACACCAAGATTGGCAAATTCGCCCTGTGCTCTTCACAGATGAAAGCAGGTTCACACTGAGCACATGTGACAGTCTGGAGACGCCGTGGAGAACGTTCTGCTGCCTGCAACATACTCCTCCAGCATGACCGGTTTGGCGGTGGGTCAGTCATGGTGTGGAGTGGCATTTCTTTGGGGGGCCGTACAGCCCTCCATGTGCTCGCCAGAGGTAGCCTGACTGCCATTAGGTACCGAGATGAGATCCTCAGACCCCTTGTGAGAACATATACTGGTGTGGTTGGCCCTGGGTTCCTCCTAATGCAAGACAATGCTACACCTCATGTGGCTGGAGTGTGTCAGCAGTTCCTGCAAGAGGAAGGCATTGATGCTATGGACTGGCTTGCCCCTTCCCCAGACCTGAATCCAATTGAGCACATCTGGGACATCATGTCTCGCTCCATCCACCAACGCCACGTTGCACCACAGACTGTCCAGGAGTTGGCGGATGCTTTAGTCCAGGTCTGGGAGGAGATCCTTTAGGAGACCATCCGCCACTTCATCAGGAGCATGCCCAGGCGTTGTAGGGAGGTCATACAGGCACGTGGAGGCCACACACACTACTGAGCCTCATTTTGACTTGTTTTAAGGACATTACATCAAAGTTGGATCAGCCTGTAGTGTGGTTTTCCACTTTAATTTTGAGTGTGACTCCAAATCCAGACCTCCATGGGTTGATAAATTTGATTTCCATTGATCATTTTTGTGTGATTTTGTTGTCAGCACATTCAACTATGTAAAGAAAAAAGTATTTAATACGAATATTTCATTCATTCAGATCTAGGATGTGTTATTTTAGTGTTCCCTTTATTTTTTTGAGCAGTGTATAATACTTTAGTCATTTAGCAGACGCTCTTAGCGATATGGATTGAAGCGAGCCCTAAGTCTATAGCTAGGATTTTGAAGGGTTAAAAACAGTAACCTTCTTGTGTCCCTGTCTACCAGGGTAAGATATTGGTAGGTACAAAGGATGGTGAGATCATTGAGGTGGGAGAGAAGAACGCTGCATCCAACATCCTGATCAACGGTCACATGCAGGGCGAGATCTGGGGCCTGGCCACCCACCCCTCTAAAAACCTGTTCATCTCCACCAGCGACGACAGCACCATCCGCATATGGGACCTGGACGACAAGGTACAGCACAAATAAATACTATGTGGTTCCAATGGTCTGCTGAGCTATGAAGTTGCGTTTGAACTTATGTTGAATGTCTTAATTGATTTATTGGCGAAACAACTTTTTTGAATCACAAATCTGTGTGTAAATAGGTTTGTGTTCTTGGTTTCCTTTGCACCTGAATTTAGTTAACCGTTGAATGGCAAAATACCGTCCTATGTCATGTTTTGTTGTCTACAACCCTGCGTCCATTTCCCTGCTAGAAACTGCTGAACAAGGTGAGCCTGGGCCACCCAGCCAAGTGTGCCAGCTACAGTCCTGATGGTGAGATGGTGTCTGTGGGCATGAAGAATGGGGAGTTCATCATCCTCCTCACCAACTCACTCAAGATGTGGGGCAAGAAACGAGACCGCAGTGCTGCCATACAGGACATCAGGTAAGAACTGAGGGGACATAGGAGCTACCTGGAGCACTTTGGCTAGACTCCTGTCCACCTCCTGGCAGTAACCCTAGCATTATATGCACATCCTTGCAGTAACTAGAATCAGCCCTAACCCTAGCTTCATGTCCACATCCTGGCAGTAACCCTAGCATCAGCCCTAACCCTAGCTTTATATGCACATCCTTGCAGTAACTAGCATCAGCCCTAACCCTAGCTTTATGTGCACATCCTTGCAGTAACCCTAGCATCAGCCCTAACCCTAGCTTCATGTCCACATCCTGGCAGTAACCCTAGCATCAGCACTAACCCTAGCTTCATGTCCACATCCTGGCAGTAACCCTAGCATCAGCCCTAACCCTAACTTCATGTCCACATCCTGGCAATAACTCTAGCATCAGCCCTAACCCTAGCTTCATGTCCACATCCTGGCAATAACTCTAGCATCAGCCCTAACCCTAGCTTCATGTCCACATCCTGGCAATAACTAACCCTAACTTCATTTCCACATCCTGGCAGTAACCCTAGCATCAGCCCTAACCCTAACTTCATGTCCACATCCTGGCAATAACTAACCCTAGCATCAGCCCTAACCCTAGCTTCATGTCCACATCCTGGCTGTAAATCTTGCCCTAGCATCAGCCCTAACCCTAACTTCATGTCCACATCCTGGCAATAACTAACCCTAGCATCAGCCCTAACCCTAGCTTCATGTCCACATCCTGGCAATAACTAACCCTAGCATCAGCCCTAACCCTAACTTCATGTCCACATCCTGGCAATAACTAACCCTAGCATCAGCCCTAACCCTAGCTTCATGTCCACATCCTGGCTGTAAATCTTGCCCTAGCATCAGCACTTCATGTCCACATCCTCAATAATCCCTAGCATTCAACCCTAGCTTCATGTCCACATCCTGGCAAAATAATAGCATCAGGCTTCATGTAACCCTGTAAACGTAGCATCATGTCCTCATCCCAGTTTACATCAGGCAAGTAATTATTACATCAGGCAGCATTCGAAAATGAACTAATTTATTGGACCAGTGCCATTGATAATGACTAGCACCATTGCTAACTAGCAACGCTGGCCCCATTTTCTCAAAGAGTTATGGGATATTAGAACCCTGTTGTCTTAACCTTTGACATCTTTTATTTATTTATTTTTTACCCCTTTTTCTCCCCAATTTCGTGGTGTCCAATTGTTTTTAGTAGCTACTATCTTTTCTCATCGCTACAACTCCCGTACGGGCTCGGGAGAGACGAAGGTGGAAAGTCATGCGTCCTCCGATACACAACCCAACCAAGCCGCACTGCTTCTTAACACAGCGCCATCCAACCCGGAAGCCAGCCGCACCAATGTGTCAGAGGATACACCGTGCACCTGGCAACCTTGGTTAGCGCGCACTGCGCCCGGCCCGCCACAGGAGTCGCTGGTGCGCGATGAGACAAGGATTTCCCTACCGGCCAAACCCTCCCTAACCCGGGCGACGCTAGGCCAATTGTGCGTCGCCCCACGGACGTCCCGGTCGCGGCCGGTTACGACAGAGCCTGGGCGCGAACTCAGTCTCTGGTTTCACAGCTGGCGCTGCAGTACAGCGCCCTTAACCACTGCGCCACCCGGGAGGCAACCTTTGACATCTTCAACCTAGGTTCAAACCTAACCTCAACCACAACCCTAACCTCAACCACAACCCTGGAAACAACCCTAACCCTAACCCACAACCCTAACCCTAACCTCAACCACAAACCTAACAGTGCTTCATGTCCACATCCTGGTTCAATCCTAACTCTAGCCTCAAAACTAGCCTGTTTCATGTCCAAATCCCTGTTCAATCTTAAGACTGATTTAACCAAAAGGGGGAAGTGAACTAATTTTAAATGGCATTGGGTCAGTTAAAGGCCAGTCAATTACATTTTAATTATGAGAATGTTTGTGTGGTTCAATGTCATATATACATTATGTACAGTATGTCTATTCTGTGACCCTCTCAGGTTCAGTCCAGACAAACACCTCCTGGCAGTGGGCTCAGTGGAGAGTACGGTTGACCTGTATGACCTTACATTGGGCCCCACACTCAACCGCGTGGGCTACTGTAAGGACATCTCCAGCTTCGTTATCCAGATGGACTTCTCTGCAGACAGCAGGTTCATCGAGGTATGCCACACTGAACGGGAAGTAGAATACAGCTGGAGGGGTTTTAAAAACAGACTAAGTCTTGTTGTTATACAAGCCATGGGGGTTTTGATAGGCTGACATACATACTGGATTTTCTAAACCGCACACAAAATAGATAGTGGAATGAGGTCCATTTTATTTTGCTGTCAAGGTCATTATGTTTGAATAGTCTAAAAGCCTTCTTTTTTTTTACCATCATGGCAACCGTGTCAGTGTTGTCTTTTTAATACAGCCATCTTGACCATTTGATCATGTTGCACAGTGTGTTCTCACCATGATGGATACTCGTATATCCATTCCAAAGCATGCTGAGAGTGGAAAACACCTATATTTAGACTCACACATATATGGCAGGCAGGTCATAATCGTTTATAGCCAAGTCCCCTTCTAGTTAACAGTAGCGTGGAGCCACCCCAGAGTAACCCGACAGGCTTCAGTGTGCTAAAAAAGGAGCCCTATCTGAGGTATTTGAGGTATTCCTATAGACTCAGACCCATTCTTTGCTGTTATGGAAAGCTTTAGCCCTTTTACGGAGTGTCGCTATGACTGCCACATGAAGACCAGAGAAAGAGTACGATGGTGACTTGGCCTTCTAAATTTAACCTGTCCTCAGCGTACAATTACAAGTACATGTGACTGTGCCTTGAAGGGGAGGGACAAGTATAGTTTGCCATGGTCCTCCTGTAATTTTAAGTTATAGACACAGGCGTCCTTCCTAACTCAGTTCTCGGAGAGGACGTAAACCACTCGGATTTCACCATGAGGCCAATGGTGACTTTAAAACAGTTAGTTTAATGGCTGTGATAGAAAACTAAGGACGGATCAACAACATTGTAGTTACTCCACAATACTAAACTAAATGACAGAGTGAAAAGAAGGAAGCCTGTACAGAATAAATATCCCAAAACATGCATCCTGTTTGCAATAAGGGACTAAAGTAAAACTGCCAAAAATGTGGCAAAGAAAATTCACTTTATGTCTTGAATACAAAGTGATATGTTTGGGGCAAATCCAATATGACACTGAGTGCCACTCTTCATATTTACGAGCATGGTGGTGGCTGTCATGTTATTGTCATCTGCAAGGATTAGGGAGTTTTTTAGGATAAAAAGAAACGGAATAGAGCTAAGCACAGGAAAAATCCTAAATCCTCCTGGTTCAGTCTACAGACACTGGGAGACACATTCACCTTTCAGCAGGACAATAACCGAAAACACAAGACCAAATATACACTGGAGCTACTTACCAAGACAACATTGAATGTTCCTGAGTGGCATAGTTACAGTTTTGACTTAAATCGTTTTGACAATCTATGACAAGACTTGAAAATCTGTCTAGCAATGATCAACAACAACCAACTTGACAGAGCTTGAATACATTTTTTTAAAGAATGTGGAAAATATTGTACAATCTTGGTGTGCAAAGCTCTTAGACCCACCCAGAATGACTCACAGCTGTATTTGTTGCCAAAGGTGACTCTAACATGTTTTTTAATTTGTTTAATTTTACCTTTATTTTACTAGGCAAGTCAGTTAAGAACAAATTCTTATTTTCAATGACGGCCTAGGAACAGTGGGTTAACTGCCTGTTCAGGGGCAGAACGACAGATTTTGTACCTTGTCAGCTCGGGGATTTGAACTTGCAACCTTCCGGTTACTAGTCCAATGCTCTAACCACTAGTAAATTACATTTCATTTTCAAACATTTCTAAAAGCATGTTTTCACTTTGTCATTATGGGGTATTGTGTGTTGATGGGTGAGGGGGAAAAATGCATTTCATCCATTTTGAATTCCGGCTGTAACAACAAACTGTGGAATAAGTCGAGGGGTATGAATACTTTCTTAAGGCACAGTACACTAGATGACTGATGTATTTCAGACAGTTACAATATTCTGACCTCTGGTTGTGTGCATATGCATGAGTGTGTATTCTGATGTGTCACTGGCTGTGTGTCGACAGGTGTCCACAGGAAACTATAAGCGCCAGGTGCATGAGATGCCTTCTGGGAAAATGGTAACAGAACAGACTGTGATTGAGAGGATCACCTGGGCCACCTGGACCAGGTAGAATGATTCATTGTAGTCACTCGAATTTAATCAAACTCACATACTCTCCAAAATCAAACTGAGATCAATATTCAGTAAAGAATTCAAATATTGCATGGTAACACAATTGCGATATGGCGTCAACAACGGGAGCTAAAGATAATATCTCACTCGTAATATGGGAATGCAAGGTGAAGCGGTACAAAAACATTGCTGGTTCAACTTATTTTTGAGCTTTAGGCTCGTTGAAGCCATCTGGGCACGTTTGTGTACGGAAGTTTAGTGGGCACACCTAGACATGTTTTGTAGTTGTGTTTGGGTGTCTGTTATTGATCAATGGAATAATGGAGGTCAATCAATACTGTCTGCAGCACAGCAGTCACTGTTCACTTCTCATGAATAGACCCCAAACTTCCTCTAAATTCACTCTCCCCAAGGTTAATGGGTTAAAATACATTCTGCATATAGACCGTAGCATACTTATTTCGAAGCATGAACAGAAAAACAAATGTCTGGTTGAGATCTTTTACAGTATGCAGGAATATTTTTAAATGTTTTATATATGTTGCATATGTTTTACTACTGAGAAGAGTACGATAAAGTAATTCAGTTGACTTGGAGGAAACATTTAAAAAGGTTATTCTTTGGTGGACTAATGTCCTCTCAGTACTGGCAGGCGTGTGTTCAGCATATTCTGCAGTCTGAGCATGGCTCCTCTCTCTCATTCCTTCTCAGTATCCTGGGAGATGAGGTGCTGGGGATCTGGCCACGGAATGCTGATAAGGCTGACGTCAACTGTGCCTGTGTCTCCCACGCCGGCCTCAACGTGGTCACCGGGGACGACTTTGGACTGGTCAAGCTCTTCGACTTTCCCTGCACTGAGAAGTTTGTGAGTGCTTCACTTCCTCTCAACATCACTGGGATAGCTTTTAAAGATATGTAGTTACTGAAGCCATAGAACACAGACTGCTGGCTGGGGCTGCCCCAAGTGGGGTGGTGGGCCAGTATCCGAAAGGTCGCTGGTTTGAATCCCCGAGCCGACTGGATGAAAAACTATTTGTCCTTATTGCTCCTGTAAGTGCTCTGGATGAGAGCATTGGCAAAAAAAAAGTGTTTAATTAATACTTATTTTGATCCCCTACAGGCCAAACACAAGCGTTACTTTGGGCACTCGGCACACGTGACCAACATTCACTTCTCCTATGATGATAAATATGTGATCAGCACTGGAGGAGACGACTGCAGGTATGCAGAGCTTGTTACCGGGTTTAACCACGTCAGATTAATTACGTTAAAGCTACTCTACAATAAATAGGTACATTCACAAGTGATTTGCATTCCAATTTTTCACAGCTCATCTTGTACTCCAGACAGGTCTGATTTTTTTACTGACTGCTGTATTGTCTTCCTCTTTTTTAGTGTCTTTGTGTGGAAATGCCTGTAAACCGGAGCCTTTTCTCCACAACCATCCACTAACATGCACCCAGACTCCTTAGCCCACCGCAGTAAGTCTTGGATTCCGACAGGAATGCAGCCAGGATCCCGAAGCCTCAAGTGTCTGGCTGCGGTCTACCTTTTTGCCTGCAACTGTCTCCCCATCCTTAGAACAACACCTGGGGATGGGCAACACGCTAATCACTGTACTATTCATTCAAGTCTAAGCATTAGGCAGAGCAGGTAGCTAATTTTTCTAACAGGAAACCACTTTGAAGTAGATTTGTTTGCCACTAGAAAATGTTTGACTTTCTGGCCTAACAAGAAATGGCAGTGTTTACATTCACATCTGCTTTCAATGAAGGACACATGAAAGCAGGTTGCCATGCCAGCTATTGATTTATAATGAAACCATTGATAATGTCTGGTATTCAATCAAATCGCACATGGTTGACAATGCAGATTTGAAATGCAATGTTCCCGCGTTTGTGGAGATTGCATTCACAGTAAATGCTGCCTATGTCGGCTCAATCTGAAATTACCTTAATTTCTATTGCGCAATCTGTATCGCTACAGCAATAGATTGAAAATAGCCCTAAATCCTGGCCAGTGTAGAGGATAAAAGTTCCCCCCCCCCCCATAATTCATTTAAAAGTATTAATATCCTTAAGTGCCTTTATGAATATTTCTACTTGTTATATTTTTTTGCAGTTTCACGTTTGAAATTATTTTGTACACCTCTGGTGCTATTCGATTGTAAAGTTTCTCATTCAAAATACAGAAAGGGGCATTGGTTTGCTGCCGTTTATGCATACAACATCCAAAGTATGATGAGATGATGTAACATGTGACATAGTAAGTTATAATAGCTCCATTGAAAATATTTAAATGTTACTGTGATCTGACGATCAATTTTCAGCTTGTGGTTGTTACAAAAAAGATTAGGAAGCATTCTTAAAATGCTTTTAACTATTGTCAAAATGTTACTTAAATTTTGTGAAATATCTTGGTGAAACATGCTTCCATATAACCATTGTGAAAAGATTCAACAAAAATGTTCATAGAACTAGTACTGAAGCGTTACCGTATGTTTCAACATTCACTTCTAGAGTAAGGGATATCAACTGGGTGGCTTACATTTAGATTTGTCATTTAGCAGATGCTCTTATCCAGGGCGATTTACCTTCATCTTAAAATAGGTGAGACGTCACAATCGTATAGAGTACATTTCTCCTCAAATTATTTATCAAAGTCAGTGCTAAAAGGCTAAGTGAAATAGACAGTCCAGGAGACGGTGACCTGTCACACCAAAGCGGACTATACAGTCTTACTCAAGCCCTGAACCTGGTTTCCCAAAAGCATTTTAAGGCCAAAATGCTTTTGGGAAACCAGGCCTTGGTCTACTGTTGAACTCTTAGTAGTCTCGTTAATCCGCATCACGGAAATTCAGTTTTACAGCGTGATCGAAATTTAAAGACAATGTTCCCGCTTTAGCGGAGACCGCATTCACGGTAAACGCTGCACGTCAGCTCAGAAATGACCTTTACATTTCTTTAGCGGAATGTGTAACACTTTAGCTTTACAGAATGAATAGCGCTCTTAGCCTTGGTGTCTTTAGACGGTCAGTCGCACTAATGTTTAGCTAGCAGTGTGACAGCAATATGTTACTATATGTGCATTCTATAAGCAGTATGGATTCCTGTTTACATATTTTTATTCGTTTAATTTTTGTACAAGACATCGTAAAAGTATTTGTATCATATTGTAAATTTAAAAAAGAAAAGCTCAAATGCATGAATTTATTTTTTAATCAAACATCTGTGATTTTATCGTATGAATGACAATGTTTTATACCAATTTATTGTCAGTGTACATGTGCAAGTATTAAGTGTATGGAAAGATTAAATGAGAATACCGAATTTGTCATTTGTCCGCAAACACGTGGGTATGACTCAAGGCATTGAGCTTTTTTCAGACTCCCAACATTCCTTACACTTTGTGTATTCACTGGATTAGAGCGTCTGCTAAACGTAATTTCACTGGCAATCAAATAACTTAAATGCAGTTACGAAATTGAGACACATTACGTACTACATCATGTACTGGGAGTATTTACATTCATACATGCTATTTAGAATAGCTCAACATACAGTCCATTCTTATGGGATGGAAAATGTTAGCGACATCCTTTCCTATAGGACCATGGGGTTGTTTTAGGTAGTTTCTGTAACTATATCCGTGGCTCCTTTTCTAAATCCTCCATCTTGCCTGAGAGAAAAAACATCCACAGTAATTCATCTATAAGCTTTATTGTAATTGTTTCTATTTCACAATGCATTCCACAAACAGTTCTCATAAGAGTTCATTACAATTGTATGAAGTATCATTCACAATTACTTGCATAAACAATGCTTGAAGTTTCCATGTTACATAATTTTGCAGCTTTAGATATTGGGTCCACAGATGGTATGTCCATTTTTTTTTGTCTTAAGTTGTTTGTAAACGTGTTCTTCCAGAGTTTAAATAGGCAGCTGCATGAGGTGAAATGATCATTAATGTTCTAAATGTTTCTAGCTAGAAATACTCAGAAGCATGAAGTGCTATGGATTATCACCCTGCTGGCATTAAAGACCATCGTCAAGCACAATGACACATCAACACCTTGTGTCAAGTACACTCAATAGCCACTGAAGAGAGCTAGAAGCTTTGAAACTACAGTCTATCAATAAAACAGTAAAATCACAAACACCACTAACTTAATCATACCAAATAACAACAGGTATTCAGGTTTCCACAAAGGTACCAATTAACCCTCCCTCATTACAAAAAAGACAATGCAATTCCAATTTTCTGAACACTGCATCAAGGGAGAGAACAAATGAACCAGCTCATGGAACACAATTTTATTTCAAAACGCATCACTGGTCAGGTCCAAGTGCAAGATTAAAATAAGCCTTATTTTTTTTCTTTCTTCATATTTCACGCAAACTAGCATTTTAAGCCAGATAGATCAGCATGTTCAATTTAGTTAATCAAAAGTTGAACACTTTTGAGCTGGTGAATAATATATATTTTTAAAAACATAACCAAGGGTGTTTCAGGGAACAAGGAATTATGAACTGAAAAGAGATTGAAAATAGCAGTTATGCAGGGGTGCATGCCCCCCCACCAAGTGCCCTCCACCCTCTCATAGGGAGTCTCAGGGACTGGCTCATTCTCTTTTCTTTACTCTGCCTTCACACGCGTCAGTCCTGGGACTTTGGACTGCACCCTGAAAGTGAAAGGCGGCACAGCTTTAGTCACAGAAGATGTTAATATGCAGCTTTCAAAAAACTCCAAAAAGAAAGCTCTTTGAGTGAAAACACTTCAATTCAATATAGCCTACTTATTATGTAGGCAGGAGTGCAGCTACGTAAAAACCAAATAAGGTACGACAGTCACAAATACACAATAAAAACGTGTAAATAAAAAAATGAAGTAATTATAAACATCCAGCCAAAGGTTCATAGAAAATATTTCAGGTGTTCAGGTAATTAAATTCTGGTTTTGAATTAATTGAATACAAGAGGTGGGTTATACCTTTTGATAAAATTTGCATGTAAACACTGTTTGGATAACTTCGGTCAGGTGGAACACTTGTACACCTTTCATTTTTGTCTACAATAATAGAATTCTTACAGAACCTATTAACAGTAAAATTATGCAATATACACTGCTCAAAAAAATAAAGGGAACACTAAAATAACACATCCTAGATCTGAATGAATGAAATATTCATATTAAATACTTTTCTCTTTACATAGTTGAATGTGCTGACAACAAAATCACAAAAATGATCAGTGGAAATCAAATTTATGGATTTGGAGTCACACAAAATTAAAGTGGAAAACCACACTACAGGCTGATCCAACTTTGATGTAATGTCCTTAAAACAAGTCAAAATGAGGCTCAGTAGTGTGTGTGGCCTCCACGTGCCTGTATGACCTCCCTACAACGCCTGGGCATGCTCCTGATGAGGTGGCGAATGGTCTCCTGAGGGATCTCCTCCCAGACCTGGACTAAAGCATCCGCCAACTCCTGGACAGTCTGGTGTGGATGGAGCGAGACATGATGTCCCAGATGTGCTCAATTGGATTCAGGTCTGGGGAACGGGCGGGCTAGTCCATAGCATCAATGCCTTCCTCTTGCAGGAACTGCTGACACACTCCAGCCACATGAGGTCTAGCATTGTCTTGCATTAGGAGGAACCCAGGGCCAACCGCACCAGCATATGGTCTCACAAGGGGTCTGAGGATCTCATCTCGGTACCTAACGGCAGTCAGGCTACCTCTGGCGAGCACATGGAGGGCTGTGCGGCCCCCCAAAGAAATGCCACCCCACACCATGACTGACCCACCGCCAAACCGGTCATGCTGGAGGATGTTGCAGGCAGCAGAACGTTCTCCACGGCGTCTCCAGACTGTCACATGTGCTCAGTGTGAACCTGCTTTCATCTGTGAAGAGCACAGGGCGCCAGTGGCGAATTTGCCAATCTTGGTGTTCTCTGGCAAATGCCAAACGTACTGCACGGTGTTGGGCTGTAAGCACAACCCCCACCTGTGGACGTCAGGCCCTCATACCACCCTCATGGAGTCTGTTTCTGACCGTTTGAGCAGACACATGCACATTTGTGGCCTGCTGGAGGTCATTTTGCAGGGCTCTGGCAGTGCTCCTCCTGCTCCTCCTTGCACAAAGGCGGAGGTAGCGGTCCTGCTGCTGGGTTGTTGCCCTCCTACGGCCTCTTCCACGTCTCCTGATGTACTGGCCTGTCTCCTGGTAGCGCCTCCATGCTCTGGACACTACGCTGACAGACACAGCAAACCTTCTTGCCACAGCTCGCATTGATGTGCCATCCTGGATGAGCTGCACTACCTGAGCCACTTGTGTGGGTTGTAGACAGTCTCATGCTACCACTAGAGTGAAAGCACCACCAGCATTCAAAAGTGACCAAAACATCAGCCAGGAAGCATAGGAACTGAGAAGTGGTCTGTGGTTATCACCTGCAGAACCACTCCTTTATTGGGGGTGTCTTGCTAATTGCCTATAATTTCCACCTGTTGTCTATTCTATTTGCACAACAGCATGTGAAATTTATTGTCAATCAGTGTTGCTTCCTAAGGAGTTACATTGTGTTGTTTAAGTGTTCCCTTTATTTTTTTGAGCAGTGTATGTCTCATGAACAAAAACGTGCACAAAATGTTGAAGAGGTATAACATGAGGCATTTCATGTCACAGATTTCTACTCTTTTCCAAAGTATTCAATAATGACCTTGTTTTATTGCCACTGAATTTCATAAAATCTAATTATTCAGATATGTAAAATAAGTGTTTTAATTTCTGTATTTTCCTGACAGAAAAACATTGGAATGCAACACGTTGCATTCCACTGTCCCATTACTGTCATTAATAGAAAAGGCTAAAGGGCTTCAATCACATTCCTCTTCCATACACACTTTCAATACTTGAAAGGTTCATATTTGTCTGATTACATCACTGCCAAGATATTTACATTTTGTCCTCCAGTATTAACTTACTTCACAACAACGTTTGGGCCTCAACAATTGACATGGTTATTGAAAGAAATTCTTTTTTTTGGATACCTACTTTTCTTCATTAAGACAATGCCAATATATTTTTATTTCGTCCACTGGTATTTACTTACGTTGCAATAATGTCTTTAACCTGCTTGCTGGCCATACCCACGTAATGGTCAATCTGTACCTAAAATAAAATAAAATAATTCTAGTGAAAAGCTCAGGTATAATACTTCTGCCTCAATTGGCTATGAAGTCAATTGATCGTGGTTACTGTCGAGCGGTGTGGGGGGATCGTGGTTACTGTCGAGAGGTGTGGGGGGGGGGTCGTGGTTACTGTCGAGAGGTGTGGGGGGGGTCGTGGTTACTGTCGAGAGGTGTGGGGGGGATCGTGGTTACTGTCGAGAGGTGTGTGGGGGGATCGTGGTTACTGTCGAGAGGTGTGGGGGGGGATCGTGGTTACTGTCGAGAGGTGTGGGGGGGGATCGTGGTTACTGTCGAGAGGTGTGGGGGGGATCGTGGTTACTGTCGAGAGGTGTGGGGGGATCGTGGTTACTGTCGAGAGGTGTGGGGGGGATCGTGGTTACTGTCGAGAGGTGTGGGGGGGGATCGTGGTTACTGTCGAGAGGTGTGGGGGGATCGTGGTTACTGTCGAGAGGTGTGGGGGGATCGTGGTTACTGTCGAGAGGTGGGGGGGGGTCGTGGTTACTGTCGAGAGGTGTGGGGGGTCGTGGGGGAGGTGTGGGGGGATCGTGGTTACTGTCGAGAGGTGTGGGGGGATCGTGGTTACTGTCGAGAGGTGTGGGGGGGATCGTGGTTACTGTCGAGAGGTGTGTGGGGGGATCGTGGTTACTGTCGAGAGGTGTGTGGGGGATCGTGGTTACTGTCGAGAGGTGTGGGGGATCGTGGTTACTGTCGAGAGGTGTGGTTACTGGGGGGATCGTGGTTACTGTCGAGAGGTGTGTGGGGGGATCGTGGTTACTGTCGAGAGATGTGGGGGGGTCGTGGTTACTGTCGAGAGGTGTGGGGGATCGTGGTTACTGTCGAGAGGTGTGGGGGGTCGTGGTTACTGTCTAGAGGTGTGGGTGTTCTATGATTCCTTCACATTAACTTGTTTTTTTCATACATTTATCAGCTCATACCTTGTACTTCTCATAGACAATAGGGCAGCTAAACATTCCAACCAGACCTGGAGGGAGAAAAATAAGATAATGTTCTATAACAAGGTGGCATTATTCAACCTGGCTCTGCTGCAATCTCTAAACAGTATCTTGATGGCATGTCCCTTTATACCCAGAAGGGTGGATCAGATGCATGTCAAAGTATTTAAAAAGGAAGCTGGCGGTTATAATGGGTGTCAGTCAACCACTGTCTCTATTCGGACTCGCATGGCATCCTGAAATAAACCCAGCTTAGGCCTGTTCCTGAGAGTATTACAGAGCTAATCACATGATACTGCTTCCCTAGGCACCATAGCAACAAAACATCATAAATGCCTTTATAAGTTATTAATTGCCATTTATAAAGCATCTTACCCAGAATAAAGAGAGTGAGTCCGTTGAACAAGGCACCAACATAGGTGAGAATCCACATCAGCACAGCAAACTGAATGGGAGAATAATGACAGGTTTTATTTGAGTGTGTTTAAAACATTTGGCCAAAATGTAGGAGACCATTTTCCATATATTGATTAGCAAAGATATTCTATAACAATTTCCCGCAATGTAGCATATTCATTCCTACGGCATTTACAGACACTAGGTACTTTGCAGACGTAATCCAGGATCACATGCATCCTTATATGGTAATATGCAAGGTGCGTAGCCCCACTTTAAAAATGGACATGGTAGACAGAGCTCTTAAAATGATCAACTAAAGAAACTGTCTGAGAATCTCTGACCTGGAATCAAAACATCAACAAGCATTTATACCTTGTCCCAAATGTATAAATAAGGTCATAGTGGCGTAGCCAAAGTGATGTTTATTTACGACATTTGGCAGAGGTTTACGATGTCACTATTTCGCTCTGCTCACAGGGTACACTACAGAATAAATAGATGACACTTCATGAACCTTAATATACCTAAATTGATGTAGCCAATGGCTCTGTTGAATAGGCTAAGGTCTAATTCACTGTACCCTCCAACAGTGCACATTTTTGTTGAAGCCCCAGACTAACATACCCAATTCAACTCAGAGAGCTTGATGATTAGTTGAATCAGGTGTTCTTGTCCAGGGTTACAATAAAAACGTGTACTTTTGGGGGTACTTGAGGACCAGAGTTGGGAACCACTGCTCTAACAGAGGTCGGGCTAGGACCAAAGACACCCCCACCCACAGAGAGGGGCCAGACAGGTTGGGAGGAGGGGGCTGGAGTGGCCTTAGCAGTGGACAGGGCAAGAGTTGAACTGGAAGGTGTTGACAAGCATGTAGAAACCTCATAGCTCTCAACAGCTGCTGTCTCCCCCCTTAAGACACTTACTTCAGCCTGACTGTACATGGACAAAATGAAAGGAAAGCTCAAAGCCACTCATTTTACATGTGAACGTAATCATAGATTTAAGGGCAAATGTTTTCAGCTGAAATGTCAGTAGCTATTAAGGCAGGGCTCCCCAACTAGCAGGAGGTCGTCAATTTTTATTATCCTAACCAATTCTGAAATCAAATATGGGTTTGCAGGTCACGAGTGACCGTACCTCCTATACAAGCACTATATTTTCGTGCAGGACGTTGGCCTACATCCGTAAAATCTTCAGTTGCATAAACACTCACCTTTAGGGAATCCACCAGGTCTTCAACCAGGAAGAGGCGACGCAGCTCAGTGACTGTTGTGTTGAACCGTGCCAGAACGCAGTCGCTGTACTTATGGACAGTTCCCTCTGACAGAGCCACATCCTGATCCAGGTACAGCCTGCAAGACAAAACATGAGCGATCGACCTACGTATGTTGTAAGATTGATTTCTTAAATGCAAAGCCAAGAACCAGCTTAGTTATGACTTTCTGAGTACCAGTCATTTTGATTGTAATCTTAAACCCAGCTAATTCAAATCTTAACAAGTGGTTAGTGAGAACTCATAAGGCGGCTTTGAGCCACTGCCAGGAACGGGGATAAACTGAGTTGCAGCTCTGTGTGTGTGACTGAGTGGCAATGTTTACTCTCAAATAGGAGCCATGTCCCTTCTCCCTTAATGGCTGAGAATAAATCCACTACTGCAACCCATCAAATCAAGTGATGCTCACTTCTCCTGAACAGCTTTCAAGTCAATGTTTTACTCCAACAGAATCATCTCTATCAAATAGCCAAGTAGCTGGATTAATGTTCAAATGGCAAATTCCTAATACTGATATGGGGTTTCAATTCAGTCAATTAAATGAAATTACTGAATTGACTAAATGGAATTATCCTCAAACTCTATATAGATGCATACTCTTTGGAAACACTTCCTTAGTATATTGATCACCGTTCCATGGTCTTAGTGGTTAGAGAGTTGGGCCAATAACCGAAAGGTTGCTAGATCGAATCCCCGAGCTGACAAGGTAAAAATCTGTCGTTCTGCCCCTGAGCAAGGCAGTTAACCCACTGTTCCCCAAAGACGTGGATGTCGATTAATGCAGCCCGCTGCACCGCTCTGATTCAGAGGGGTTGGGTTAAATGCAGAAGACACATTTCAGTTGGAGAACTGACTAGGTATCCCCCTATCCCCCCAAGGCTGCGGTATTAGAAATGTAAGCGAGACGTCAACATTACTCTGCTTGGCATCCTAATCTGCCCCTTGGAAGTAAGGCATGTATGATGTAATAGAATATATGGATGATGTCTGCAATATGTCATGGCATGTATGATGTAATAGAATATATAGATGTTGTCGGCAATACATCATGGTGTAAATTGAGTTGGTTATTGGTTATTCACTTGAATGGGTGCCCTTCGTCGGACTTCTGGATGGCCTGCAGGATCCCCTTGTATATCCTGAAGCAGATGGTGACAGAGAGGAGAGCCAGACCGATGTAGGAGGAGACACTGACGATGCTGCACAGTGTCAGGGAGAGCAGCAGGGAGAGGCTAGCGCCAAACACCACGCCCGAAGTCTTGACATCACGCCAGTACAGGAGCTCTACCACTGCAGGGGAGAAGGGAAAGGGTCAGATAGCTGCAGTGCATGAGCACAAAAAAAAAAAACTGTGGGCTTCCTTTCAACACATTATGCTACGCTATATCATGGCGGTGATGTGGAGACGGGATGAATCAGAGAGAAATCTATGAAAATCTTAGCTCCTAGCCACATGTCTGGATATGTGCACTTCAATAAAAGGAAATCCTGGGTGTTTTAGTTTACTGCTGTACCAGTATAGCACTGCAGGTAATTGTCCATTCATAGGAGTCATGTTATTGGCCTAGTGCCCATTTCTGTGTGAAGATTGGGTGATGGCTAAAATTACAGAGCTGGGGGCAGGACAGACCCATGCTTGTGTTTCACCAGGGATTCCTTGCAGGTCAGTGTACAATATTAGATGTGAAACAGACGATTTCCTACTGGCTGAGGAATTTTAAAAACGTAGGCTAGCCAGCAAGCTGACATTGTTTGAGTCTGCTATGTGAAATGACTTAGCAGGCTGCCAGATTTCAAATGGCTTAACAAGTGATGAATGAGCTTATAGTTGAAAACCTAAATCACATCTGACAAGTTTCTGCCAAAAAAGATAATCATATCAAGTACCAAAGCAACGACTTTTGTTGCATGAATTTGATTGAAATGATATGATCATAAAGCTGACACTTAAAAAAAAATTGAATGCCTAAAAACACTGCAGGACCAAGACCATAAGCAGCATCGGCAGTTTTATCCAGCCTAGGGACACACTTGACTGTCAAAAGTCACAATGGTTCTTGAGAGGCATCAAATCAGAGGTACAAGTCAGACAATCGGTACCCTTAGCTTAAAAATGGACCACGTCGTGAGGTGCCGTTATCTTTTCATTTGCACAAAACCCGAACTTAAAAGCTAGCTGCTAGCTAGCTTACCACGCTTGGCTACATGTATTTCCATACATAGCTAGCTAGCTAGCATATTAGCCTTAGCCGGCCGGACCCTGGATTTGCATCACCATGGCCCTATGTCTAGAATGTTGCTAGCAATATTAGCTGACGTGCAATCAATAAAAACGTGAAGGGGGCCTTTCAGTCCGAACGTGTCTGTCTAGCTACACATGGTAAGCATGCACTAGCATGAGGACCTAAAAATAGCCCACGCATCATCAACAGCGCTGATCTGATCCTATAAACACGCCATGTTTTAATCAAGTCCTTCCGTATACATCTCCATATTCGTATATATATACACTCGTCTTTAATATATCCATAGGGGATATAGATACAGGGAAAACACCATGAATCGTCGATAACGCCATGTCTTTCTATCAGGCCAGTGTAGCCCCCATAAAGATAAACATCAGTAGCGTGCCACGCACAGCTCAATTCCTTCACATCTGCCTCCCACCAAAGCATGTGTCAAGCAGTGGTTAATTAAAATTGCAATGCAATCGAATATAAATGTGATATGAAAAAAATCAGCATCGTAAACAAGAGCATGACAGCACTAACCCCATTTGGCATCCATCTTGAGCCTCCTCGCATTCAGCACCAGCTCAGCTGTGCGAGGGAGAGCGAGGCAGTTCACCTCCTGCTAGGTCGATTTGATAGAAAGACAATTGTATGCACAGCTCTGCAGCGCCTCAGCCCTTAATAATTAACCCATAATACGTTTCAATACATGACGAATGCAAATATGTGAATTAGCTTTTCTACAATTCTAGTGAAGTGTGGTAAAGCTTCGCATGAATAATCATTTGGTTTAAACACGGAATGAAAATTGGGGAGTAGTAGGTGTGGTAAATGTTACATAACTCTGCAAATGTTGACCAGTTCAAATCAACACCACAACAGTGCATCTTGCAGACCTACAAAGCCAGATCAAATATAAAATTAGGAGTAACAAAGCCATATTCCAACAAATGCAGAAACAGACCACCAGAGGCAGTTTGCAATTTATTTAAAGTCTTTCATACAACCATTTAAAGCTGTGGACCAATATTTAGCAACAAGTGCCTGACAGTGATTCCATGTTAGTAAGAACAGATTTTTGTATCCCTAATGCCCCAGTTGGAACCAGTCAAACTCTAGAATCAGAATACATGCCCATTGGAAATCAATTCACCCTTTATCATATTCAAAGAGAAACGACAGGCCTATGTAGAGAACGACAGAGCAACAGAAAAATTGTGTGAGTTGTCAGGCCACCTATGCTTGCCTAATAAAGCTACTACACTAATGTCATTACCTTATCCGAAAGTGGCCAAGTGCCTCTTTTATGCTTTACTGATAGTGCACAGCCAGATAGTAATTGCGAGAATGGATGACATACCATTTAGTCAAATAGAGTTGACACAGAGGCCCTTTGTTGCAATGTGTGCCGATTGCCATTCTCCATCACAGAATGATGCAAAGGCAGCAGCACATGACATCGGCTGATATGAGCACAGCCACAGCACCAGTGTGGTGCTTAGGCAACCCATGTCCCAGTCTGATCTGAAAGCAGATGGCTACAGCTGGGCCTGGAAAACACTAGAAGATCTCTTCTGCCATAAGCCACATGGATAACCTGGTGCTTGCCATATAGGGCAAATGTGAATCCATTTAAAAATTGAGGCTACTGACCACTGTTTCGCACATGCTGAACAATTGACTTCTATACACCTTTCTAACGCCTCATCAGCAAACTGTAGAGCTGAAGGCTGGCCCTGCATTCAGCATGCACTTTTGTCAGAGGGGTTAGAGAGACCCCTGGGGAAGACACTCCTGGTACACTGGTGAGTCACCTCCAGGCTGCATGGAAATCATTAGACAATGTTCTCACTTTTGCTTAACGCCCCTCCTCCCACTATGCACCTTTGGACAGACTTCCTCCCGTCAGCACTACTCTGACCAAAGGTCATCTGCCAGCAATCATGGGGGGGAAGCATTAAGAGTGCCTCTTACCAACAATCGGTTATCTACGGACGGCTACTCATTCATAGAGTAAATGATTTGCATGATTGGATAGGACAAGCAACCTCCAACAACCCACTCAAAACTACCAAAGTCATTACCAGTAACATCCTACGAATGTCCACAATACCTGCTCATTGTTTAATAACTACCACCTAAAAACAAACAGACTACTTTCCATTTCACAAATGAAATCGGTCTATAGAACCCTGCCATCATGGCTAAATAAAAAAAACTTGAAAAGGTTGCCACAACAGTAAAATAAGGAAGAGGGATACCCTTGTCTTTCCACTGTGGCGGAGGCTGGGAGTCTCCGTTTTCCGTTTTTCCGTTTTCCATGATAGAGACGCTATGTAGGTATCAGCAGGGCATTCCAGACAGCATGCGGTGTGTTGGCCTGCAGTCGGGTGGGGTGCGGGGACCGAGGTGGAAGATGGGGGGGGGACAACCAAACCTTCCTCCTGTGAGACTGCAGTGTTCCTTGTCTCACTCTCCCTTTCTCTGCCTGTCTCTTCCCCTCCCTCTCGCCCCTTCTCTCAGGGTGTACGACTGAGGTCAGCGGACTGTCTGCTAGCACAGAACACATCTAATGCTCTGACGCAGCAGCTATAAACTTCCCCCGCCTCCCTCCCAGAGAGATACTCTCCCTCCCCTTGTGCAAATGTTCACGTGTTTTTCCCTCCCCAACACATGACAAATCAGTGAGTAGATGACTCCACCCAGTGGTATAGTGGTGCCTGGAGAAGTAGGTATGCTCAAATTTAGCATAATAATTTCCAAAACGGCCCAGCGAAGGTGCCCTGTGTATTTACCTTTCTTTTTTTCAGGTTCACTCTCAAATCACACTTTATAGACAAGAACGACAAATTGGATGTTCTAAATCCATAACGCTTAAACCATATAGACTAGTCTTAAACCATATAGACCGATTATGATTTTTCAACGCCAATACCGATTATTGGAGGACCAAAAAAGCCGATCCCGATTAATCGGCCAATTTATTTGACAAAAAATGTATTTGTAATAATGACAATTACAACAATACTGAATGAACACTTATTTTAACTTAATATAATGCATCAATAAACTCAATTTAGCCTCAAGTAAATAATGAAAAATGTTCAATTTGGTTTAAATAATGTAAAAACAAAGTGTTGGAGAAGAAAGTAAAAGTGCAATATGTGCTATGTAAGAAAGCTAACGTTTCAGTTCCTTGCTCAGAACATGAGAACATATGAAAGCTGGTGGTTCCTTTTAACATGAGTCTTCAATATTCCCAGGTAAGAAGTTTTAGGTTGCAGTTATTATAGGAATTATAGGACTATTTCCCTCTATACCATTTGTATTTCATTAACCTTTGACTATTGGATGTTCTAATAGGCACTTTATTATTGCCAGTGTAACAGTATAGCTTCCGTCCCTCTCCTCCCTGGGCTCGAACCAGCAACACAACGACAATTAGCTCGCGCTAACTAGCTAGCCATTTCACTTCGGTTACACGAGCCTCATCTCGGGAGTTGATAAGCTTGAAGTCATAAACAGCGCAATGATTGACGCACAACGAAGAGCTGCTGTCAAATCGCACGAAAGTGCTGTTTGAATGAATGTTTACGCGCCTGTTTCTGCCTACCACCGCTCAGTCAGATACTTAGATATTTGTATGCTCAGTCAGATACTTAGATATTTGTATGCTCAGTCAGATTATATGCAACGCAGGACACGCAAGATAATATAAGATAAATGTAATGCTAGCTAGCAACTTACCTTGGCTTACTGCATTCGCTTAACTCCTTGTGGAGTGCAACAAGAGAGGGGCAGGTCGTTATTGCGTTGGACTCGTTAACTGTAAGGTTGCAAGATTGGGTCCCCCGAGCTGACAAGGTGAAAATCTGTCCTTCTGCCCCTGAACAAGGCAGTTAACCCACCATTCCTAGGCCGTCATTGAAAATAAGAATGTGTTCTTAACTGACCTGCCTAGTTAAATAAAAAAGGCAAATCGGCACCCAAAAATACAGATTTCCGATTGTTATGAAAAGTTCAAATCGGCCCTAATTAATCGGCCATTCCGATTATTCGGTCGATCTCTAATATAGACCATTTTGTAGGTCTGGAAAAAATGTAAATCGTTTTTTTTGGGAGGGTGAGTTTCCCTTTAATTCAGTTGCACACCTAGCAAGAGACCGTTTGGCTAGAAGTGTTTCTGTACAACAATGTAGGCCTACAGTGTACATGTGATGGCAGTTAGCAAAACAAATGCACTCCCGATTGATAGAATAGATTCAACCAAAACCACTGACTAAACCTTTTCAATAGATACTGATAAATTGAAACATCTTTCCTATCTACCCTACCAGCTACTGATGTCATTCTTCTGTGAGCCACTTCATGCGACAACCAGTTGACAGCTGCGCACTCTTGCTGCCTGACAGATGATATTCTGCTGTGAGTGGCTCGCATTAACACACATTACATGACCAAAAGTATGTGGACACCTGCTCTTTGAACACCTCATTCAAAAATCACCCCCCCCCCTCCACTCTTTTTCGATTGTTATCCCCTAGATGTTGGAACATTGCTGCGAGCACTTGCTTCTATTCAGCCACACAAGCATTAGTGAAGTCAGGCACTGATGTTGGGTGATTATGCCTGGGTCACAGTCTGCGTTCCAATTTATGAATTGTCTTGCTGAAACAGGAAAGGGCCTTCCTCAAACTGTTGACACAAAGTTGGAAGAATTGTCTATAATGTCATTGTATGTATTGTGTGTCTTCCTTTTTTAACCCAACCCCTCTGAATCAGGTAGGTGCGGGTGACTGCCATAATCGACATCCACGTCTTCGGCGCCCGGGAACAGTGGGCTAACTGCCTTGCTCAGAGGCAGAACAGATTTTTACCTTGTCAGCTCAGGTGATCTTAGGCTTGTGTGAGGCTGCTCGGCCATGGAAACCCACTTCATGAAGCTCCTGACGAACAGTTATTGTGCTGATGTTGCTTCCAGAGGCAGTTTGGAACTTGGTAGTGGGTGTTGCAACAGAGGACAGGCTATTTTAACGCACTTCAGGCCTCTGCGGCCCAGTTGTGTGACCTGTGGGGCCTACCACTTCGTGGCTGAGCCGTTGTTGCTCCTAGACGTTTTCACTTCACAATAACAGCACTTACAGTTGACAAGGGCAGAAATTTGACACACTGACTTGTTGGGTGGCATCCTATGACTGTGCCACGTTGAAAGCCACTGAGCTCTTCAGTAAGGACATTCTACTGCCAATTTTTGTCTATGGAGTTTGCATGGCTGTGTGCTTGATTTTCTACACCTGTCAGCAACGGGTGTGGCTGAAATAGACAAATCCACTAATTTGAAGGGGAGTCCACATACGTTTGTATATATAGTGTATTTCACATGCTTTGCGATTGTGTAGGCTACTTTGTGCATGATGTCTCTGTTATACATAACGGATATGGCGTATACACACTAAAAACTTTTTTTTTAAATGGTATACGGCGTACACCACCCAAAGTTCTATGTAGTTACTACAAACGCATAGATTAGACAATCCCTAGACTACCGAGTGCGTTCTGTCACATCTTCATAAACGGCATCATATCATCAATCAGCCAAACAATTAACACATCTGGTCATCTCAATCAACCTCATCAGAAGTCAAAATTCACATAAGAAAAATATGATTGTTGTATTAGTCCACTAGAGGGCACCGCTCATTTCATTTAAATGTCTGCCTAGGTTTACAAGTGTAAATTTCAAATGATTCATAATGCGTTGTTTTTATTAAGTCTTTCAGAGAGTTGACGAACGATCACAGCTCCCCAATGTATATTCACGCTCAGCACTTGAGCTGGAGTCAAATAGCAGGTACAGTACGAGGTACATTTTTCTAGAATAAGGGTGTAGTCGTACTGAAGAAAGAAGATGGGTGAATGATTAATCACACAGTGTGGTCGGTCACTACAGATCTATGTGGATTCGAATCTCACTAACGGGGTTTTGCGAATGAGATGGCAGGGGTGGTGATGTTTCAGATGGTATGGCATATCCGGTCGAACAAGGAAGAGAACACTTGCTGACCAGCTCTATTCTTCATCGGCTGGTGTCGCAATGCAGGGAGGGAGATTCCTTGCACAGTGTCTTGGGGCCCGCCAGCCTAGCTCAGTGCAATGTCACAATCAAATCTCTGTACACTGATATCGGTGCCTCGTGTGCATCACTGGGTAAATAATCAGCTAGATACAACTGAGCCATTCATTTGTAAAGGCTAAAGGCTATTGCTTTCATCTTCATTTATTTTATTATATTAATGTTATTTCAAGCAATCATGCAACAAAAATACATACTAAAATACTATATCTGAAGGGCACTGCCCAGTGAGGTAAACCGTACTAAAACATCTAGAATTGTTTTGCTTTAACACTGCCCTTTTCACTGAGCTGTTTTTTTTCCATCTGGACATGGGGGCTCAAAGGCTATGAGGCCTATAAGGAGGTCTACAGTTTCAGCTTCATATCTCTGGTTATTTTCAGTAGGGCTAAAACCAGACTGCAGACAGAGGTAATCTAATTCCACAGAGCAAAAAGCTCTGGGCAAACTAAAACCACTGGGGGGTGAGCAAGACAAAGGCAGGCTTGCAAACTGCCACGCCCTGTTCCATGTGAGGTTTCCACTAGATAACACAGCCACAAAGTCAGAATTGGCTACAAAAAAATTGCTTTTTGGTCTTCATTTAAGGTTAGGTATAAGATTAAGTTAAAAATAAAAATTTAAGTAGATAAATTGTAAAAATGGGTGTTTAGCCATTATTATAACTTTGTGGCTGTGGTAACTAGTGATTACCCATGAGAGAGGCAGTTCTTACCAGGCCCCATTGGTCAGAATGTAGATTAATCCTTATAGATAATTTAATTTTCTGAGCAGGCGTATTATAAAAAACATAACAAGCATTCAAATATTACTAGTTGGCGGAATTGTATGATATACCTTAATGAGATATGGGATTATGCACTGCCAGGTCACTTCCTTTAAATATATTCTGTGTCATGTCAATGTCCTTTTAACGTAATCGCTTTGTAACAAACCCCCCCAATTGCACATTTATAATCCATTTCTGAACAGAGAAGTCATGGGAAATGAATTCTGTACTTACCACATGAAGAGGATAGATTGCAAAATACAATGACAAGATTTAAGACACTGACATTTACTAATGGGGGGGGTGGATTAACTACTGCATATGAAAACCAAGATCAAGAAACCAATCTCATGCCAATGCATGCTCAAACACAATTGTAATAGTTAATAAAAAAGATGTAAAAAGGGACGAGGCAGAGAAAGGTGATGTAAAAGAAGTGAAAACTGTGCATGGGAGAAAAATGAGTTATGGGCGGAGCTAAATAACGACCAAGGAGAGTGAAATGATGACTCATCAATGCAATGGTGACGAACTTCCATGCGGAAATTACCTGCTTCTGTGCTCAGGTTGGGCATCTGAGCAGTTTTGGGGCCCTCTGTGTCCTTAGCGACCATCTCTGGTTCGCGAACTGGTGAGTGGATGAGAGGGGCCTGAGACGCAGGCTCGTTGAGATCATCCTTCTCCAGGTAGGCCTTACCCTCCTGGGTAAGTAGGAGGTAAGAGCTCTGACTGGGAACTTCCTCCTGAACTTCTGGGGCTACATTTGCAGACGTCACATCCTTCAGCCCAAAGCTCATGTCATCATCATCATCATCGTCATCCATACTTAGCTCTGGTGCCTTGGCAAACTTGGCACCATCAAATGCTTCTAGAAACTCATCCATCACACCCCTGGTGGGCCTTTCGATGAACTCGAACTCTTCCGAGGAGACTTCAGGCTCAGAGTTCTCCTCTACTGCCTCTGGCTCTTCCACTTTCATGTCATCCTTCTCAGTCTCCACCTGGAAACTTGCAGGATTCTTGGCCATTGCCTCCAGAACAGGGGACAGAGAGTCTGCGGACGGACTCTCGGAATCAGAATCTTCAGGGGTCTTTCTAGTCTGGATATTAAGAGGCTCTAATTTGTTCACTATTTTGGGTGAATCTTGACTGGAAAACATCCAATCTTTTTGTTCTATCTGGACAGGTTCTTTGCTCTGGGGTGTGGTCCCTGCCTCCTTTACAAGGTCAAAGGCACTAAAGCCTTTATCTTCAGTCTTCACTGCTAATCTTGCTTCAGTCTCCTCAGTCAGCTCCTTTAGCAGTAAAGCTTTGGAATCGAAAGCAAAGGGATTTGTGGCTGACAGAGGGACAGGGACAGTGGGTGACTCAACTATCTTCCGGACAGGAGCAGGGCTCGGCTCAGTGCTTCCTTCAGAAGAGCCAGAGTCCACTTTGTCAGGGTTCAGAGGGAAGGGCTTTAAGATATCTGGGAGAGATGGAGGTGCAGAGTCTTCACTCTCTTTTGGGGTGGTTGAGAACTGATTGAGTGGCTCCATGAGAGAGTCCGCAGCCATCTTGACAGACACGTACGTTTTTGTCTCATCATAATATGATGGTGGGCTGCCATCTTGGGAGTCTTCAGCCTGGCCATATTGGACCAGGTCTGGGGTGGGACTCTCAGATATTTTAGCTGCCATGCTGTCAGAAGTGGTATCCCCAAAATGGGAGAACCCAGCATCTGCTACAGGGGAGAAGCCTTGGAATGGATTCTTCTTCACCTCAAACATTAAGTCATCATCTGGTTGGCCAAGCATATCTGGCACATACCCAGAGGAGCCTCTGGAGGCTGAGTCCTTGGAGAACATATCCATGGAGGCCCTGGTGTTGTCTTGAGAAACTTGGGATGGAGAATCCCAGTGCTCTACTGGGGTAGAGGAGGCAGGTGCAATGTAAGATTCAGGGGTCATTGGGGGATTTTGGGGGGACCGGGAAGGTGTAGCAGACCTGACTGAGCTACAAATCTGCTCTTCAGGAGAGACAACCCCACTGTCTTCACACAGAGACTTGGGCCTTCCATCTCTCTCCAAGCAAATGTTTTGATCATGTTTACTTTGAGCGTAGGAAGCAGCTTCTAACCCTTTCACGATATCCTCATCGTTCTTAATAAAGCCTAATCTGGTGTTACCCTCTTCATCACAAGGCATATCCTTGGTCTGTATTTTGGGAGGCTCAGTAGAAGGCCAAGAAGAGAAGCCCAATGGAGCAGACGTTGGATTTGGACTCTCTGACAAGGAGAGGTCCTCCAGAGAGTCAGGAGAGTGAAGAGGAGAGAGGGGGGAGATGGGAGCAGGGGAATCACCCTTCTGCCCAAGTTCTTGAGTAGAGAGGGAAAATGCAATACATCAAGACACACTCCATTCCTTCAGTGCTAGCAAGCCATGCTGGGCAAGCCCTGCCAGCATTCTGCAGAGGTAAGGTGGTGATTCCCATCAGATAAATCTCAGAGGTTATGTCTGGCATGCCAAAAGATGCAAAACCAGTTATGAACATATCCTTTTCTAAGACGACCCTGTGTAGTAATGTGTCAATTTAGTCACTTAACATGGGTGGAATCAATGAGGGGAATCATCACTTATAAACCTCATGAATTTGTAACTATAAAGTGGGTTTCTAATGTCATATCTACAGTAAGTGGACTTTGGTCACAGGGATTCAAAATACACTTTTTTCCCCTAAATGCAAATCCTATGAAAAACTATTAAACTTAGCATGCATTTCAGACAGTCAAAATGTAATTCCGGTATAAAGGAACGAACTGAAAAATAAGATGCAGGAGGGCAAAGACAGCCAGCAAAGAGAACTTGCCTTTTGGGAATTGCATCAGAGGTTGAAGCGGAGTAGAAGGAAGAAAATGTTCATCTGAAAGAGAGACAGTAGCAGTGTGAAATGGACAATACCAGTAGTTGAGAGGAGGATAATATAAGTTCTACACTGGAGTAGAAAGTTATTCAAGCAAGAGCACAATGTGAACCAGACCCGAACAGTGGGAAACATTGTAGACTAGAGGTCTACCGATTGTGATTTTTCAACACCGATACCGATTATAGGAGGACCCCCCAAAAAAAGCTGATACCGATTAATCTGGCGATTTTTAAATGTTATTTGTAATAATGACGATTACAATAATACTGAATGAACACTTATTTTAACTTAATATAATGCATCAATAAAAATCCATTTAGCCTCAAATAAATAATGAACCATGTTCAATTTGGTTTAAATTGTTTTTGCACCAAGTGTTGGAGAAGTAAAAGTGCAATATGTGCCATGTAAAAAGCTAACGTTTGAGTTCCTTGCTCAGAACATATGAAAGTTGTTGGTTCCTTTTAACATGAGACTAATATTCCAAGGTAAGAGGTTTTTAGGTTGTAGTTAATATAGTATTTTTTGGGGCTATTTCTCGAACCAGCAACAGCTATTGCTCGAACCAGCAACACAACGACAATTAGCTTGCGCTAACTAGCTAGCCATTTCACTTCGGTTACACAAGCCTCATCTCGGGAGTTGATAGGCTTGAAGTCATAAACAGCGCAATGCTTGATGCACAACGAAGAACTGCTGGCAAAATGCCCGAAAGTGCTGTTTGAATGTTTACGCGCCTGCTTCTGCCTACCACCGCTCAGTCAGATACTTGTATGCTCAGTCAGATTATATGCAACGCAGGACACGCTAGATAATATCTAGTAATATCATCAACCATGTGTAGTTAACTAGTGATTATGATTGATTATTTTTTATAAGTTTAATGCTAGCTAGCAACTTACCTTGGTTTTACTGCATTCGCGTAACTCCTTGTGGAGTGCAACGAGAGAGAGGCAGGTCGTTATTGCGTTGGGCTAGGGTTAAGGTTGCAAGATTGGATCCCCCGAGCTGACAAGGTGAAAATCTGAAATCGGTGTTCTTAACTGACTTGCCTAGTTAAATAAAGATTAAATAAATACATTTAAAATATCGGCAAATCGGCGCCAAAAAATACCGATTTCTGAACTTGAAATCGGCCCTAATTAATCGTCCATTCCAATTAATCGGTCAACCTCTAATAAGATCCTCTCAATAGTCAAAGGTTAATGAAATACAAATGGTATAGAGGGAAATAGTCCTATAATTCCTATAATAACTGCAACCTAAAACTTCTTACCTGGGAATATTGAAGACTCATGTTAAAAGGAACCACCAGCTTTCATATGTTCTCATGTTCTGAGCAAGGAACTGAAAACGTTAGCTTTCTTACATAGCACATATTGCACTTTTACTTTCTTCTCCAACACTTTGTTTTTACATTATTTAAACCAAATTGAACATGTTTCATTATTTACTTGAGGCTAAATTGATTTTATTGATGTATTATATTAAGTTAAAATAAGTGTTCATTCAGTATTGTTGTAATTGTCATTATTACAACAAAAAACAAATTGGCCGCTTAATCGTTATCGGGTTTTTGGTCCTCCAATAACCGGTATCGGCGTTGAAAAATTATAATCGGTCGACCTCTAGTTCCTAGGCCGTCATTGAAAATAAGAATGTGTTCTTAACTGACTTGCCTAGTTAAATAAAGGTATATACATTTATTTTTATGAAAATAAAACAAATCAGCTAAATCTGAAAAAAAATGAAAAGATTTCCGATTGTTATGAAAACTTGAAATTGGCGCTACTTAATTGGTCGACCTCTATTGCAGACACCCTCTCTGTACAGGCAGCTTAGAGCATACAAGACAGGAATAGATGTCAGGCATGCAACAAAGCCAGGGAAGACGGTCATATTTTTGCCAGAAATACATGAAAAGGGAAATTATTCTGTAGCAGAACGAAGATTTGCCTTAAAAGGAACAAGTGAAAGATAACCCAACAGAAACCATTTTCAATCATTTCCTATAATAAAAAGGGGGAACTGCCTGTGCCATCTAGCCAATGGACATGTTACACAAAATGTTAATGTCAATAATCTTATTGCAGTGCTAAATGAAGTAGCAAAAAAAGTGGTTCAGGCTCTTGTCTAGAGTATTATTAAACTGTATTCCTTCTTTCAATCCTTGATTTCAGATATTAGGCCCAACTGTTTAAGACATTTGCCTAATATCCTTGACTGTCACACCTTAGCAGAGCATTAGGTGAGAGTTGGCAAAAACAGAGAAAGAGCACATTCAAATCAAGACCATTTAATCAAAATGTGAAATGTTTAATTGCATAAATCTTGTAATTTTAAATCTTGCAAAATTTATATTTTACATTGATTATTCCAATCTGTGGATTATTCAGATGAGACCAGTTCCAGGCCGGTTACCTCTCTTGTCTATGTTCCAACGTTGAAGTACACCTAAAATTTAACCAATAGACATTATACATTAGCTATAATGAAATCCAAGATGCTTGAATTTTCTGTCCACCTGTTCTGCATAAGCTATAGGCCTTTATGGCAATGACTTTGCTTGAATAGTGTATTGTGGAACCCTAAAAGTTGGCCAACACTTGCCTCATTATGACCAATGTTCCCTCTAACAGGTCGGGTGAGCGCAAACTTGAAGGTTGTGAAAAATCTGTGCAACTTCCTACATTCCATTTTTTTTTTTTACAAATTTAAACACACGCAGGGCTTGACATTAACCCGTTTATCCACTAGGTGGTGACTGAAAATGTGTTTGACGCAAGAAACCACTTTACATCACATCTACTCCAGGACTGCTTATACATAGCCTAAACACAGTCCAGTTCAAAGTGAATGGCACAGATCCAAATATGGCAATGACCTTTTGCATATAAGCCTACTGCAGCTCTGATTGGTTATGGCGCACCGGTCGGTGTAGAGTACAGACCTGAGCAGTGCCTGTCAATGCAATGTGCTCGTCCTACAAGAAAATCTCTTGCAGTTAATTTTGCATACTAAGTCTGGCATTGTTCGTTTTGTTTCGGAGTATTACACTGAATGTGGATAATCTGGCGTTTATTCGACCACATTTCCCACAGTAGATCGAAACATTGATAGCATTAACTAAAGGGGAAAACTCAAGAAATACCGATATCCAATCTCATGCTTTTCTGCACAGGCGGATAATCTGTGTGGCAATCAGAGGTCGGATGTGCTGGCTACATGTATGGCAACTGCAATGGAAGTCATGTTAACTCTAGTCAAGCCAGTTTGCGACATGAGAAGGGGGCCTTCCTGTTGGTGGCGTCAGATTTTAAATGGGGAGGAAAACTCTTGCATGGCATCGACATGAGATGCAGTGGGGTAATCTTCTACCTGCTGCTATCTTCGCCAAAGAACACAATGGGTATTTCTCAATATGCATACTACTGTGTGCTTCGCGCATGCAATCTGTAGCACGGGAGGGCTGAAACATGAGTTCAAATCAAAGTATGCGAAACGGAGCACGGAGGGCACTTCTCGGATGCGTACTCCACTTGTTGCAAGCTTCAACTAAAAGTATGGTGAGAAATGCCACGCAGCCACTTAAAAGGGACACAATTTCTTGAACTCGATGTTGGCCATTATTTGAGCTGAAGTGAGAGAATAAAACTCAGACTTCAAATCTCATATGTTGCCTGCTAGCCACGAAGAATTGGCATCTACCTTGGGTAACATAGGCTTAAGGACATTTTTGGCTGTTTAACTAGCTGGCTAGCTAGATTATTATGATTCACATATAGCTAGCTGATAATTATGAAGTTAAACATTTGCTTTGTGTATATCTTGTCTCTATTGCCATTGTCCTGTCTGCAAGAAGGTTCAGTGAATGGGGAGGTGCAGCATGTGCGAGTTAATAAAGTAGGGAGAATGTGAGTGCTTCTCAAATGTTATGTTCTATGCCTTCTATACACTTGTCCTCATAAGGTCCTCAGAGAAGGCACTTGGAGCATGACGCATCAAACACACTGACAGCGTCATTGCATTTTGGTACACCAGAATTACATTAATTTCCAAAGAAACGCTGCGTTTGACTTGCAGCAGTGCGTTGCAGAGGCAGGTATAACATACAGAAGAACACGCCTTTTGTCAAGAAACAGAGGTCTAATTAACCTGATACCATAGCAACTACAGCACCTAACCTAGCCAAGATACCTCAACTCCACAATGATTTATCCAGAGTTGTGCGAAGACTAGAGCATTGCAGTCGATACTTCAATGTAAATACTTAAACCCTTACCGTGTACCTATGTTGGTCCCTTGTTGTTCTGTGACATTGTTTGCTGAAATCCATACTTGTTAATAATATAAAACCAGACTAATTTCAGCTGCTCTAAAATGGCAACAGTGTGCATGGCCAATTAAAACGCAACAAGGAAACAGTTGGTAGTTGTATTTGATTAACATTTAAATAAAAAGTATGGAATAAAGCAAACAGAAAGGCACGCAACAGAGGAGAAACAGATATACTGGAAGGGTTTAAGACTATACGTGTATGAAGTATCAACGGCATAGTGAGTTGAAGGACTATTTCAAAATCTCTAGTCTCCACAATATACTCTGGATGAAATCGTTGTGGAGTTGAGGCAGTTGGCTACACCTAACACAGTGTGCCAATATATAAAAGTAGGCAAATGAATCAGTGCCCTGGTAGCTGACAAACCCAGCTGCTGTTGTGGTAAAGAGTGAAGCATTCAGAAGTGGGGTAGGGGGTTATTCCCTTATCTCTACTTGCCCTTTCTAGGATATGGAGACTACGATACACAGCAAAACAGTGGGAGCAAACCCACCAGGCATGTCGGGGCCAGGAGGCCCATTTCCTGAACGTTTTTAGCATCTCTCCTGTTTAACAAGTCTACACAAATTATTGCAGGAAACCAAAGTAGACTATATAAAGGATGACTGTCCTCCCAAAATGAGAATTCGCTAGTTCGAAGACAATAGTAGGGCCTAAACCAATTAAATGGACAGTCACTCAACCAGGTCTTTGAAGCTAATATAATGGTCTCCCAACCCCGCCCTGGCTGTCTTCCCTAACATGTTTGGGAAAGTGGTTCGTCAGCTAGCCAAGCAAGTTACAAATATTGCTCCCAACTATTGCTATTTTTCAGCCGAATTGGTTGCGAGTTAATAACATTAACCAGAAGGGTCAGATGGAAGATTTGTGTGAAAAACCAAAACATCGTGCGATGAAAATGTTATCAGAAAAATAACGTTCGCTAGCTTGCTTCCATTAGATAGCCAACGTTAGTTACCGTTCATGAAAGTAACTTGGATATTTGGGGAGAAACAACTAAAACGGGAGTGGTCGATTTTAGATGCTTCCTTTGTTACGACTAATACAAGCCATCTTGGCTGAGTTAAAACAGCGCGTGCTAGGTAGGCTAGCGCAAACACACAAACCAGGTCGGAACATGACAGTCTCAGAATTAATCTATGACCCAATGTGTAATCTTCTTGTTAGCTAACATGGCATGCCATTTAAAATAACCACACTGTTGTATCACCTTCTTAAGGGTGTTGTTGAAATTGGTACCTCAATTCTGCCAGTTAATTAACGTTATATAAGCTAGCTAGCTATCTTCTTGCTGATGATTGTCACAGGTGGGCCGCATTGTCACATAGCTAGCTACCTCGCGTGATTGGCCATCCATAAAACATTTACTTCAGAAACGTTAGCTACCTAGCCAACTCTACCTGCATGTTTGGCGTTTCGAACTACACCAATGTCAATGCCAGGGATTTGTTGTCTCGAGACGTCCACACATTTGCTTTATAAAAAATGGTTGTCGCAGCAATCCCACATAGCTACGCTAACGTTAGTTAGCCAACGTTGCCCCACAAACGTCTATTCTAATAATGCATTACCAAGAGACTGATTACGAAACCAGATTGTCTAAAACGTTTAAAATAATTGACTACTCACGGGATGGTGCTGGAGGAGCCGCAATCGCTTCTTTCTCTGGAGCCGCTTCGGGGAGCACTTCTGCTACTGGAGCAGATTCTACTACTGGGGCTGGTTCTTTTTCTTGAGCTGCTTTTGGGGGATCTGGCCTTATGAGTTCTGGCAAATAGTCTGCATCCAAAGGATTGAGAATCACTGGTTCAGCTTCTGAAAATGTGTCAGTCGCCTCTTCCTCCTGTTCTTCATCTGATGGAGTTATATCTGAAATCACCTCGTTTGTCAGTTGTTCCTTTGCTTCCTCCGTAAATTCTTTTGAATCATCGGGGTAAGAAGCCATGTGCCTCTCAATAGCATCCTGTGCTCCACCAACTAAGTCTACAATATCATCTTTGCCAACTTTAGCTGTGGCCTCGTTGCCATAATGATTCTCGAATTGTCTGTAGCTTCTCATTTCGTCTTCGGACGGAGTTGTGGACGATACTACTTGTTCACTGTCTTCCATCTATTTGCCGGTTATCTGCGTAAAAAGTTAATACTTTTGAAGGACAAGTTCCCAAAATAACTAACTACACTCAAAAAAAACCCCAAATACCTCTAACTAACAATAAAATACGCTCGTTGACTCCCTTCAAGAGCCGAATAAACCAAAGTAACAGAAATGCGCCACGACCACTGCCACGGAACAATCCGCTCTCATGCGTCCTACCAGAATGTTGAAACAGAGAAACAAGATTTGAGTGACCAATAACTACCGAATAACCCTGAGCGATGCCACCTGTGACCAATAAAGTGTTTGTAAAAGTAAACTGTTCCCGCCCAGTAGATGGGGGAATTGCTGAATTTGTTAACACCCCTTTCTCAAACCTTGCACTGTTGGCCAAAAGAGTTCAGGGTTGTGACTAGAGGGAGTACAGCTACGACCGGAAGTGACAGAGAATTTTAATTAACCCTAACCATTTTCCTTACCTTAACCTATGTCTCATAACCTGCCACGTTAATTATCATAACTTGCTGCTTAAATTCTCCTAACCTGCTACGAGAAAGTAACTTCTGGATGTAGCTGTACTCACCCCTCTGGAAACATGGTTTTCATGCCACTTTGATATCGATGTGACTAGTTCGTAGCAGGTAAAAAATGTACACAGCAGGTTAGGAGACTGAGGTTAAGGTTATGAAAAGAGTTAGGGTTCGGGAAAATGCTCACCTAACCTGCTACGAAAATCACTTTGTATCAAAGTGGCGTGAAAAGAGTGTGTCCCATACTCCCTCTAGTCAGAACCACCGTTTCAGGAACACACGTTGGAATGTCAGAGAGTCATTGGATGACCTAACATTACAGTTGCATGAGACAAAGTTACGATTTTATGGAGCACTGTTACATCACTTTAATTTACTCTTTAATCCTTGACTGGACAGCAGCTCTTCCTACACATACACCAATCAAATGAACACCTCAAAACACTTGAAAACTTTGAGACACATACCTTAGGTAATAAGCATTTTTGACTGTGCATTGTTTGTGGATTATTATGTGGGTGCTCTGTGCTTTGTATATAGTGATATCCTAATTAATAACAATAATATTTAATTTGTAGAATGCATTTCCCAAGCTCAATTAAACCGTTCAATTAAAAGGGCTGGTTCTGCAATTTTTTTAATTTTGTGCTCTGCGGTCTCCATTTTGGCATGCAGTCTCCATTTTGGCATGCACAGGTTCATTTTGGCATGCAGTCTCCATTTTGGCATGCAGTCTCCATTTTGGCATGCACAGGTTCATTTTGGCATGCAGTCTCCATTTTGGCATGCAGTCTCCATTTTGGCATGCACAGGTTCATTTTGGCATGCAGTCTCCATTTTGGCATGCAGTCTCCATTTTGGCATGCACAGGTTCATTTTCTAAGGTGTGTTGAAGCGTGGGAAGCTATACAAGTACATGCATGAAAAAGCATCTCAAGGTGATACAGATTCCTACCTTACAAAATAGATGTTATGGATTAAATGTGGTCTATGTGATGTGATATATCTACTACATTAGACACAATATATTCAATGTAAAGAAACTCTCCTTAAGAAATTCTTACGAAATTCCTATCTATTTTGTCAAATTGTTTAATCCTTACAATGTATTTGCAATGTGATTAGGGTGACAATTCCCTCTTGGCCAGCTCTTGAATTACTGCAACATGTGACATACAGTAGGTCTAGTTATGGTCAGTTCCTTGGCTGACAAAATATAAACAGCACCCAACACGCACTGGAGCGAGAGAGAAAGAGATAGAGAGCAGAAGGAAATCACTTTTACATTATTTGTTTGACTAAAATTTGATTTTAGATTACATGTCCAGTACTGTATTGCTTTCCCTCAGAGTAACATAGCATGGCCATGTTAGGGGGGCATTTGCTCTAGGATATCAATCATCTCCCAAATAACCATGATTGCTCCTCTCTTCTAGGAATTTCAGCTGTGCTCTTGGTGGAAGCTGGACTGAAATCCTACTGTGACTTTGCAGAAAACCCTTTCCTATAGCTATGCAAGCTCATAACGGTGGATATAAGTGTGCGTATTTGCGTACCTGTGTGTGAGAGAGATGAGAGGAAGGGGAGTACTCCAACTGTACATTCACATACAAATATACAGAGGAGACACCCGATAGCTTTGAAAATGGTCAGACTGAAATAGTATCTTGCGGTAACTGGTACGACAAGGCTTGTAAAAACCTCTGCTGTTTAACATAGCCCATGCTACAATATCTTAAATCACCCTGCCCATTACTTCCTGTTAAGTTACTACAGTCCTCGGCTTCAAAAAGGTTGACAGTGCTGCTTCCAGTCATCTCTTTGTGTGACCCCCCCCAAAAAAAAAAAAAAAACCTTCTCAGCAAGATTGTGCACAACCATCAAGAGTGATGAAGAAACTTATTCATTACAGACAAATCAAATGTATTTATATAGCCCTTCGTACATCAGCTGATATCTCAAAGTGCTGTACAGAAACCCAGCCTAAACCCCCAAACAGCAAGCAATGCAGGTGTTGAAGCACGTTGGCTAGGAAAATCTCCCTAGAAAGGCCGAAACCTAGGAAGAAATCTAGAGAGGAACCAGGCTATGAGGGGTGGCCAGTCCTCTTCTGGCTGTGCCGGGTGGAGATTATAACAGAACATGGCCAAGATGTTCAAATGTTCATAAATGACCAGCATGGTCATATAATAGGTCTGGGACAGGTAGCACGTCTGGTGAACAGGTCAGGATTCTATAGCCGCAGGCAGAACATTTGAAACTGGAGCAGCAGCAAGGCCAGGTGGACTGGGGACAGCAAGGAGTCATCATGCCTGGTAGTCCTGAGGCATGGTCCTACGGCTCAGGTCCTCAGAGAGAGAGAAAGAAAGAGAGAAAGAGAGAATTAGAGAGAGCATACTTAAATTCACACAGGACACCGGATAAGACAGGAGAAGTACTCCAGATATAACAGACTGACCCTAGCCCCGACACATAAACTACTGCAGCATAAATACTGGAGGCTGAGACAGGAGGGGTCAGGAGACACTGTGGCCCCATCCGATGCATCAAACAACTAGAGGTGCTAAAACACATACATAAACTACCATCTTGTAACGCAAACTGCAATAGTAATGTGGTGCTGGCCTGTCATACGGGTCATTTGGCACACAATGGCTGAAAAACATCACTCTCTTTCCTGTCTGGAGCTGTCTGGAGCTGAGAGGGAATAATTGGCAGATCGAGGTCCATGCCAGGGCTCAGGCATGTATGTACATGAGTCTTCCAAAAAATCTGCTATCTGAGGAATGGGGCCTTGTGCTGAAAGTGGAGAAGATAGGGAGCCAGAAAAAAGCCAGCCTGCATCTGCCAGTGATCTCAAGTGTGGCGGCCCTTGACAGTTTCAGTCACACAGGATCAGCCACTGACCGTCAGAGACAATTCACATTCTGAGCCACAGAGACCTCTCTTTGGAGTGGGTGAGACGACAGGAGGCTGGTGAGGGGAGGATGGCCCATAATTCAGTTCAATCAATAGGCTTAACTGAATGACAGAATAGACAGAAAAAAATATGGCCGGGGCGGCAGGGTAGCCTAGTGGTTAGAGTGTTGGGCTAGTAACCGGAAGGTTGCAAGTTCAAATCCCCGAGCTGACAAGTTACAACTCTGTCATTCTGCACCTGAACAGGCAGTTAACCCACTGTTCCTAGACCATCATTGAAAATAAGAATTTGTTCTTAACTGACTTGCCTAGTTAAATAAAGATAAAATAAAAAATGGAATAGTCCTCGTCTATGAGGAATGCTCCTCAGATGCTGATGACAGACTGTCCAATGTTGGGCAGGCGGTTATTATGCTGGTGGTGGTGGGGAGTTGGAAGGTCGTTGCTACAAAACAACAAGTGGGAGGCACAAAGGTTTGAGTTGACATATACAGTAAATACACCTCCAGATTCATGCCCATTGGTTGAAAGAAAGGAGAGTGCTTAATGCACGAGTGAACCCATAGGTTCATCAACAAGAGAGGTGGAATTGTCTTGGTGTGCCACGCTCATAGACTGAACTTAATAGGTTAATGACATTCCACACACGAGCTAATAGTAGGAGGTAGGATGTGACACTATGCTGATGAGGTAACGATATAATCATTACCATAAATACCTGCTATGCTAACAAGGTAACATTATAACCGCTAACACATAAATACCAGATATGCTGATGAGTGAGATAGGAAGCGATGTGAATTATACAGTTGAAGTCGGAGGTTTACATACACCTTAGACAAATACATTTAAACTCAGTTTTTCACAATTCCTGACATTTAATCAGAGTAAAAATTCCCTGTCTAAGGTCAGTTAGGATCGCCACTTTATTTTAAGAATGTGAAATGTCAGAATAATAGTAGAGAGAATTATTTATTTCAGCTTTTATTTCTTTCATCACATTCCCAGTGGGTCAGAAGTTTACATACACTCAATTAGTATTTGGTAGCATTGCCTTTAAATTGTTTCACTTGGGTCAAAAGTTACTGGTAGCCTTCCACAAGCTTCCCACAATGAGTTGGGTGAATTCTGGCCCATTCCTCCTGAAAGAGCTGGTGTACCCGAGTCAAGTTTGCAGGCCTCCTTGCTCGCACATGCTTTTTCAGTTCTGCCCACACATTTTCTATAGGATTGATGTCAGGGCTTTGTGATGGCCACTCTAATACCTTGACTTTATCCTTAAGCCATTTTGCCACAACTTTGGAAGTATGCTTAGGGTCATTGTCCGTTTGGAAGACCCATTTGTGACCAAGCTTTAACTTCCTGACAGATGTGTTGAGATGTTGCTTCAATATATCCACCTCTTTTTTATTCCTCATGATGCCATCTATTTTGTGAATTGTACCAGTCCCTTCTGCAGCAAAGCACCCCCACAACATGATGCTGCCACCCCCATGCTTCACGGTTGGGATGGTGTTCTTTGGCTTGCAAGCCTTACCCTTTTTCCTCCAAACATAACGATGGTCATTATGGCCAAATAGTTTTAGTTTTGTTTCATTAGACCAGAGGACATTTCTCTAAAATGTACGATCTTTGTCCTCATGTGCAGTTGCAAACTTTATGGCGGTTTTGGAGCAGTGACTTCTTCCGTTTTGTCGATATAGGACTCATTTTACTGTGGATATAGATACTTTTGTACCGGTTTCCTCCAGCATCTTCACAAGGTCCTTTGCTGTTGTTCTGGGATTGATTTGCACTTTTCGCACCAAAGTACGTTCATCTCTAGGAGACAGAACGTGTCTCCTTCCTGAGCGGTATGACAGCTGCGTGGTCCCATGGTGTTTATACTTGCGTACCATTGTTTGTACAGATAAACATGATACCTTCTGGCATTTGGAAATTGCTCCCAAGGATGAACCAGACTTGTGGAGGTCTACAACAGGTCTTGGCTGATTTCTTTTAATTTTCAAATGATGTCAATCAAAGAGGCACTGAATTTGAAGGTAGGGCTTGAAATACATCCACAGGTACACCTTCAATTGACTCAAATTAGGTCAATTAGCCTATCAGAAGCTTCTAAAGCCATGACATAATTTTCTGGAATTTTCCAACTTCGTGCATGTAAACTTCTCACCCACTGGAATTGTGATACAGTGAATTATAAGTGAAATAATCAGTGTGTAAACAATTGTTGGAAAAATGACTTGTGTCATGCACAAAGTAGATGTCCTAACCGACTTGCCAAAACTATAGTTTGTTAACAATACATTTGTGGAGTGGTTGAAAAACTAGTTTTAATGACTACAACCTAAGTGTATGTAAACTTCCAACTTCAACTGTAGATATGGGCATAATGAGTAGTACTATAGAGGTTTGTGTGCAGTTCCTTTGAAGGGAACACAGTTGTAATCTACGTGGAATATGTAATCATGCCTCAAGGCAGGGCAAACATAAACAATTACTCATATGGGTCTTATGACCTTGAATACGACCCTGCCCTGTGATATGACCCTTTGCCTGAATGGTAATGTGCAGAGTCATGGTAGGGCAGGCATGGAGGCTGAAGAGGGGCATTGCCCTGGCATAGCAGCATAAGGGGGTAATCCTCATTAGAACAGGTGTGAGAGAGTGGGGTGTCAGCACCATTGGCATGGCTAGACTTGAGCCTTTGTTTTAAATGGGACCGGCATGTGGCATCTCCTTCCGTCCGACAAACTCTGGCATAGGCAGGACTAGGGTGTCAAACTTTCATTGAAAATGAGAGATGTATTTACAAGTAAAAGGTTTGTTTAATCCATAGCTGCACTCAAGGAATGTGAATAGAAAAGTGGGAGGATGGCAGTTGTTCTGCTTTGTAATGTTGCCTGGTAACCACTCAGCTTGTTGGACATGTGTTGGTGGTTGCAAAAGACCTTTATCCGGTGTGACTCCATCTCCTGTGAATATCTTTGTTACAGTATTTTACATCATTGTTATAAACTATGGCCTGGAGTGGCTTTAGACGTGAAGTCATCAGTCATCAGCAGACTCACACAGCTTAGTCATACCTCCCTGATATATAGAGATAGCCATCTTGGAGCCTGACCATGAAGATTACAGAAATAAAACACAGAGAAAGGAAATAATATGACATTTAAACAGCTCAGGGTGAACAAATGTGAACATATAAGGAACACAAGCTGATACAAAAGAATACTGGACACCAGCTCAATATAATACATAATGTACGTATACTCATGACACTAGTGTTTGAGTAGATTAAAGACGGGCACTGTGCATTCACTTTCACTGTTGTTTTGGTTTGTTTTGGTAGAGGATCATGGCACAGATGACATGGTCTGTTTCTGCTCCAGCTGGAGCGGTATAGCAACACTAACATGTTGTTTTATTGATGAGTCTACAGAAGTGGCCCACATAAGAGGCCTAATTACAGAAGCTCAATTTCTTATCACATGGCTTCCCTACAGGAGGGAGAACTGGATTCACCCGATTGTTGGACTCCTTGGTGAAGAACCAGAATGAACTCAACCTGTCCAACTCTCACAATAGCTCTGATAACACAGACACGCTGGTATTCGGTCAGAAATGTCTGGAATGTTCACTTATCATAGCTTCTTCAATGGCATCTGATGAGTAAGAATGCTCTGTGTGTCTCTTTGACATTTCATTTTCTTTAGCGTTTGTCAATATTTGGAACAATTATATGATTAAAAGCAAACACAGTAATAGGAGGCCTTTGCTTGAAGAACATTTCACTCAAGTAGATTTTCTTATTTGATAGAGTGATGAATTTGACCCAGTTTTCTGTTGCAGTTGATGTTAGACAGTTTTCCATTTCTGTTCTCAGCAATGAGACTGAGACTCTAAAGCTTTATCCTGTAGGTGTGTCTATGTGTGGTTGTGAGAGAGATTGACAAAGAAGGAGGGGCAGTGGTATGACTCCTCCAGAAGTGTGAAATAAAGGCTGAGTGCATGAGACAGCAAATATGACAGAATGCTATGTTCATGACAGAGGAAGTGATTGACGATTGTAATGTGTGTGTGTGTGTGAGAACAAGGGACTGAAGGTCAGTGGTAAATGCCTTGAATTACCTCATCAATATTTTTTGGCCTACAGTGTCTCTCCAACCAAACTGCAGAATACCCATAATCCATGAACACTGGCTGCTGCATTGAGCAGGCTGCTTGCCAAGTGAAACCTGTGATAGGATGCAGTAAACAGTCTGACAACCTTCTGAGGCAACACGAGGTAGACGCAGCACAGACCAATGATTATACATCTGTAAAACTACCAGTATAACCACATGTATGACCCCCAGTGAGCAGCACTTTTCATGAACTTTTAATCATTAGACAAGACCATTAACATCGTCATCTAAGGCAGGGTTTTCCAGACTCGGTCCTGGGCCCCCTGGGTGCACATTTTTTTGTTTGTTGCTGTAACGATTGTCTTCCTCTTCTGAGGAGGAATAGGATGGATCGGACCAATGTGCAGCGTGGTAAGTGTTCATGTTATATTTATTAAACCGGACACAAAAATAACAAAGGAGAAAACACGACTAAAACGAAACAGTTCTGAAAGGTGCAACAAAAACACTAAACAGAAAATAACTACCCACAAATCATAGTGGGAAAACAGGCTGCCTAAGTATGGTTCTCAATCAGAGAAAATGATAAACAGCTGCCTCTGATTGGGAACTATACCAGACCAAACACAGAAACACAAAAACATACAACTCACGCCATGACCAAACTAAAATAGAGACATAAAAAAGGAACTAAGGTCAGGACGTGACAGTACCCCCCCAAATGTGCGGACTCCGGCCGCAAAACCTAAACCCATAGGGAGGGTCTGGGTGGGCATCTGTCCGCGGTGGCGGCTCTGGCGCAGGACGCGGACCCCACTCCACCCCACTTTTTGTATTTCTGTGTTTGGCCTGGTATGGTTCCCAATCAGAGGCAGCTGTTTATCATTGTCTCTGATTGAGAACCATACTTAGGCAGCCTGTTTTCCCACTGATTTGTGGGTAGTTATTTTCTGTTTAGTGTTTTTGTTGCACCTTTCAGAACTGTTTCGTTTTTGTCGTGTTTTCTCCTTTGTTATTTTTGTGTTCGGTTTAATAAATATAACATGAACACTTACCACGCTGCGCATTGGTCCGATCCATCCTATTCCTCCTCAGAAGAGGAAGACAATCGTTACAGAACTACCCACCACCAAAGGACCAAGCAGCGTGGTGAAAGGGACTCCTGGACAGGTGAGCAGCGCTATCTGGAATATGAGACAACCTTGGAGGAGATCGAGAGGTGGTCGGTCGACCCAGAGAGAGTGCCGGAGCCCGCCTGGGATTCTCTAGAACAGTGCAAGGAGGGGTACCTGAGAATGGAGTTGGCGACACAAACACGGCTGGCAAGGAAGCCCAAGAGGCAGCCCCCCTAAAAAATGTTTTAGGGGCACACGGGGAGTGTGGCGGAGTCAGGTTGGAGACCTGAGTCAACTCCCCGTGCTTACCGTGGCGGTGTCGTACTGGTCAGGCACCATGTTATGCGGTCAAGCGCACGGTGTCTCCAGTACGCGTTCTTAGCCCGGTGCGCTACATTCCAGCTCCCCGCATCTGCCGGGCTAGGCTGAGGATCCAGCCAGGGCGAATGGTGCCAGCCCTGCTCTCAGGATATCCTGCGTCGGCTCTGCGCACTGTGTCTCCCGTGTGTCTGCACAGCCCAGTGCTTCCTGTGCCTGCGCCCCGCACATGCCGGGGTAAAATCACCATCCAGCCAGGACGGGTTGTGCAGGCCCTTAGTTCGAGACCTCCAGTGCGCCTCCATGGCCCGGTCTATCCTGTGCCTCCTCCGAGGACCAGGCTGTCTCTCAGTCTCCGCTTCCCAATCAGAGGCAGCTGGTAATCGTTGTCTCTGATTGAGAACCATACTTAGGTAGCCTGTTTTCCCACTATGGGTGTGGGTAGTTATTTTCTGTTTAGTGTTTTTGTTGCACTTTGCAGAACTGTTCGTTTGTCGGTTTGTTGTTTTTGTTCAGTATTCATCTTTATTAAAAGTATTATGAATACGTACCACGCTGCACTTTGGTCCTCTTCTCCTTCTCCCAACGACAATCGTTACAGTTGCCCTAGAACTATACAGCTTATTCAAATAACCAACTCATAATCAAGCTTTGATTATTTGAACCACCATTGTAGTGCTAGTGAAAAAACTAAACGTGCCCCAGGGGAGGCCAGGACCGAGTTTGAGAACCCCTGATCTATGGTATGTATGATGTCAGCCTAAGTAATTGATTCACAATTCACATGCACATTCAGCTTTGAAAATTGTTGGCAGTGGGAGGATATCATGTAGCAAAAGGATCACATACTTCCTTGTTCATTTATGCAGGAGAGTGAGGAAGTGATGAGGCATGTTAAGACAGAATCATCACTTGATGAGAAAAACAACTTCCATTTGAATGCTGATGGACAGTGAAGGCTGTCGGGGTAACGTTTTTTTGACACTTTTTTATTGTTTTGAATAGGTTACCTCATCCAATTTTCTACATTATTAATTGGCTATCTTAAGAATAAGACATTCTTAAAAACCTAAAAGATTGTGTTGACGAGCATCTTTATACTGACCGACCAAGGCAGTGGGCGAGCAACTTGAAAAATGAAAGATTCTGCCAAACATCCATTCTGCCAAACAGAATCTACATACAACACCCTAAAGATGTTTACAGCATGATTAATCAACCCCAATGAACACAAGCAGTCCCCTCTCAGGGTGGAAGCCCAAAATGGCTATATACAGGAGGTACATCGATATACTGTCCTAAAAGCATGCTGTTCCTGTTGTGATTGGAGCAGGCCAGTGTTAATTGAAAGAGGAAACACTTACGTAACATGTTCCCGTCTCCTCTGGGACACAAAACAAAGGCTACTGTTTTCACCCCTTAATTGGAGATTATGATTCATATATGCAAATTCCCCATGTCTCTAATTAGTTTTTTTTATAGGCGTGCTAGGACTAGCAGAGTGATGATTCATTGAAAATCGTCTTTGAAGCCTTAATTCTGTAGCACAGGCCTCCTGGTTGGCTCCCATTCCCCGGAGATTAAACACAGAATGTAATTACAAGGCAGATAGATCTCTTCTCTCTGACACAACCCAGCCACACACTGAAGATGGAGAAATGCACTGGGAGATTAGAGAACAGAAAGTTTTAGAGCTGGCGGTTATCAGGTTTAACAATCCAAGAGTTTCATCAGTGATATGGCAAAATTAGATATTTCCTCTTGATCCTGTTCCAAACATTGTTTTTCTTTTATGTGAATGACCCCTCTCTGACCCCCGTCGACCCCAGTCTGTTTACAAAGTATGTCACATAAACTAACCCTGGAGAGGAGATATTTGCTGCCAATATAATAAAGAATGCTGCACAACAAAGCACTCTCTCTCTCTCTGCCCATCTGACATGCTGGAAATCAATGGACTATTTTCCATCCCCATTGCAAACCTTATGTGGCACTGCTTTAATCCATGGAAATATCAACAAAATGGACAGGGCACTACCACAGTGGCTAAATATACACAGTCAAGCCAGGAGACATCAATACAAAGTGTGAGAGAGGCGCTGTTTATTCCAAAGATTCCCCTTCCCACCCCAGTACAAATGTGCAACAGTCTGCTCAATCACGGATCAGAAATAGAAGGCTTGACACAGCTATTTAGTCCTGACCACATTCCTTTTAAAACCATGTATAGCACTAGCATTGCTCTATCAAACAAAGGCCTAGAAGTAAGTCAAACCACTGTGGACACTGTCTAGATGTGAAACATGAGGGCCAACGCCCCCCTTGCTCTCTATTTTTGCTGGTCTGCTGTACTGAGCTCTATCTAGACCAGAGGCTGTGTGAGCTAGACACGGCTGTCAGTTCACATTACGTTGCTGGACTGAGGAGAGGGCCCTTATCTGTGCCACACTCTGGGAGATGAGAAACACGCTGGGGCTAGAATACAGAGGAAAAATCCTGAGCTGTTAAACAGCTTCTGACAGGGAGGATGGTGCAGGCAAAAACCTATTTAAAGGACCATTCAAGACAATATGATACTAGCAAAAACTACCATCAATATTTCTACATCTTCCAGAAGTGCTATCCAAGGACACTAAGTGCATCCTGTTACATCCTGTCATAAACTGAATCCTGACTAATAGGCAGTTTGTAAAACACAACTCTTGAGTGCATCGTTTAGGGAAGATGGATTGCAAGGCTTTTTCTTGTTGATAATAGTTTTAGCATAGAAAACAAGAGATGTGAGGAGGCAGAACTCAACACTTTTTACCCTTGACACAGAGATTCAGGGCTGAGGTAGGCCTCAGGGCAGGGCACTAGGGTTCTTTGTGAGCTGTGGGGTGAGGGGGCAGGGAGGTAGGGTGTCTGGGGAGCTGTTTCATGCAGTGGGGCCATCAGCAGGCCAGGCCAGCTCCAGCTCCTCTTACTGCGGGAGATCAATAACAGCAGCAGGGATGGCGCCATGAAGAGTTGATTCAGCATAATCTCTCACCCCCCGCTACCATTTTCTGATTTTCACACTCTCCCTGTTTCTCACTTTATACCTTGTTTTCCCCTACACAATGTCTCTCTGCTCCTTCCTCTCTGTAATAGAGATGCTAGACCAGCATGTCAGTCTTACTCTCTCTCCATCTTTGCCTCACATATTGCCAACCCCCTCTTTTTTCCTCTCTCCGTCTCCCTTGGATACCAGCTGCCTCCAGTCTGCCGTCTGACAACACAGTGCTAGTATCATTGTGCTAACAATACAAGTAGTGATGTTCAAAGAGCTAACAGAACAGATTGTGGGGGCTAAACAGCTCTAGTGCCTGGAGAGATACCAGCATCAATAACAGTATATTGATAATCACAACACTGATGCTAAATGTACACAATGTGTATGAATAAAAGTCTCTATAAGAGCCCTGCTTTCAATATCACAGTTGATCGGTTCCGATTTAAATTAGTATGACATAAGGCCATCAACTACACACGTCCATTCACTAACCCATTAACGGATCAAACAGATATACACTGAAACGCGGCCCCAGACATGAGCGGAATTGATTAACTGTGGGAATCATAGACACACAGTTAGCTCAGTGTGGCTTCATGTCTACTAGGCAGAGACAGAGGAAACTGGAGGCTGTGTTTATTGATGGTGGGTGTTGTTTGTGCTGTGTGGAAGCTTCATTCACTCTAATATGGCAGGGTGACTGAGACTGGCCCTGCACTGTCTGGGACAATGGGTCCACTGTGTGAGTGGAAGATTAGTGAGCTACTGTTCTATCTACCATTGTGTCCTCCTCGTATTTCTGGTGATAGTGTATATAGGTAATAGCACGCCTCTCAGGGAGCGACAATCAGGTCTTACCTCCTGTGGGGATAATGACTAACACCACCAAGGATTAGTCAGTGGTGTTCTGGAGGCAGGAAATGAGGAATTTATTACAGGGAAATTCAATATTCTGTAGAGCTTGTCACCATGAATTATGTTGGATGTCGGAGATGCCATTGATCCAAATCTAAACACGTAGTGATAATTTTCTTAGATGAAGTTTAAACTGTTTGAAATTCTGAGTCTAGTTAAGAGTCAATTATATTGAGGAATAACTAATAAACCAACTATTAAGTGACCTTTGACAATGTTCAATTGATATCAATTTAATAACATGGCAATGCTTTGTGCTTTCTGATAAAGATGGAACTTGACACTTGTGATATTAATCAAAGTGAAATCACATTGAAATGATTTAATGATCTGGAGGACCAGTGTGGATGACTGCATTTCTCTCTGTGAGCAGTGAGCAGGTTGACGCAGTGAGTTATGAATGGGCTTGCCATGGTGGGTGGCCTCTTGGATTGGTGGTGCAGATCTGTCCCATGGGCACCCTCTGGTGGCTGTCTCTCTACATGAACACATGCTGCATCAACCTGGAGCTCTCCATGCCAGGGGAGAGGCGCATGGCCCCTGACTGAGACAGCAGAATGGAGAGGATCTCCTTGGCCAGTAAAGGCTTGTTCTTCTGGCCACAGCAACCTGCTATCTCACCCCAGTTCTCTGCAGAACACCCAGTATCATCCAGAATCACCTTCTCCAAAGTACCTGAAAATGACAGCACCACTAGTCAACTCAACTTGTGTATGTGTGTACGCGACCATGTGTGGTTGCCCTGCTGATTGGTGGGTGGGTATAGCCTAACTACCTTGCCCACTTGAATGTGTTTTCTCCACCATCTGCAGTGCCAGGTCCTCCAGATCAGAGTTGAGCAGAGCATGGCAGGCAAAGCCCAAAGAAAGCACTGCAGGCTGGCCCTGGTACTCCTGAGTCAACGACTGGAGAAGAGCCAGACTGGGACAACCCTTCAGCACAAACAGACAGTCACCTGCGCACAAACATACACACAGAGAACAATACACACACACTGAGTCACTCACACATTTACTACATAGGATGTGTGTGAATAGTATCTGTAAATGAGTGTTTCCCACCTGCAGTAAAGCCTTTGCTTTGATAGATGAACTCCATAGTACTGCTGGTCATGCCTCTCTTGCACATGCTCAGTGCGGCCTTCCTGAGCACGCCGCAGGCCTTGTAGACGATGTGGGCCAGAGCCAAGCATGTGTCGGCCATCCGCGGCTTCCTGTCTCCATGCTCACAGATCACATCCCCCAGAGCCTCGCTGTATGTTAGCCTGAGAAGGGTATGGAGAAAGCTGTAACCCGACATAGACTCAATAACAAAGAGCTCTAAACACAATACCTATATATCTTATATTGTGATTGCTACAACCATGCCCAGCTATACCATTCAAACCCTACAACAAAAAGACTCATAACCCCTAACGCTCATATTATTTATACACTCTGATATGCTGACCTCTTCTGGGTTACCCAGTGTGTGACCAGCTCTACATAGTTGAGCTGCATGGCACACCGGACCCCCTCCACTGACAGGGTCTCCCCAGGCAGCTGCTTGCCAGCATGCACCGAGATCATGAGTGCCTGGAAGAAGAGAAGCAGAGGGGGCAGTTCCCCCTGGCCCTGGTACACTGTGACCGCTAGAGGGGAAACAAAGATGACATAGGATGAAAACAGTTCATACAGACTTATATGCTCTATATACCCCTACCTACATGTACAAATTACCTCGACTAACCTGTACCCCCGCACATTTACTCTGTACCAGCCCCCCTGTATATAGCCTCGTTATTATTATGTAATTCTACGGTGTTACTTTTTATGTTGACATTATTTTATTTTGTAAACATTTTCCTGACTCTATTTCTTGAACTGCACTGTTGGTTAAGGGCTTGTAAGTAAGCATTTCACGGTAAGGCCTACATCTCTTGTATTTGGCACATGTGACAAATTAAATTAGATTTATGTGCTGTATGCCTGTACAAGATGCAGAGTTACTTTATGGTTGAGACCACAATGACCCACATGATGTGTGTATAGCGACCACAACACTATAGGACGTCTATGTATAAGATAGAAAATAAAGATTTTCCACCTTTGAACCTTTCCATTGTCTCCATGTTTCTCAAAACTCCATGAGGGGATTTGGCAGCATGGAAAGCAGCTGCCTCATACTCACCCCCCTCAAATAGGTCAATGAACCTGCAGGGAGACACAACACATAGAGGAATGATCTATACATACAGTATGCATTGGTTGAGAGCATAGTACTAGAACTCGGAAAAGAACTGAAGTACCTTTCAATGTAATCCACCAAGAGCTCCGATTCATTGACCTTGCTGGGATCATCCTCTTCAAACACTACTGCACTAATGCCAAGGAAATCAGTGTCGCTCACTAGAATGAAAATCATATCACTTTATTGCTGCTGTATCATGAGCCTTATCATAGTTAAAAAACACACAAAAGCTCTCGTGAGGTTTATAGGCCTGCCGCATCATAAGTAGAAGACAAATAGGTTATAACACACAAAAAGCTAGGCTACATTATCTCTGACTAGAACTTCATTCACTGCCAGTGTCACTAATACTAATATACACTGTATGCTAAAGTGGAAGTGTAAAATACTTTTCAGATCAAATATATTCTCCAGTTTTGATGTTATGAACTCCAGTAGAGTGACTTCTTTTCCTGTCTTTTCCCATGTCATGAGGGAGTCATTCAGAAACTTCATCTTTTTGTATCTAGAAAACCAGAAGAACCGATAACTTTAGCAACAACATAGGCGTCTTCAATGGTATTCTATAGCCACTTGTGCCAGTGAGTCTTGAGCAAAGTGAGACACAGTCTCACCGGAGTTGGAGTCTCTCATTCTCCACTGCCAGCTCATCCCTCTGGTCCAGGGCGGATCGCATTTTATTGTCCAGGTCATCCTTGACAGAAACAGATACATACTGGCTCTTCCTCTTTATCTGCAGGTCGGCTCGCTTTCGCTCAAGGTACTCCAAATGCTTTGCCAGAGCTGCTGGGTTCATCGACTCATCAAATGTCAGACCTGGAAAAAACTATACTGTAAGCACCGCTCATGAATGACATATTGACATATGACAATATGTACTTGGGTAAACATACAGCCATTATAATGTTAAGACAAAACAAAATGGCACAATGAGTTCAGCAATGTCGGGCTATGCCTGGAATTTGCCCAACGGGCCGTAATGTCTTGCTGTCTGAGGTCTTCTGACGCAATGAGGGTCTCTTGTCTCTCCTTGACTCCTGTAGTCTATTTAACTCAGCCTGCAGCTCTGCAGTGTCTCTCTGAATGATAGCAATCCTAGAAAGGGAAAAAACAAGGTTTAGGCATGGATGTTAAACTATACTCTGGGGCCGCATTGTGCCATGTTGAAAATTTGAAGTGATTCTCTTGCCTTTCCTGAAGCTGGACAGCTCTTCTCTGACAGTACATAAGGGAGGTGGGCTGGGCCACCATGGCCTTCAGTTTCCCATGTGCTAACTTGGCATCACACTCACTCTTCTTTATGGCACAGATAAACTCATCATACTCTTTCTTGATGGAAGTGAGAATGGTTTTGTATGCAGTTGCATACTCAATTACCTGAGAAAATCAAACAAGCAAGAGACAGGTATAGTTACAATGCAACAAGTTAGCCTAGGCATTCTGATCAGTTCACGTGTGTAGGCCTAAAAAAAAAAGATTGAGTGATGATGCTGAAACAAGGCGAAAGGGTATGGTGGTTCATGTTGATACCTTATCAAATGCAGAACTGTAAATGATGTAACGTTGCTCATCAGGTCCCTCGTCTGGACACATCAGACGTTCCATCTCACGTTGAATGTATTCATCAAGAGATTCTAGGAAATACTTGTCACTGGCAGATTTGATAGGTGGCAAGGTTCTTCTTTCAGATTCTTCTGCGGAGTGATGTAAGTTTCCAGCCCCAGACATGATTTTCTTATGTTTTTCAATTGCTGCTTAGAGCATGGTTTCATTTCTCCAACACGGAGAAATATTGCAGATAAATGTCCAAAAGATAAACCGGAAGGTTGCTATGGACATCTCCAGGGTATGTTGGGTAATGTAGTTATAACATCGACAACAACAAAAAAAACGATCAAAACTGATTTCATATTTTCATATAAAAACGAAACAACATATGTTAAGCTGAAAATAAGCGTTATGTAAATAAACTTTACTGAGAGAGGTATTTTGAACAGGCATCTTATTTCACACCTACTCCCTGCAGACGAGCCCCGAAAACCCCGTCGCACGCGTCGAAAGCCCTCTTCTCATGATCCGCCATTAGCAGGAGACCTGTGGTAAGATCGTGCTCTCTGTTTTAGGCCATTATTTACCATAATAACGACATTGAATACTGTGTTAAATCTGAAATAGTTATAAATACAACGCTATCGTTCATATGTGCAGGTGGATTGAACGCCAAGATGCAGATTTTTGTCAAAACCCTCACGGGGAAGACTATAACCCTCGAGGTGGGTACTTGGGGCTTGTGTCACAAGTTGTGATGGAGGGCTTCTTGCCTCTACTAGCGGAGCATGTGTACATGATAAAAAAAATAAAAAGTATTCTAGAGTGCGTCATTTCAGTAATCAATCAGCCTTCTACATTTGTAAGTCAACAAATTTTTATTGGAGTAGCCGCAAATAGCTACGTTAGCTAGTTGGCTAATGTTACAGTAACGTTAGGTAGCTACATTTTAATAGCATTGCATGGCCCTGCGTATACACGTGGAAATGGCCAGGTCAGCTCGGCTAACTAATTGAACTATATTTTAACAAGTGATATTTGTTCTTAACGTTTGGCTGGTAACAAGTTGACGTTAATCAATATCCTGGGAAGTCTTGTTAGCCACGTTACTGTTTTAAAAACTGACAGGCTCTCTTATTTCCAGGTTGAGCCTTCAGATACCATTGAAAATGTTAAAGCTAAGATTCAAGACAAAGAAGGTAATTACATTAATTTTTCATCCTCGTCATCCGTTGAATTGAGTATAAGAGAGCACTGACGTTGGCTGTCAGACTGAACTCTGGTCACCCTCTAGGTATCCCTCCTGATCAGCAGAGGTTGATCTTCGCTGGTAAGCAGCTGGAGGATGGACGCACACTGTCTGACTACAACATTCAGAAGGTGAGAACATTTTAGCCTCCCTAAACAGTTGACAATACTACACCTTAGTAAATGTGTTGCAGGGAGTAGATTACATCAACTAAGTGCCAACACAATTCCCTTAGACCAGGGTTTCTCAGAGGTCTCTATGTTTACCTGACCTGGGACTCTGGTTGGGTTCTGTTCTATAGCCATCGGGTGTAAGTACAGCTGGTGGGCCTGAATGGACCTGGCAACTGCTTTACATATATTTTGGCTAGGCCTTAAATATGCTAGAAGCTATAGATGTATTCAGTAACCAGAAGAGCAAATTATTATTTTTTCTCTCAGTTCTAGTGTTATATATTGATAGCATGGCCCTGCGTATACATGTGGAAATGACCAGGTCAGCTCGGCTAACTAATTTAACTATATTATAGGTCGGGTCTGGGTGTTGTTGGGTCTGATTTTCAGCCTCTTAAAAAACACCATTTTTAACTTTCTTAATTACAATGGCGGCCATGGAACAGAGGGTTAACTTCCTTATTCAATGGCAGAACAACCATTTAAAAAAAAAAAAACTTTGTCAGCTCAGGGATTCGATCTAGCAACCTTTCGGTTACTGGCCCAACACTCTAACCACTAGGCTACCTGCCTCCCCCTTAACCTCCTAAGGCCCACTAAGATGCTTTTTTTTGTAACATTTATCTGATCACATTTAAGAGGTGTGCTGAATATTCAGTTAATGTTCAAAGTATACCAATTCATGTTAATGCAACATCTATTGCCATCAGGAGTTATTTTTGGTGGCAGGTTAGAGAATTAATTGTTTCCGGCGTTGTATTGATATTTTGTTTCTGGGTGATTTTGTTAATTCTGTGACTGGTGAATAACCTTTGTTTATTTGGGAGTTTCTCCTTACCATCCATCATACAGTCAAAACAAGTGTTTTTTTATTATTATGTTGTCATATGCAGTTTTGACCACTGAAGTCATAGCTATATGTTGTCTGTTTGGCTGAACTGTTGCTTTTTCCTGCAGGAGTCCACTCTGCACTTGGTGCTGAGACTGCGTGGGGGTGCCAAGAAGAGGAAGAAGAAGTCCTACACCACTCCCAAGAAGAACAAGCACAAGAGGAAGAAGGTCAAACTCGCAGTTCTCAAGTACTACAAGGTAAGGCATTAACTTTTTTTGTGGATTTCAGCTAGATTCAATTAATTATAGGAATTTTGGTAGTAGGCTGTATTGGCTGTGACCACTACCATATCTAGTGATTGGAGCATACTATTGTTTTGTAGACATTTGTTTTCAAGCTGAATGAAACCGGGGACATACTGCTACCCAAACTTGTCTAATAACCAAGGACATTTTTTGGCCAATATTTAAAATGAACATTCAGGCTTCCTGTGGTGTCAAGAATTCCTCATCAATGAGGCCTGTCATAAAAATAGCACTTAAAAAAAATGTAAACCCTTTGCTATGTTGTATCCTACTGAACACAACCACTGTCTTGTGTTCCATTGCTGTACTTATGGCTTCCATTGTGTTTCCCCAGGTTGACGAAAACGGCAAGATCCACCGTCTGCGTCGTGAGTGCCCAGCTGATGAGTGTGGCGCTGGTGTGTTCATGGCCAGCCACTTTGATAGGCACTACTGTGGAAAGTGCTGCCTCACCTACTGCTTCAACAAGCCTGAGGACAAGTAATCTATTGGACTGGAGTAAATAAAATGTTTTTACCAATCACTGTGATGGCTTGATTCTTATATTTTTTACCCACAATGGATATACTGGTTTCCAATTTAGACATTTTCATAGGGTTATTATTAGCAGGGCTACAAATTAAATTGTCTTTTTAGGCTTGGAACATTATTTCAAATAAAATGGGCATTGTAAAACTATTGATTTTTTACAATGCGAGTTGTCACTGAAGGTTCCACGTGGCTCGTGCTTCATTTAGCAGAGGGGCACAAGAATCGTCATACCCGTCCACGTAGTGGGACAAGAAAGGAAGAGCGCTGGTGACAGCACGACTGAGTTGCTCTGGGGATTTCAGTAAAAAGTGCAAATCAACACCCGACAGAACGCTACGGCAAGTTGAAATATTTTAAGTGTGGCGGCTGATGGCATTTACGTTCATGCTCTCGTTGAAAACTGACATGTTTGCCGTATACCTCGTACCACGTAAACGCGGCATTTGTGTGGTCCCCATTGGTTTTGAACTGATCTTTTTTTTAAAGGTGGTAACTCTTTAACTACTGCTTTGTATTGAAGTGGTGTATTGATGCAATTGTATTCATCACTTCAAGGAAATAATTTACCCATGGGCGGCTTTGAATTATATTCTAATACAATGGAACTTAAGAATTGAGTCGCAACTACTGAAAATCACTAATGGTGACACATCTATAAACCATGAAATACCAAATTCTCCATTGACTGGGTTTGTTCATTCGTTCGCGCTTGCGCAGTTATGTAAATACAGGTTTGTGGAATGAGTCGAGACTGAGGAAGTGTATGCTACGTTGGAGGGTTCCGATTTGTCTGAATAGCGTTTCTTTTCTCTTCAAATTAACAATGGCAACACCTGATCTCCGGACTGAGTTGGTTAAGTATTTGGAAAGTCTGAATATCCAGACGGTCTGCGTAGACCATCCACCGGTAAGAACCAATAACGTTAGCAAGCTAGCTAACGTTAGCTAAACTAAGGTGGTCCAGTGAGTTGTTGAATAATACTTAAATGCACTGGATTGGAGAACAAATGCACACCACCATCGCTCATAGAATAAGAATTTAGCCGTGCATTGTTTTGTTATTTTGAAAAATAATTGACACTTTTACTGGGCTTTATTTTGTGTTCCCTTTTACAACCACAACTAGGTGTCGCACGATGACTGTCACATGGACTCATCCTATATACATCTATAGGCAAGCCCTGTTCATTTTAGTACTGGCGCTTATTCGATGTGTAGATCTTACAGGTAGAAAATGGGACAATTATCCCGCATGAGACTTAATAGATGTATCATATGTTCTCTTATACTATTCTTCAGTGAATTGTTCCTGATTTTTGGTAGGATTACATATCATTTAAGTTGTCGCCTCTCCAGTGTTGATCTGTTACCAGTCTAGGTGAAAGCAGTAGGATAGATGCCTACTGGAAAATGTACTTGTCCAGATCTTCCATTTCAGAGTAGATGAAATGAAAGGGAGCCATTTTAGACATCAGATACCAAAGTAACATGTCCTCTGACACTTTCTCCCTTAGGTATTCACTGTGGAAGAGATGATGCCTCACCTGCAAGACCTCAGTGGAGCAGTTACTAAGAACCTCTTCCTGAAAGACAAGAAGAAGAAGGGCCTGTGGCTAGTCTCTGTCCGCCATGACCGTCCAGTCAACCTCAACGACCTGGCTAAGAAGCTAGGCTTGGGTAGCGGCAACCTCCGCTTTGCTGAGGAGGCGGCCATGTTGGAGAAACTGAAGGTGGGCCAAGGCTGTGCCACTGCCCTGGCACTCTTCTGCGATAAGGAACAGAGCGTCAAGGTTGTCCTGGACAGCGACCTGGTCAACGGAGGCCATGAGCGAGTTTACTTCCATCCCATGACCAATGCTGGCTCTATGGGACTAAAGCCAGAGGATCTCTTGAAGTTTTTAAAGGAGACAGGACATGAACCAGTTCTTCAGAGCTTTGACTAGTAAATACCTTGAAATTAACATACTTACTATCCTGTCAGGCTGTGCTTTGGCTTGGTACAATGATTTATTTAAAAGTTATTTACCTTTGTGCCTGTACTTCGGGTTATCAAGAAATGTCCATTATTGTAAAAAAATAATAATAATAATAGTCAAACATTTGGGACAGAACAAGGGATGGAGAGTCTTTGTTTTCTATGGGCAAGAGACCAGTAGATAGTTGGTTATATCATGTACATGGTTGAAAGACAATGTAGTAGTGATTTATGGCGTTTGCATTGTATCTCCCTCTGCGAGATCTAGTCATTTACACTGTTTTGATACTAAATACTGCAGTGTAATAAAGCAGATGATGAAACATTGATTCCCCACTCATATCGTCTGGGATTATATGCTATCTTTCTAGGCCCATCCTTAACTTAGGTGCTGGGCCAATAGAGAACACCTGTAAAGAACAGGAAGGTCTGCACACTGTATTTGCTCCCAATTCACCGCCCTGACAAAGATCCGGTTCGGATCTAAACATTTTCAATAAAGCAGAATAAACAGTGCAGGCATATATAATATTTAAAGGGGCATTACATTAATCTGTCTGTAGAAATCATGATATTACTTTCATCCAATATCCCAACAAATTATTCAAGTTATTATTCATCAGACGAAGAATAGATGACACTTGACAGTCCTTTATGAGATGAAGACTTGGCGCTGTGGGCAGTGAAGATGAAATGACACACAGGAGTCTTCTGGAGTTTTCATTACATCAAATGGATTTATGTAAAAGTGGAGGAAGTGGACATTAGGTCATCATTACAGACACAGTAATCTGACAGCACTGTACACATATACGCTGTGCCATTCAGCTCACACAACCTTTATCTTGATTGGATTGGCTGTCAATCAAACAGATGGCATGGCTTCCTGCGATAGTCATTTTGGCATTTCAGAGGAACACAATTTAAAACAGTCCATTCTGATTGGGAGGAAAGCGTGTTGATTGATTGCTCCATGCAGATTGTGGTTGACCTTGTTGTTCTGTGTCCACATGCAGTTTATTTCCGGTGCATATTGCTGAAAGTAGACGTCAGCTGTTCCACAGTAGAAAGATGTTGGATGTGCATGCTCATTTACAAAGAGTATCATTAACATCAAATGGCAGACTGCAAAAGTCCAGCTGATTCAAAGTCACACAGAGGACAACGTGGAGTCCCCAGGGTCTAGTTTAAGCTCACCCATTTGGCTTTGCGTGAACATTGGCACCAAGTGTAGGTCCGTGTAGAGTGAACATTAGCAGTCTGTCACAATACCAGTTAGCCTAGTGGTTCGAGCGTTGGACTAGTAACCGAAAGGTTGCATGATCGAATCCCCGAGCTGACAAGGTAAACATCTGTCGTTCTGCCCCTGAACAAGGCAGTTAACCCACTGTTCCTATGCCTTCATTGAAAATAAGAAATTGTTCTTAACTGAGTTGCCTAGTTAAATAAAAAGGTAAAAATTTGCCAGAAAGTCTGTTTTAGAAAAACAATTGTCACCACATACATGTAACTGCCAAAATAAAGGACAAACTTGAGTAAATGAGGGTTCTCACAGCACTGTTATGGTTTGGGGAGCATTTTCCTGCCATGGTTTAGGTCCTCTCAACCCCTTAGAGGGCAAGGTAAACACCAATACATACACATCTATTCTGAGAATCACCTTCAACCTATGGTGAAGAATTTCTATCCTGATGGGAGTGGTCTCTTCCAGGACGACAATGGGCAAGGTCGTTTTGCATGGCCCGGTGCTCCCATTGGTCCTTAAGTGAAATCTACACCCACCCGGCGCACCGGGCCATGTGAAACAAATGGGCCCAATGTCCCTCCACAGGGCACGATTGGTCACTGAATGGTCTGATGAGCATGAAAACGATGTAAACCATATGTCATGGCTGTCTCAGTCACAAGATCTCAACTCAATTGAACACTTATGGGAGATTCTGGAGTGGCGCCTGAGACAGCGTTTTCCACCACCATCAACAAAACACCAAATGATGGAATTTCTTGTGGAAGAAAGGTGTTGCATCCCTCCAATAGAGTTCCAGACACCTGTAGAATCTATGACCAGGTACATTGAAGCTGTTCTGGGTGGCCCAACGCCCTATTAAGACACTTTGTTGGCATTTATTTTATTTTGGCAGTTACCTATATGTCTTAAAGGGAAATTTCAACATGTTTCTACTTCATATTCATCACCTCCAGCACCACCCCAACATCAACATATGTAAAAAAGGTGCATTTATGTTTTGCAGTAAAAAATATATTTTCCAATGACATCAACCAATTAGTAAGCAATACCTACTCATAACTGGTTAAAAAACACACAATGCACAACAATGATGTCATTGGAAACATATCTTCCTCTATTTTTTACTACAAAACATAGAAACGCGCCATTTTCACATGTTGATGTTGGGGTGGTTGCTGGAGATTATGAATATGAAATTTAACATTTTAGAAATGTCCCTTCATGAGTTGTTTCCTTGATTCAAGGAAAAAAGAGAGGACGTTTACTTGTCTGTATTGAAGCATTCTTGAAATTGATTTAAATGTTGTTGTTTTTACAAGCTTTTCTCACTGAAGACCATCTAAGTAGACCAACTTTTAAAGGCTTCAAAGTCAAACAGACAGCTTGAAGGTCACTTTCCTCTGAGCTGGAGGCAGACAGAGTGAAGAGAAGAAGAGAAGGGGACAGAAAAAAGTTAGAGGCAGAAATGACAGAGAAGAAGATGAACATGTAGATATGGACGCACAGGAAAGCGGTCTACATGCATCGACAGTCAGGATACGGGGAGGGGTTTCAGCTGCACGACACCAAAGCCATGCAGTACTGCAGATAGATAAGCTCGCAAAGGGACCACAACCTTGTATAGAGCCACCGGTGCTTTTTCCTGAATATGAACAGAAAAAAGTTATAAGAAAAGCCAGCTATGGACACACAGTATCACTGAGGAGCAGGGAGGGAGGGAGGGGGTGCATGTACGTGTAGCAGGACAGACAGGTCCTCCTGTTATTAGGGATTGGGCACATACATGGGCAAAGCGTGTTCCACCAGACGCCATGCAGACGGTCCATTCATGTGCCCTTTACCGGGTGGCACCAGCCAGGCCAGGGGGGACGACGATGACACACCAGCGTAGCATAAGCAAGCACGTCCATGATGGGATATCTGTTACACCACTTTGGGTTACCATGGAGCCCCCCCCCCATCTCCCTGTTGGACTTGGAGAGCAGCACTCACCACTTGAGCTCATCATTAATGTTTAGGAGCTTTGTTGCTCCCCAGTTCCGCTTTTTGACTTTCTGCGCTCTTGTAACACTTCCACATCTGCAGAACAAAAGCATGTTATATTCCATCTGAATAAAGGCTGCAGTTAATGGTTTATACACACAAGATAAATACGATAAAACTATTTCAAAATGGTAAATACATCACGAAGCAGAAATAAATACATCTAAACTACCAACGACATCACTACTCCTACTACTGGTGCATAAAGGAGTGCTTTCTGCCCTTGAATATAACTTCATATGGTTCATAATATACGTTTGTACAAGGTGTACCCAGTCAGTCTACAATAATACATAACCTAAAACATGTTATTATGCTATTGGAATTTGTATTGTGGCCGTGAGCATTCTCACGACACCTTACCCAGATCCAATACCATAACAATCAAGAGTAGAAGAACCTTCATTCACAAAATAATCTGACAATCACATTCGTCTCACTTGCAAATTTCTCTCAACACTAACACTAGGAAGGCAACATTCTCTCTACAACTTAAATTTCCTCTCAAATCATTTAGTGAATGACATTTCTTCCAAAACCATCCCTTAACCCCAATTGAGAAAGATTTGTTCAGAAACTTAAATGGAACAGACAAAACGTGTCATATGCACAAAACACAAACACACCAAAGAAAAAGACAAAACCATTTTGATCACAACAATCAAAATGAGAGGTCCAGAACAAACCAAGACAGAATAAAGCCATGCAGTTCAGTGAATATGCATCGAGGTCGATACAGTAGAATCAGACTGGTAATGAAATGCGATACAGTATTTTAGAGAGGACAGTAATTCTCCCACATACCAAACACCCAATAAGAAAAAAAGGGAAACAATCTATGATCTCACATTCATAGTTGAGAAACTGGTTTCCTGTTAAAGATAGTAGCTCTTTCCTCTGAAGGGCTAGATTATTTAATGACTCCATAAATAGAGCTTATTGGCAGTTAATGTGGTCCTCAGACAGTCTATCATGGGACATGTTCTACAAGCCTCATACAGAGCTCCATGTTAACTCTGGAGGACCTCTGACATGGAGATAAAAAAAAAAAGATGAACTGAATGTCCAAATGATAGTTAATGTAGCTTTGCAACATGTTTCCTGAAGATGCATTTGTGATTGGAAAATAAATGGTAAATGTTGATTAAAATAACAAGAACAGCTATTCATGTCCCCCATAATGCAGTCATGTAATAGCTTTAAAATGTGAGCCAAACAAGAGGTTTGATTAATGAATAGTGTGAACGGACCATTGAAGCAAAGACATCCAGAGAACCCCACTTCCACAAGACAAAGAGATAGACCAAACCAGAGGTGAGGAATTGTGATTTACAAATCAGCCATGAAAACATGAAAGCGCAACAGAAAACATAGTATGATAGTGCTTTGATAAAGCATGCAGAGTTCCTTCTTTCTCCCCCACCATCACTGGTCCTTATGCAGGAGTAGCTGACCAGGGCGCCACACATTCAGACACAGCCATACTCATACCACAATGATTGTTGGTCCTCTGGGCTAAGGGGTTGGGATGGGGATTGGTCAGCATCGAGCACATGATTGGTGTCCATTACCTCCTGTTCCCCATTCTGGTCAGGTGGGCAGGACTTTTGCCCATTTGGTTGGTTCTGGGCAGTTTGAACAGAGTTGGGCTGGGGGTGGGTTTTGCCTGGGGGACCACTGATGTTACTGACCAGGGAGGTGTTGAGGGAGAGGAAGGTATGGCTCTTGGCCCCTGTGAAGGTTGGCTCGCTGAAGATGGAGTCCATAAACACTGACTCTACTGTGAAGGACTTTCCAAAAAAGGACTCCAGGCTAGAGAGATCAGTTTCCTTACTATTGGGGGGTTGCTGACTGCCCGTGCAGGGCATACTGACTGACTTGGGCAGGGACAGGGGCACGAGGGCTGGGTCTAGGGGGATGGACTGGTGATTGGGGTGTTGTGAGGGGTTACTGGTTGGGGGGTACTCACTGGGCGTGGTGGAGGCGCGAGGCGAGGCCTTTGAGGAGGGTGAGTGGTCCACAGACACGGGCTGCCGGGCGTCTTTGGACAGCAGGTCGTGTATGCTGGTCCGACGCGTGGAGCCCTCAGCTGTGGAGATGACGCTGCTGGCCCGAGGCAGCGTGGAGAAGGAGGTGGAGGAGATGTCCAGACGCTCAGACACAGACATGGCTTTACTCTGGGAGGAGAGGCCGACCCGGGGCTGGACCGTGCCCTTCACACGCGTACTCTCTGCCTTCCGTAGACTGGGACGACCTGGTTGGCCACCCCTTGGGGGGCGGCTGTCTGAGTGCACTGGCGCTGCCTTCCCACTGGCTGAGCGCAGGATGCCCCGCCCCTTAGTGCCGGTGCAGGAGGTGGAGCCTCGCTCAGCCCGGTCCCTCTGCACATGCTCAGCGCCTCCAGAGAGGCGGGGAGACTCAACGGTCAGATTCTCTTGGCTGCCAGACTGGAGATGGAGAGGAGACATTCAAGTTGCCATACCATGACATTACCTGGGCTTAATAGCAGACTTGATTGGTGAAATAACTTCTACTTGTTTCTTATCATAGCACATCTAAAGCCTATGAATAACACAGTACTCCTATCCCAAAATTGTATAGTACAGTGTCGTAATCTAGTGTTGCTGTGTGTTCCAGGCTGTCACCTCTGCAGGGTCGGTGCTCTCCTCTAGGAACTGCTGTAGAGAGACCACTTCACTGGCGCTGCCCGAGGAGTTGCTCGTCTTCTTCCTGACCTGGGCGGCCTGGGGGTCCAGGGACCTCCGCAGCAGCATGGGGCTCTGGTGAGAGGAGCGGGACAGGGGCTGCTGGACAGGGCTGCTCCCGCTGGACCACTCCTCCTGGTCCAGACTGAGGCTGAACTCCCCACTGCTCTCACTGTGGGGCCTGCTGAGGTTTCCGTTCAACGTGCCTGAAGAGAAGCAGTACTGTAGGTGAGTTCTGTTCTAACGGCGTATGACTAACTCAAGTACTAACATTAGAGTATCACCCCAAGGTGATGACAGGCCCTGGATATAAAGCATAGCTCAGGAACATAGCTCAGGAACATAGCTCTGGAACCTGCTTTTTTGTGACACAGCAAATAAATACAAAATATGCTAAACCTAGCCTGGAACCTTCCAGAACATACCTCAGACTAAGAGAAGAAGCAATTCCGAAGAGTTCTATACTAATTTTCTCCTTCTGTTTCTTATTGTTTTAATCTATTGTGTGTGTGAATCAACAAAGGTATGGTATACAGGAGCATGGGAGAGAGGGGGTGTGTGACTGTACCTTTGGTCTGGAGTGGAGAGAAGTGGGAGTTATTATTGCTATTACTACTGATGGTCTTGATACTATGGAGGCTGGAGGGTCTGGAGGCTGGTAGGGAGACGAGGGCACACAGTTTGAGAGAGCACGTCACACATGGCAGCAGATGGTGCATGCAGGCAGGAAGGGTGGCATGGTGCCATGCTACTCCAACAACATGCCCAATCACACAAAGGGAGTGGAGAGGGAGGGGCACACATACTTGAAGGGAGGAATCATTCAAGAGGGAGGACCTATTGTAAAACCTGATTGGAGGAAAGGAGCCTTGTGATTGACAAGACCCAGAGGCCAACAGGGGAGGGGCTCAGGTGACTGAAGGGGAGGGAGAGGAGGATTATACTAGAGGACAGGTGTGTGGGATGCAAACTGATAGTGTTGTTGCTGTTATTAGTGGTCTTCAGGATGGTTCAGGTTGGGGAAAGTGATGTTAGCAGGTATGTGACCGGTAATCATTTATAGTTGTAACGATCTTGAGTAAAGTGGTACTTTTAGTGGTCTTAGACAGATGTGTGACTTCCAACAGATGCTACCGGGGACTCTGCACATAGTGGATGGCTTGAGAATAGAGGGTGAGAGCCTGAGTACTGTTAAAGACCTGCAGGCCTGGCACATTCAACACACACAACTGCCTGGGTTAACCTGCTCCCACAGATATTAGACACTACACTGGGCTACAGTAGTGCAGTTCACTAATACTGAGCTACTGCTAGTTACGCTCAGTTTAGGAAATACTAAATTGTCCTAAACTATCTTCCATTATATTAGTTAGCTCACAAACATTCCAGAACATTAATGTAACAGAGTGTAAGTGAAACAGACTGTCCTTGTGAAATTCATGCAATTAAAAAACAACAAATATAATTACTGTATTACACAATGTACATGTCAGTGGGAGGGCATTTTAGCTAGCCAAGAGTGAACAGGAAATAGAGATAACTTGTGTGTGTGTGTTATATGTGTGTGAGTGGGGATATGGAGTAGGCAGAAAACCTGATCTACCAGCTAATGGAGGCAGGCAGCTTAAGACCATTTGTTAGGTGGAGTTTGCGGTTTATGATAACATCTTGGCTGAATCCCTTTCTAATGGTAGCAAACTGAAATGCAGAGATATGGGCCAAGCTTCTAGCTAACGTTAGTGGGCTATCTTTACATCATAGTGGCACAACATTTACACTTACTGTAGGGCTTTTTAAAACAGGGACTTTTTTTGGGGCCATTTGATATTTCATTCCAGTAGTAAACTGGTGGTATATAATAGTAATGGGAGTTTCTGTTCTTAAGGGCAACAGTTATTTTACCTTGCCCTTTGACCCCAATGGGGTCGTCTGAGGATGCTGGAACATCTTCACAGGAAGCGTTGTCTGGAAGAAAGACAAAGAGATAAGGAAATATGAGTTATGATTGGAGGGATACTACAGGAGACTACAGGAGAATAGGGCTTATGGGAAGCAAAGTCTGACTCAGCCAATCAGTCAGCCAATCTTCTGAAAGCTAGAGTATGAAAAAAATGAAAATAATTAATGACTTGCTTCTGAAACACACAAAGATTGGCAGATCTTTCTACTACAGTAAATACACAGGTTAAGGGCATTGGGCCAGTAACCTTAAAGTTTCCTGGTTTGAATCCCCGAGTTGGCAAGGTGGACAAATTTGCCGTTCTGCCCAAGAGCAAGGCAGTTAAACCCTAACAACAACTTCTCCCCAGGGGCTGATGACGTGGACGTCGTTTAAGGCAGCACCCTCACATCTCTGATTCAGAGGGGTTGGGTTAAATGCGGAAGACACATTTTGGTTGAATGCATTCAGTTGTGCAACTGACTAGGTTTCCCCTTTCCCTTTATGATAGTTCAGATGACCACACAGAGGAAGGGGGGTCCTGTAGTCTCTACCTTTGATCTTCAGGCTCCTCTTGGCCCTGCTGCCTGAAGGCAGGGTGAGTGTGGTGTAGTTGATAGCGTTGGTGGAGTAGGCCATGGAACCCAGCCCTTTCATTCGCCGGGTACCGCTGCCCCCGTTGGTCTCGACGGGCGCCTCCAGGTTCTCTGTGCTGCCTGCCCACTGACCCCCCGCCAGCGCCATGGTCTGTAGCAAGTCGTTCATAGCTGGGTTGGAGATGAAGATCAATTAGCCGATACCTCCTACCCTTATGTGGTGGGCTGACTGGCCCCAGAGGGAGGGCACAGGGAGCAGCGCTAGGCTAAGCATGCAGTGGCTGCTAAGAATCAGAGCAGCAGCATTCAGAGATGTGACACAGTCAGTGTCAGCAAGCCCATGTTGGCAAAGCATGCAAAAGAGCTGAAATGCAGCCAAACTGAAAAAAGACTCAATAAAAATAGCAGAGAGAGTGAAAGATAAAAGAGAAGACAGGGAATGATAGAGAAAATGAGAGATAAAGAAAGAAAATACAAGATAGGGAAAGAGAGAAAAAGATAAAGAAATCAATGGAAGGCTCCATTTCAAATCCTACATGGTGGCAGAGAGAGAGAGAGAGAGAGAGAGAGAGAGAGAGAGAGAGAGATAGAAAAAGAGAGAGAGAGAGAGAGCGAGAGAGAGAGATAGAAAAAGAGAGAGAGAGAGAGAGATAGAAAAAGAGAGAGAAAGAGAGCGCGCAGTGTGGTTCTGCCAAGCCATGCCTGCATCAGCACTGTAGTGAGAGAGGGGTGAGATGGCAGGCTGCACTCACACCACAGGCAGAGATATATAGATGGGGCCAGAGTCACACAGTGCAGGTCACACCACACTATACAGTACGGTACAGTAGAGAAAAGTGGAATGGCATACAGTTCCTCGCGACTGCACTGTCACACACATATACACACACTAGACCTGGACTAAAAATAAACTACAGCTCATCTACAGATATCACAACACTACAGCGAAAAGAACTACAGAAAAAACCCTACAGTTCACAGAACACCTCTATCCTCTACAATCACATTAACTTACATTCGTGTCCTTAATCACTGAAGAGAGTGTTAGTTTGTTCTAATATCTACATATGTTAGTTCTTGTATGTCATTGCTTTGACTGTACACAAATCTAATCCAAACACAACATGTGTTAAGATAGATGCAGCTACTATTAGGGAAACAGTAGTGTTTGAGTTTAGTATTCCTAGAATGGAAGGAAAGACACCAGCCAGGAGCTATGAGAGGAGACTCTAGGAGATGGAGGGAGGCAGGCGCAGGCCAGAGGAGGTGGAGCGATGGAGGGAGGCAGGCGCAGGCCAGAGGAGGTGGAGCGATGGAGGGAGGCAGGCGCAGGCCAGAGGAGGTGGAGCGATGGAGGGAGGCAGGCGCAGGCAAGAGGAGGTGGAGCGAGAGAGGGAGGCAGGCGCAGGCCAGAGGAGGTGGAGTGATGGAGGGAGGTAGTAGGACGCTGGGTGGGCTATTGGAGGTCTTACACATGGACCGGCGGTAGATGGCCTTCTCTTTGTCTTTCTCCTTCGATCTGGTCCTCATAAAGGGCAGCCTTTTCAGAGCTGTCAGTTTACAGCCAAAGCAGAGGGGGGAGAAACAGAAAGACCAGGGGAGATGGAGAGGAACAGAAAGGAGGGAAAACAGATGGCTGTTAATGCTGAGAACCAGGGGGACAGAACCAGGGGGAGAGAACCAGGGTAGTGCCCTGAAGACCCAGCTGGGACCGAAAACAAACACACAGAGTTACACAAGGGAAAACGCTTACATGCAAATGAGCACACACACACTAACACTCACTGACTGTTCAAACAAATTCATACACAAAACACCAGCTCGGTGGGATGGCTGTGAAGAGGGTTGTTACATAGAAGACATCAGGCTGCCAGCACACACACACACACACACACACACACACACACACACACACACACACACACACACACACACACACACACACACACACACACACACACACACACACACACACACACACACACACACACACACACACACACACACACACACACACACACACACAGGGTGATGTTTATTAAAGGGTGCAATTAGGAGGTAAAACGATGAGACAAGGAGTGGCACTGCAGTGAAAGGAGTATTCACAGGGAAAGAGAAGATTCTGGGACACTGACTATACAGAGACACCATTTTAGATTTCCAGCTCCAGACTGTCTGCATTTCACAGAAATAAAGAAGTGGAACTTCAGTCTTTTTAATTTTTTTTTTTACATATCTCATATTGTGTGTGTGTTACTTAAACGTTATTTATTAGAGCTATTCAAAGACAAATCAAATGGTTGCATAAAAGGTTGTCTTTAGTATAGTTGAAGACAAAAAATGTGTTAATAGCTGGTGCATTGAGCACAGGTGACCCATAATGCATTGCACCTTTTAATAGGTATGGACATTGACTGAAGGATGAGTCATGACACGTTGACATGCCCTGAGTGACAGGACAGCTCGACTACAAGCCGCGCCCAGCCCTCCCCTCTTAGCATACCATTAGAGGAACCCTGGTTACCCTGGTTACCCTGCACATGGGAATGCTGCACTCTCTGAGAGTCTCTCTTCCCTTTTGCACAGAGAGAGAAAAACAAGCATCGCAAGCGTTAGGTCCACACAACCAACCACCACACAGCAACAAGCATCTACTGTCCTGGAGTCTCCAGCCCGGCAAGCCTCACCGTCTGCAACTGACCCCTGCTCATTCTTCATTTCCTGAATCTGACCCTGCTCATTCTTCATTTCCTGAATCTGACCCTGCTCATTCTTCATTTCCTGAATCTGACCCTGCTCATTCTTCATTTCCTGAATCTGACCCTGCTCATTCTTCATTTCCTGAATCTGACCCTGCTCATTCTTCATTTCCTGAATCTGACCCTGCTCATTCTTCATTTCTTGAATCTGACCCTGTTCATTCTTAATTTCCTGAATCTGACCATGCTGATTCTTCATTACCTGAATCTGACCCTGTTCATTCTTAATTTCCTGAATCTGACCATGCTGATTCTTCATTACCTGAATCTGACCCTGCTCATTCTTCATTTCCTGAATATGACCCTCTCATGTTCTAGTGTCAGAGTGTACTTTCCTGAATCTGACCCAGTGTCCTTTGGTCTCTCTGTGTCCAACCCTGCATATATGTATTAATACAATATGTGCTCTGCTTCCTGGGTCTTTTATCTAACATGTGATCTAGTCCTTCTTCCTGTGTGTCAGTCCCTCTGGTCAGTTGTACTGAGAGAGGAAGACCTAGTCCCAGGCTGCCTGGTCAGGATCGGTCTATTGCTTCCTTCTATTGTGTTTATTTTACTGTAACGTATACTGATGTGTTTTAATTGCACTTCAAATAAGGCTGGATTTGATCTGTTCAGTAGGGAATATTCCATGCAGGCCTGAGAGTGTGTCAACTCACTGCTGCTCCTCTTGTGTGTCAGCGTGTCGTCCAGGGAGTTGGAGCCAGAGCCTATGGAGGAGGAGTCCTGGCTGTCCAGAGGAAGCCCCAGGAAGCCCTCGCTGGACTCGGAGCGTGTGGGAGTCAGCGTCAGGGAACGCATCCGCTCCCGACTCCTCGGCTTGATCAGCTTCTTCATCTTCAGGGTGATCCAATTCCCCCGTCTGACACGAGAGGGGAGGGGAGTGAGAGTGAGAGGGGAGGGAGAGATGAGGGAGGGAGAGAGAAAGGGGAGAGAGAAAGGGGAGAGAGAGGAAGGAGAGAGATGGGGGAGGAGTTATTGTTATTTGAGGTAAATTATTTTATTCTGGCTAGTGTTCAGTAGGAAGGAAAAGGGGGGGGGGAATGCATTTAGTTTGTTTTCCCATTTCATGCCTATTGAACCAGGGGTTTTCCAGCATCTGGGGTGTTCTTGTAAACCACAGCATACCAATTCCCCAGAGACAGCCATAATTTACAGCTATGATGATGTTGGTTAGGCATAAATATAAACCAGAGCTGCCTGGTTAGGTAGACATTTCAACCATATGCAGGGGTTGGTTATGCAGGGGTTGGTTAGGTTCAGATGTAAACCATCTGCATTTAGTCAGGCACGGAAATGAATCCGAACTGAATGGTTAGGTATAGTGCAGTCGATTAGGTACTAGAATGAATCCTAACCAGACGACTGCAGCAATGTACTGCAGTTATACATTTAATTTTCATGTGGGGGGGATGTCTGCTTTGTCTCAGCCAGCTGTTTACTATGACAGATAGTATACAGATACCTATGGACATGATGTACTGCAGCATTCCCAAGTCTGGCCACAGCACCACCCACAGTGACAGCAGTGAGTGGATTCCTCCTAGCTACTTACCTCCGTGGAGGTGAGGGGTCGTAGAACTTATACTGATCCATGATCTTCTCCTCCAGCTTCTCCTTCTGTCTCCTCAACTCGTTCAGCTTGTCTCTGTGAAGGAGGGAAAGACCAGTTAGCGTCAGGGACAAATGACATCTAGACCAGTTAGTGTCAGGGACAAATGCCATCTAGACCAGTTAGTGTCAGGGACAAATGCCATCTAGACCAGTTAGGTTCAGGGACAAATGACATCTAGACCAGTTAGGGTCAGGGACAAATGACATCTAGACCAGTTAGCGTCAGGGACAAATGACATCTAGACCAGTTAGGTTCAGGGACAAATGACATCTAGACCAGTTAGGGTCAGGGACAAATGACATCTAGACCAGTTAGCATCAGGGACAAATGACATCTAGACCAGTTAGGGTCAGGGACAAATGACAACTAGACCAGTTAGCGTCAGGGACAAATGACATCTAGACCAGTTAGGGTCAGGGACAAATGACAACTAGACCAGTTAGCGTCAGGGACAAATGACATCTAGACCAGTTAGCGTCAGGGACAAATGACATCTAGACCAGTTAGCGTCAGGGACAAATGACATCTAGACCAGTTAGGGTCAGAGACAAATGACATCTAGCTACATAGCCAAGAAACAGACATTTCTCCTGTTGACATGTTTGACACCGGTTACAGGCTATCAAAATGTAATAGTGGGGGTCATCTCTCACATGTACTGTCTCTGTTCTACGTGGAACAGGTCCTTGCTCTCCATGGTCTGTTCTAGCAGGGTGCGGTTCTGCAGCATCAGGGTCTGGATCTGGTCCAGCAGGTGACGGTTCTCCTCCTCCAGGTTCCCTTTCAACTGACTCAGCAACTAGGGAGAGAGAAATAAACTTAATTTTTTTTTTTTACCTACGTTTTCAATGGAAATAGTTATTGAGCAAGTTTCCAAGTTTCTTTTCCATGGTTGTATGTATTACATGGGCTGTGCCTTTTGCAGTGTGTGAATCGTTGTCTGACACTCTTTAAGCCTCATAGAGCTCAGTGTTGAGAAACCAGCTGTGTATCCCCAGGCACAACTACTCAATCAGCCTTCCTTTCCAACAGACAGATGTCAGGACAGTGGCCCAATATCAGCTATGAACACTTCCATAACATGGGGGCATATTTACCAAGAGTTTCCTGTGATAGAGTTGGGAAATATGTGGAACATGCAAATTCCAATCTAGTCGGTCTGTGGGAAGGGGGTGCAGATATTGCAGTTCCTCACACTGGTTGGTGAGTGGGAGGTAGAGAAGTGGGGTTGAGGGGTATGTAACCGTACCTCACACTGGTAGGTAAGTGGGAGGTAGAGAAGTGGGGTTGAGGGGTATGTAACCGTACCTCACACTGGTTGGTAAGTGGGAGGTAGAGAAGTGGGGTTGAGGGGTATGTAACCGTACCTCATACTGATTGGTGAGTGGGAGGTAGAGAAGTGGGGTTGAGGGGTATGTAACCGTACCTCACACTGGTTGAGGGGGTAAGTGGGAGGGGAGAGAAGTGGGGTTGAGGGGTATGTAACCGTACCTCACACTGGTTGGTAAGTGGGAGGTAGAGAAGTGGGGTTGAGGGGTATGTAACCGTACCTCACACTGATTGGTGAGTGGGAGGTAGAGAAGTGGGGTTGAGGGGTATGTAACCGTACCTCATACTGATTGGTGAGTGGGAGGTAGAGAAGTGGGGTTGAGGGTATGTAACCGTACCTCACACTGGTTGGTACTGAGTGGGAGGAGAAGTGGGGTTGAGAGAAGTGGGGTTGAGTGGGGTTGGGGTATGTAACCGTACCTCACACTGGTTGGTGAGTGGGAGGTAGAGAAGTGGGGTTGAGGGGTATGTAACCGTACCTCACACTGGTTGGTGAGTGGGAGGTAGAGAAGTGGGGTTGAGGGGTATGTAACCGTACCTCACACTGGTTGGTGAGTGGGAGGTAGAGAAGTGGGGTTGAGGGGTATGTAACCGTACCTCACACTGGTTGGTAAGTGGGAGGTAGAGAAGTGGGGTTGAGGGGTATGTAACCGTACCTCACACTGGTGGGAGGTAGAGAAGTGGGGGAGGGGTATGTAAGTACCTCACACTGGTGGGGTTGAGGTAGTGGGGAAGTGGGGTTGAGGGGTTTGCAACCGTACCTCATACTGATTGGTGAGTGGGAGGTAGAGAAGTGGGGTTGAGGGGTATGTAACCGTACCTCACACTGGTTGGTGAGTGGGAGGTAGAGAAGTGGGGTTGAGGGGTATGTAACCGTACCTCACACTGGTTAGTGAGCTTGGTGGAGGTGATGTCCAGCTGCTGGTACTGCTCTTTGAGTTTGGAGAACTCTGCCTCCATGCGGGTCTGTTCCAGCTTGGCACCGTTCATCTGGCTCTTCAGGTTCTTATGGTCGGCCTGCAGGCCCTCATTATCCTTCACCAGCTGACGGTGTGCCATGTTCAGCCTACACACAGAAACATCAGAATGGGTTTCAAACAGCACATTCTTTACTCATAGCCCCTGGCACAGGTCAAACCACAAACCAAACCATTCACTAATTGACGAGCAAAATAACAGCTAAATGGTTAGTTATCTAATTGTAAACTACCACTTAAAATGTCTGCATACTGCCACTCAAAACAGACTTTCTTTTCCCTCGCTCTCAAAAAATCTTGTTACACAGGTTTCTCCTCAGCTGGATTGACAGTTTAGGGATGTTCCCTTGCACCCCAAAGTAAACCTCAGGGCACACCCCCCTCCCCCTCGGTTCCTTATACATACAGTATTCAGTTTAACCTTTCATTCTCCTCCTTCAGTTTGTGGTAGTCTGCAGCCGTGGCCTCGTGGCTCTTGTTCTCAGACAGCATCTTCTCCTGCTCTGACTTCAGCTGTTTCTCCAGCTCCTCCAGCTGATCCTTCTGCCTCAGCAGCTGGTTATACCTGTAAATACAGTACTACCTGTTAGTGAACAGCAGCTGGTTATACCTGTAAATACAGTACTACCTGTTAGTGAACAGCAGCTGGTTATACCTGTAAATACAGTACTACCTGTTAGTGAACAGCAGCTGGTTATACCTGTAAATACAGTACTACCTGTTAGTGAACAGCAGCTGGTTATACCTGTAAATACAGTACTACCTGTTAGTGAACAGCAGCTGGTTATACCTGTAAATACAGTACTACCTGTTAGTGAACAGCAGCTGGTTATACCTGTAAATACAGTACTACCTGTTAGTGAACAGCAGCTGGTTATACCTGTAAATACAGTACTACCTGTTAGTGAACAGCAGCTGTGCGTTTACACACGTCTCTGACTTGAGTGCTGTGTAATGGTAGAGTGGAGGTGAATGCATAATAAGACTGTCGTGCACGTGTCTTTGGCCATGAGTGTGGTTAAGTGTGTGATTGTAGGCCAGCTGTGCTACAGTATGCATTAAGCACATAACAGTGCCAGTAGAAACCCCACCTGTCCTCCAGGTCTCTGTGCTGTGACTCTAGACTCTTGTGGGAACTTTTCAGGCCTCCATGTTTGCCGATGAGGCCCTCGTACTCGGAGGCCTGTCTCTCATGCAGGGCAGCCAGTTTCTCATGGTCCCTTAGCAGCATCTCATAGGTGGACCTCAGGTCTTCCCTGTCCCTCATCGCCCCCTCCTTCTCGTTCTCCATACTGGACTGCTGCGTCGCCAGTTGGGCATTCTGGGCCATGAGAGCGCCACTCTGGGAGTTCAGCGTTGAGTTCTCAACCTAGGGGGGAAAACAAGACTTCTGATTGGACGATCTGAGCAGTCTGAACTTAATCAGGAAATGCCCTTAACTATAACAGTTTCTTCAAGGGTTTTGTCATGTCCTGCTCGGAATAGCAATAGATTAGATTCACTGATTATGTGAAAACCAGGGTAAGAACCCCACAAAATAATTTGAATAGACACCGGTGTCACTTCTGAACAACAGGGGGCACTGTGTACGCAGCCACCCTGTCCCTCTAGTCAACTCTGATGGTTGAGACGTTGCATGTCCTTGTCTGATTTGGATAGACATCAGTGGTCAAATGTTTTTTTGCCAGTACAAATCACAAGCACAGACATGTTCAAAGTTGTAATTAGTTTTGGCTTGCAGCAGAATGCAAGATTTTGTTGATCCGCTGCCAAAAAATACATCAAAATAGATGTTGTGGAGCAAAGCTCAATGAGAAAGGAATTATCTCTAGCCACGGGGCAGAGTGGAGAGAAGAGACACGCTTGGGGAGAGTTTAAACTACAATACAGGCTATAGATGCAGTGTAGACAAGGCCAGAAAATAGAGTTCAGGGCACAGCAGTGAGGGAGCAACAGAGGGAACCCGGGCTTACCTGGAGTTTGGCGTTCTGGGTCTGTAGTGTGGTGTTGTTCTCCTGTAGAGATGCAGTCTGTCTCTGCAGAGCCAGAATCTGGGCCTGCAGGTTACTGCTCTGGGTCTCTAGCTGCTTCATGTTGGTATGCAGGGCCTGCTTCTCTGCCTGGAGGGTGGCATTCTGGAGATGGTATAGACAGACAGACAAGATATACACAGGCATTATTTATATGCAGAGTCCTTCACACTTCAGTGACACATCACTGTCACATGCAGTATCTAAGACGGCTGTTTTTAGTTGTTCATTAGATAGAGTGTACTCACGTTCCTCTCCACCTCAATGAGGCGGTCTTTGACCTTGAGCAGTTCCCGGGTGGTCTCGTGGCTCTCCTTCTCCCACTTGTTGACGGCCTGAGAGTCCTCCCTGTCCCCTCCTCTGGGGGGTGAGCTCTGCACCATCCTCTCCTCCTCCTCCCTCTGTCGCAGGGCCTCATAGTTTTTCTTCACCTGGAAAGGTCAAAGGGTTAAACCTCCATCCCCCCAAATCTTCTAAAGATATACTGTTCTCTGTTCTGGCACCCCAGCAAGGGTTCTAGTTTTCGTCACAGAGTTGAAAAACGTGCTGTGGAGACTATTCTCTGTGTTTTCCAGGCTCCTGGTGCCTCAGGAATTGATAACATAATGAAAAAGGAATGAATACATAATACATGGCCTCAGAAGCATTTCAACGTTTCTCTGAGTCATGTGTTAACGAACATAACACAGAATCTCTCGGGGTTTATGTTTTGGTCTTCTGGACTGTTGTAATGTATTGTTTGGGAACTAACAGTTTTAAGCTCCTGGCGCAGTTGTTGGTTGAGGTTAGAGGACTCCTGCAGTCTGGCCTCCAAGGCAGCTATCTTCTCCTCCTTGATCTCCAGAGAAGACTTGAGAGTGGACTCTAGCTTGAACTCCAGCAGCTTGTACCTGCAGATAAGGGACATTCACAATCATTAAAGACCAAGGGTCTTCCCTGGAAAGAATTCAAGGTCTTGACAGTGTATTGATGGCAGAGTACCTACTATGAACCTTCATCGATGTGGTACCTTTGAGCAGCAGCATAGTGGTATGTGTGTGTGTGTGTGTTACCTGTCGTCGTCAGAGCTCTGCTCGGCCTGCAGCAACCTCTCCTTGTTAAGGCCTATCTTCTCCAGCTCGTGGGTCAGTTTCTCAAGATCATTGTTCATCTGCTGAGTCCGCAGTTTCTCACTCACCAGTTCCTGGAACATCAAACGCCAACCCAGAATCACTTTACATTTGTAATCCCTACACCCCAATCCTTTATTAATGAATAATATAATCTTATGAGGCACAGTGGAGTTCCAAGTTTCTGAAAATGTGTTGACAGAGTGCTCTGGTTCTATTACTTCGTGCATAATGCAGGCGCAATGACTGTAACAGAACTTTATCGATCATCTAAATGCACATTTGAAGCCTTATGGGCATTCACCCAATGCATTACAATATATCTCCTAACATTACAACATGCCTCTCTGGGGTAGTAGCGACACCATTACCTCTCGCAGAGTGACCAGGGTCTTCTTATCTATAGTGGCCTGTTTGACCAGCTCTTTGTTCTCTTTCTCCAGGTCTTTAAGGCGGTTGCAGGAGTCCTTGAAGGAGGTCATCTCCTTGCCCAGTGAGCGGTTCTCCTTCTCCAGGTGGCTGATCCTCAGGTTGTCCTCGTCCAGCTTGGAGTCCCTGATCTCCGCCTGCTGTCTCAGCCTCTTGTTTTCCTTCTCCAGCTGCTTCTTGTCCTTCTCCAGCTGAGAGCTCTCCTGCTCCAGAGTCTTATTCTCCTGCTCCAGCTGCTCCAGACGTTTGCTGGAGATTTTCAGTTCCTCCAGGCTCCTCTGCAGACTCTGGTTCTCCTGTTCTACGTCCTGCAGCTCCCCCTCTAGCTGCTGGATCTTGCGGCTGCTGTTCTCTAGGGATTTCTGCAGCCGCTGATTCTCCGTGTCCAGGCCCTGGTAGCTCACCTCCAGCCTCTCCGTCTTCCTGGAGGAGGCTTTGAGCAGCTCCAGGCTTCTCTTCAGCTGGCTCCTCTCGCTCTCCAGCTCCCGGTTCTCCAGTTCCAGCTGAGCCGCCTTGTTCCCGGCCGAGCGGAGCACCTCTGCAGCCCTGCGGAGCTTCAGGTTCTCCTCGTCCAGCTGGGCATTCTCCTTCTCCAGGGCCTCCAGCTGGAAGGAGGTGCTCCGCAGGCCTTCCACGTTCTTCTTCAAACGACGGCCCTCTGCCTCAAGCTCTGCGTTCTCCTTCTCCAGAGACGCCACCTGATGATTTGAGAGAATGTGGGAAAATGTATCAATTAATAAATGCTCCTCATTCAAAGTCCCATCTACTGTATATGATGGGGACACAGAATAGACAGCAGGTACACAGACAACTAGAGGTGAACTATACAGCCACCAATGCATGCAGAGAGGCAGACCTTGTCACAGGTGATGCCCAGGCTGGCTACTCGCTTCTGCAGGGCCTCGTTCTCCCTCTCCAGCCGCTGCGCCTCCACCTCCAGCTCCTCTGTCCTCTCGCCCTTCTCCTTGTACACCGCCAGGTCCTTACGCAGCTGCTTACGCTCAAACTCCAGCTTGTTGAGCTTGGAGCTGGTCTCCCGGATGGACTCGTGCAGCACGCGGTTCTCCTTCTCCACGTCTTTGACCCGCGCCTCAGGGCCCACCTGGGAGCGTTGCCTCAGCGACGAGACGGTATTGGTCAGATGCTCGTTCTCCTGCTCCAGGCCTTTCACCTGGGACACGACATAGAGGACGTCAGAGTGGCAGTATGGTAGGTCAACTCAAGTCATGTTTCAGTATAGTGTTAATATGAAGAGAACCCTGAGTCTTTCCTGAATATGGGAACTGAGAAGACTATACCTAGGGTCCTGATTTCTTCCTAGTTAACGCTGTAGTGTAGGTTCACCAGAGATCTGGCTTGTATCCATGTCTTCTCACTGTAAACATCATCAATCTAAACACCCTGTGACCTCATTACACTATGTCTGCTTTATCCCCCAAGCCACACAGAGGTCTCCAACTAGTTGGGAGAATGCAAGCACAAAGACTGCTATCTCCTAAGAAAACTCGATCTGGATACATAGGTAGTAATGTCATTTGGAGACTCTTGAAACCAGACCAGATCAAAACAAATTCAGTCCCTCGACCCACCGTGTGTGTGTGTGTGTGTGTACCTGTCTCTCAGAATTCTCCCTCAGCGTCTCCAGGGTTTTCTCCAGCAGAGCCTTCTCCTTCATCAGGTCGGTGCCAAGATGCTCTGCACTGTGCAGACTCTCCCTTTCTGTGTTCAGCTCACTCTCCAGCTGCACCAGCTGCAGGCACACACAGGACACACACTGTTACCATGACACCCAGTCACTTAGATCACAGACACAATGAGAGTGTGCAGTACAGGCAGGTGCTTGTCTACCATACCATTACCCATCACAGTTGGGCACCATTCTATTGGGATTCGGTCACTGTTAAATTGAAGAGCCTGTTTTTGAATTTTAATTTGCAAAAATAAAACTGAATTGACGCTGATTATGCTATTTATATTTCTCTAGTCACAGTGGCAGTGTTGTGATACATGTCCTTTATTAAAGGGACTCGTAGGCAGGTCCATATAAAGCCCTTCTGATGAATCTTGCACAAGCCTTGGTTTGTGCAAGCTGGAACGACTCATAGGAGCCGATCTCCTGTTTCTGTGGCGTGAGGCAGCTTGATGTACAAGTACACGCCCTGGACAGGATGCTGGTCTACAGGGTGAACTCTTCACAAGGCAGACTGATTATTACTAATCATATCATAGATATCCCACAAGCACCTAATTCTGTCAAAGCAGCTTAACTCAAAACTGCCTACGTATTGCTCATCTACGGGCAGCCAGTTAAACAGCCAGTTAAACTGTTATTGTACAAGAGCTCCTGCTTGGATTCACTTTAAAATGGGCTCTCATAAAGACCGATCCAGTGGTGCTGCCTAACACAGTCTTACCTCTTGTCTTTGTGTGAGAAAGGCACATTTCATGCATTCTATGCGGAGAGCACAGAGAAGGCTTAAGTGTCTGAAAATAGCCGAGAGTTAGCTTATGGAGTGTCCTTCAAGTGTCAAGTCTGAGAGAGAATAGGAAACGGTCTTCAAGAATTACTCTGTTCTTTCAATTCCCTCTGGTGTCATGGAGCTAAGGGGCCTGAAAGCCAAGTCCTGGGGTGAAAACTAGGGGGCTGGAACAAGACGCTACTGTAGGGGTAAAGAGCAAACAGCCATTGTTATGTTGTTGATGCAAGGAACAAGTGTGGAGCCCATGTTGGGTGGGCTAGAGAAGGGGAAATGTTCAGGAAGCAAGTGAGTGGAATTCAGTATATATTCTATACAAGTATAGAAGCTGCTCTGACCCTCTGGGTGAGCCTCTGGTTCTCCTTGTCAGCCTTGAGGAGACGTGCAGGGACGTGTTTGCTGGCAGAACCTCTCAGCTCCTCCACAGTCTTCAGCAGGGTCTGGTTCTCCTTCTCCAGCTTCAGCAGCCGGCTGGATGTCAGCTCATTCACCTCGTGGCCCAGGGACTTCTGAGGCACTGCACAATGAAACCATCTATGGTTAGGCACACAACAACATACTGTATGCAAATGCTACAGGTTCTGTTATAGTGGTAAGAGGTCCCCCAAGGGAAGAGGAAGTATGGAATATCCCTAACTGTAGTTACTGACAGGGTTTATCCTGATCCAAAACCAGTTAACCCCATTAACATCGTTCCAAATCCAGGCCCAGTGCTAATCTGGGTCTTGGAGTCATTGAATATTAATTACAGGAGTTAGTCATGTGTAGATAAACCCTGTCCAATCTGTTGTGTGTGTATAAAGGACCAAAGCCAGGGCCAGGGTTGGAGCCAGAGCCCCAGTGCTGAGGGCTGCTGCTCCAGGCTGCTCACCCTCTGTCAGGTCAGGGGTCATGGAGAGCTGCTGTAGTTCCCACCCCAGGTGGAGAGACTCGTCCATGCTCTGTTTCTGGGCCATCTCCAGGACCAGGTTCTCCTCTAGCAGCTCCTCAATACGCTTCCTGTCCATGTCCCGGTCCTAACAAACACACAGACAGACAACATACACATGACACACTGTCAGACGGCTCCCCAAAAGCTAAGCCTTACAGTATAGTATGGACATTCATCAGAGATGACTACAAGATGGCTCCAAAAAATCAGCTTGTAAAATCAGTCATATCACTATGTCTGTTTGATTCCTCTGATCCCACACACAAAACACACTCAGTTTCCCTCTGTCCTTTACCATTTCCATGTCGTGGATCTTGGATTTGAGCTGCAGGCTCTCCTTCTCCAGCTCGTGGAGTTTGTCAGAGCGAGCCCTGGTTCCTTCCAGCTGGTCCTCTAGCATGGCCTTGGTCTCCAGCAGAACCTGGTTGTCCTCCTTCAGCTCCTGTAGGACCCAGCAGATTTCACACATACGTCAACCACAGCCATATCACTACTACCATCCCCACAACCACGCATTCAACCAACATTGGGACAACAGGTCAATACATTTATGTTCCACCCAATGAATGCTTCACTGACACGTCAAGCTTGTTGGGTGCTATTTCTTTGTTTGGCGTACCTCTACTCTGGCTTTGTAGAACTCAATGTCGTAGAGCCTCTCCTTGTAGCGTCCCACTTCACTCTCCAGCTTGTCCACTCTGACGGCCTTCTCCCTCAGAGCGTCCAGCTCGTCACGATATGCCCTGGCAGAACGGGCGTCCGACAACAACTGCAGGCTCTGGAGGGGACAAACGAAACACTACATGTCAGTGTCACACTCATACAAGATATTTGTTTCACACGGACTCCCACTATATACATGCATTGTGCCAGGCAAAATTCATATTGGTAAACAAACACGCCATGGACTGTATAGGTGGACACCATATAGGTAAACACACATGGCAGTAATACACAGAGGCAGGCTGAAGCTCCTCTTAGTCAATAGTGTCATGAGTCAGTCATCTTCTCTGGAAGAGGGATTTGAAATGACCCCACACACACACACACACACACACACACACACACACACACACACACACACACACACACACACACACACACACACACACACACACACACACACACACACATTATAAGCAGCTCTGCCATGTTGTTGTGGTGGGCCCTACTCCCTAACGCTGCAAATTATGTTTACAACAAAGACAACATCTAAGGGGTTAGCCAAGCTATAAATAGCTCAGCTGCTAATTGGTTAAGGGCATTAACCTAATGATTAAGAAAGTAAAACAGAAGGTGGTGGCAATGGTTTGATGTGTTGTATAACTCTGAGGGCAGTCAGGACACCAGAGGTGACATGAGGTCTCATGGGTGGAGCTTTGGTCTAGTGGTCTGGGCCAGCTTTGTGTGACACATCTGGCATAGCTCAGCAGCACGGTTAGTGTATCGCTTATGTGTGAAAGTGTGTAGCTGGAGTTCAGGAGAGACACGTTGGTTCATGGCAGACAGATACTGTAGTGTGTAGCTGGAGTTCAGGAGAGACACGTTGGTTCATGGCAGACAGATACTGTAGTGTGTAGCTGGAGTTCAGGAGAGACACGTTGGTTCATGGCAGACAGATACTGTAGTGTGTAGCTGGAGTTCAGGAGAGACACGTTGGTTCATGGCAGACAGATACTGTAGTGTGTAGCTTGAGTTCAGGAGAGACATGTTGGTTCATGGCAGACAGATACTGTAGTGTGTAGCTGGAGTTCAGGAGAGACACGTTGGTTCATGGCAGACAGATACTGTAGTGTGTAGCTGGAGTTCAGGAGAGACATGTTGGTTCATGGCAGACAGATACTGTAGTGTGTAGCTGGAGTTCAGGAGAGACACGTTGGTTCATGGCAGACAGATACTGTAGTGTGTAGCTGGAGTTCAGGAGAGACACGTTGGTTCATGGCAGACAGATACTGTAGTGTGTAGCTGGAGTTCAGGAGAGACACGTTGGTTCATGGCAGACAGATACTGTAGTGTGTAGCTGGAGTTCAGGAGAGACACGTTGGTTCATGGCAGACAGATACTGTAGTGTGTAGCTGGAGATCAGGAGAGACATGTTGGTTCATGGCAGACAGATACTGTAGTGTGTAGCTGGAGTTCAGGAGAGACACGTTGGTTGATGGCAGACAGATCATGTGTATTGATGTATTAAGTGGTGTAATGCTGTTGCTAAGTCATGTGATGTGGTTTGGGAGCTCTGTCTGACATCAGCTGTAATTGACTCCCTCTGTTTACTCAGCAGTGTTGACATTCTGTGGCACACATAATGTCAACGCTGTAACACGTAGCAAATCATTCAAAAGCAGCGGTAAAATAACAATGTGGAGGCTATATACAGCAGGTACCGGTACGGAGTCAATGTGGAGGCTATATACAGCAGGTACCGGTACGGAGTCAATGTGGAGGCTATATACAGCAGGTACCGGTACAGAGTCAATGTGGAGGCTATATACAGCAGGTACCGGTACAGAGTCAATGTGGAGGCTATATACAGCAGGTACCGGTACAGAGTCAATGTGGAGGCTATATACAGCAGGTACCGGTACAGAGTCAATGTGGAGGCTATATACAGCAGGTACCGGTACAGAGTCAATGTGGAGGCTATATACAGCAGGTACCGGTACACAGGTAGAGTCAATGTGGAGGCTATATACAGCAGGTACCGGTACAGAGTCAATGTGGAGGCTATATACAGCAGGTACCGGTACAGAGTCAATGTGGAGGCTATATAGTCAATGTGGAGGCTATATACAGCAGGTAGTCAGAGTCAATGTGGAGGCTATATACAGCAGGTACCGGTACGGAGTCAATGTGGAGGCTATATACAGCAGGTACCGGTACGGAGTCAATGTGGAGGCTATATACAGCAGGTACCGGTACGGAGTCAATGTGGAGGCTATATACAGCAGGTACCGGTACAGAGTCAATGTGGAGGCTATATACAGCAGGTACGGAGTCAATGTGGAGGGTACGGAGTCAATGTGGAGGCTATATACAGCAGGTACCGGTACGGAGTCAATGTGGAGGCTATATACAGCAGGTACCGGTACGGAGTCAATGTGGAGGCTATATACAGCAGGTACCGGCACGGAGTCAATGTGGAGGCTATATACAGCAGGTACCGGTACAGAGTCAATGTGGAGGCTATATACAGCAGGTACCGGTACGGAGTCAATGTGGAGGCTATATACAGCAGGTACCGGTACAGAGTCAATGTGGAGGCTATATACAGCAGGTACCGGTACAGAGTCAATGTGGAGGCTATATACAGCAGGTACCGGTACAGAGTCAATGTGGAGGCTATATACAGCAGGTACCGGTACAGAGTCAATGTGGAGGCTATATACAGCAGGTACCGGTACAGAGTCAATGTGGAGGCTATATACAGCAGGTACCGGTACAGAGTCAATGTGGAGGCTATATACAGCAGGTACCGGTACGGAGTCAATGTGGAGGCTATATACAGCAGGTACCGGTACAGAGTCAATGTGGAGGCTATATACAGCAGGTACCAGGTACAGAGTCAATGTGGAGGCTATATACAGCAGGTACCGGTACGGAGTCAATGTGGAGGCTATATACAGCAGGTACCAGAGTCAATGTGGAGGCTATATACAGCAGGTAGGTACGGAGTCAATGTGGAGGCTATATACAGCAGGTAGTACAGAGTCAATGTGGAGGCTATATACAGCAGGTACCGGTACAGAGTCAATGTGGAGGCTATATACAGCAGGTACCGGTACAGAGTCAATGTGGAGGCTATATACAGCAGGTACCGGTACGGAGTCAATGTGGAGGCTATATACAGCAGGTACCGGTACGGAGTCAATGTGGAGGCTATATACAGCAGGTACCGGTACGGAGTCAATGTGGAGGCTACAGCAGGTATACAGAGTCAATGTGGAGGCTATATACAGCAGGTACCGGTACAGAGTCAATGTGGAGGCTATATACAGCAGCAGTCAATGTAGGCTATATACAGCAGGTACCGGTACAGAGTCAATGTGGAGGCTATATACAGCAGGTACCGGTACGGAGTCAATGTGGAGGCTATAAACAGCAGGTACCGGTACGGAGTCAATGTGGAGGCTATATACAGCAGGTACCGGTACAGAGTCAATGTGGAGGCTATATACAGCAGGTACCGGTACGGAGTCAATGTGGAGGCTATATACAGCAGGTACCGGTACGGAGTCAATGTGGAGGCTATATACAGCAGGTACCGGTACGGAGTCAATGTGGAGGCTATATACAGCAGGTACCGGTACGGAGTCAATGTGGAGGCTATATACAGCAGGTACCGGTACAGAGTCAATGTGGAGGCTATATACAGCAGGTACCGGTACAGAGTCAATGTGGAGGCTATATACAGCAGGTACCGGCACGGAGTCAATGTGGAGGCTATATACAGCAGGTAACGGAGTCAATGTGGAGGCTATATACAGCAGGTACCGGTACAGAGTCAATGTGGAGGCTATATACAGCAGGTACCGGTACAGAGTCAATGTGGAGGCTATATACAGCAGGTACCGGTACGGAGTCAATGTGGAGGCTATATACAGCAGGTACCGGTACAGAGTCAATGTGGAGGCTATATACAGCAGGTACCGGTACAGAGTCAATGTGCGGGGGCACCGGTAAGTTGAGGTAATTGAAGTAATATGTACATGTAGGTAAAATTATTAGAGTGACTATGCATAGATAATAACAGAGAGTAGCAGCAGTGTAGAAAAGGGGGGGTACAAATAGCCTGGGTAGCCATTTAATACAGTTCTGTGCCGTACTGAGTTGTTATATATTGCTGTGTACTGTATTGAGTTGTTCTGTATGGCCCTGTGGTGTACTGAGTTGTTCTGTATGGCCCTGTGCTGTATTGAGTTGTTTTGTATGGCCCTGTGGTGTAATGAGTTGTTCTGTATGGCCCTGTGGTGTAATGAGTTGTTCTGTATGGCTCTGTGGTGTAATGAGTTGTTCTGTATGGCCCTGTGGTGTAATGAGTTGTTCTGTATGGCTCTGTGGTGTATTGATTTGTTCTGTATGGCTCTGTGCTGTACTGAGTTGTTCTGTATGGCCATGTGGTGTAATGAGTTGTTCTGTATGGCTCTGTGCTGTATTGATTTGTTTTGTATGGCTCTGTGCTGTACTGAGTTGTTCTGTATGGCCCTGTGCTGTATTGAGTTGTTTTGTATGGCCCTGTGCTGTATTGATTTGTTTTGTATGGCTCTGTGCTGTATTGAGTTGTTTTGTATGGCTCTGTGCTGTATTGAGTTGTTTTGTATGGCTCTGTGCTGTAGTAGGTAGATTTGTCCTGCACCTCTTGCTGAACCCTCTTATTTTCAGTCTCCATGTTGTCCAGTTCCTGTCTGCAGTCCAGCAGCTGCTCACTCTTCTCCTCCCTGAGAGAGAGAGAGAGAGAGAGAGACAGAGAGGGAGAGAGAGAGAGAGAGAGACAGGGAGAGAGAGAGAGAGAGAGAGAGAGAGAGAGAGAGAGAGAGAGAGAGAGAGAGAGAGAGAGAGAGAGAGAGAGAGAGAGAGAGAGAGAGAGAGAGAGAGAGAGAGAGAGAGAGAGAGAGAGAGACAGGGAGAGAGAGAGAGACAGGGGAGAGAGAGAGAGAGAGAGAGAGAGAGAGAGAGAGAGAGAGAGAGAGAGAGAGAGAGAGAGAGAGAGAGAGGAGACAGGGAAAGACAGGGGAGAGAGAGAGAGAGAGAGAGAGAGAGAGAGGGAGATAGGGAAAGACAGGGGGAGAGGGAAAGCAAGCGAGGGGGAGAAGAGAGAGATTGAGAGACAAACATGAGAAACCGAGAGAGAGAGAAAGGGGGAGAAGAGAGAGAGAGAAAAGATAGTGAGAGAGAAGGGGGAGGAGAGAGAGAAAAGAGAGAGAAGGGGGAGAAAAGAGTGAAGAGAGAGAGAGAGAGAGAAGAAGGGGGTTGGAGAGAGAGGAGAGAAGAAGAGAGAAAAGAGAGAGAGAAAGAGAAGAGAGGGAGAAGAGAGAGAGAGAAGGGTGGGAGAAGACAGAGAAGGGGGAAGAGAGAAGGGGAGAAGACAGAGAAGGGGGAGAAGACAGAGAGAGAAGGAGGGAGAAGACAGAGAAGGGGGAGAAGACAGAGAAGGGGGAGAAGACAGAGAGAGAAGGAGGGAGAAGACAGAGAGAGGAGGGAGAAGACAGAGGAGGGGGAGAAGACAGAGAGAGAAGGAGGGAGAAGACAGAGAAGGGGGAGAAGACAGAGAAGGGGGAAGAAGACAGAGAGAGGAGGGAGAAGAGAGAAAGAGAAGGAGGAGAAGAGAGAAAGAGAAGAAGAGAGAGAAGAGAGAAGGGGGGAGAAGACAGAGAGAGAAGGAGGGAGAAGACAGAGAGAGGAGGGAGAAGAGAGAAAGAGAAGGAGAAGAGAGAAAGAGAAGGATGAGAAGAGAGAAGGATGGGAGAAGACAGAGAGAGGAGGGAGAAGACAGAGAGAGAAGGAGGAAGAAGAGAGAAAGAGAAGGAGGAGAAGAGAGAAAGAGAAGAGAGAAGAGAGGGAGAAGAGAGAGAGCGAGTAAGAGAGAAGGGGGGTGCAAGAGAAAAAAAGAGAGACATTGTAAAACACATTCACATATGTACGCATTTGAAAAACACCATTCCTCACAAACAAACCCATAACTGTCCCACACAAATATTTGTTTCTGTTTTCTTTAAAGTTGCCTTGAGACACTGGAATTTTTACTTAGATGTGTACCCAGCAGAAAGGAATCCATGGACCTCTTTCCTTACTGGGCCAGGTCAGCTGGTTTGCTTATGGGTGTGTGTGGGTCGGGGGCCGGGGATAGGGTTATTTACCAAATGATACAAACATATTTCAACTGAAATATACAAAATAGGACCACAAAAACAACCTACAAATGACCTCACAACCAACTTTCCATGACATGCAAATCTCTAACTGTAGAGCTGCCTTGCTTTGGTTCCACCGGCTCTTTATAATCCAGCAAATCCAGATAACATCTGGTTAATTGTGTAACATGCCAATAGATTCCTTTCTTCCCCATGTCTCTGACTAGACTGACTTCAGACCCCCTCAACCCAGCATGAGCAGCAAATAGAGCCCAAATCACAACATCAGGTTCTTCTGTTAATGGATTTGCTCTATTGTGACGCCGTAATAGACAGGCAATGCAACCTAAATGCAATTTGTATGGCCTCCTGCTGTTTATTTAGATGCGACAGCGACTCGGCTTGGGAGCAGGTTGGGGCTTGCTGAGGCTGAGGGAGGCCAGTCCTGCTGGCTGCCGGTCGGTGAGGAATGAAGAATGTGCCACACAGAGCCTTGAAGAGGACCGTGCATTCCTCAAATGAGCTGAGATGCTTTCCAGTCTCCCTGGTCCAGATTAGTGATCTCTACTTGGGTCTGCTATTGGCTGGAGGAATTATTATCACTGTTCTGTTCCACACTTCCTGTGATGTGCATGTTGAAATCAGAGGCTTGAGCAGCTAGCTTTGAGAGTGGAATAAAACTCACGTTCTGCTGCTGTTGCTACAGCTGCTTTTGGTGAGCACAGGGTTCACGCACGCGGGCGCACACACACATTTCCAGTGTGTACCTTGTGTGTCTGGAGCCTTTTAATCTCATCCCACAATAGATCATGTCATCAGACATTCAGTCTCGCCACAGCAGTAAAACAACTTTTCAACACCTAAGAGTGTTTCCCCAAGTTTCATTTAGGCCCTAATAAAGAGAGTAGATGACAGACTAGGCTCAACACAAAGCTGCTCATCCACTGTGAACCTGTGTGGGTGACAGCACTGAGCCTGCAGCAGCTCTGAGTCACTAACAACCGTGATACCATGGTCTACCAACATTTTACAGTCTACCATTCACATTAGACAATGTGCCATACTGTCGTTCTACAGAACCTGACAGGATTGAGATTGCGACTGGGTCTTTAGGGGCCATATCGTCATCTATATCTACACAATCTATTCCTGCATTCCTCTTAACACCAGGTTTTGTACTGAAGTTAAAAAACATGAAAATTAAGCATATTTTCTAAATATATTCTGCCGGAGCTATGGTCACATGGTCATTTTACTGTGCCCTCAGGAGGACCTTCCCTGGCAATCAGTAGACAGTAGAACACAGTGGATCTCTATGTATTGGGTTTAACAGACAATGATCCCTTTCCCTCGAGTGTTGGTGCTTCACAGTGTACAATGACCAGAAATCTGAGAAAAAGAAGTGGAATTCAATAGATTTTGTGCTCTGTAGGTCAAAGACACATAAAGAAGAACTATAATGCCCTGTCATGGAATCATCTGATCTGGGCCAAATCCCCAGACATCTGAGTCGGTATCAGTCGGAGACAGCATCAGGACTGGCCTGGGTGACAGGAGCCGTATGTGATTATGTATCATCTCCACAGGAGACTACACTATATGCACTCCTGCAGAGAAACAGTCTGCAGCTTCTATGGCTGACACCATTTAGTCAACTGGTCCACTGTTCGGTCGATAGACTGTTGGTCGACCGAGATTTAGCGGAGCGGTCGCAAATCTAAAACATGTTTTATGTCTGTTTGGCTCCTGTCTCAGTGGACTAATCCATTATGGAGGCCGCAGGGATGGCACAGTCCAAGAAGAAGGGGAGTGTGGTTAAGATGCACGAGTTGCATCGCTCTCCAGAATGCCAATTTGTGCACATTCATTGTGTGAATTGTCTGTCCTTTGTTAGTGCCTATCAATTCCCCATTACATACGTCAGTATTACATTTACAGTTAATCCCCATCATTTCTAATCTACAATGTTTGTTTGGTTACAGTAATTTCTGTTAATGCATTCAATATGTAAATATTACAGTCGTTTACTGTTTTCATTGTCGGAGTGGACACGTTGTTTGCAAGGCTTACAACCTATGCTACACTTGTGAGAAACAAGTTTTGGTTTATTTCATTCCATTTACGAGTGTTGTCAATTTATTCATTGTCTTTTGTTTGGAGCTCTCCTGTCTATGTTGAGTAAGGATGCGGATCTAATTACGCATAGAAGTAGGCCAAATGTATAACTGTGCCAATGTGGGGATGTCTGATAGTATTTTTGATTGTCGTATTTCACCACCACTTGGCTAATGAGCTGTGGAGCTTCTCAAAAGTATTTATTTTCTTCACCTCAAAAGTCTGTTATGAGAATGACAATAGTTCCTCCCTTTCAATAACCCCCGAAATGTCATGCTCTGATTTGGTGGAAACATCTGTGTCACTGCATGGGAAACGAGGACCCAAAATAATTTATATAATGTTGCAAGTTTGCTAGTGCAGGCTTCAGGCCGGACACAGGTGATAGTTGATACAATGTTTCAGGTTCGTTGCAGACAGGTCATGCGTCGCAAATGTGATTCATATGATATTTATTTTATACCTATAGAAGTAACTTTTAGATTTGAATCATTTAGATTAACCACACAACAATGATTTGGAGATAAGAAGTCGTTATGCATGGAATTGTGCATATGAAAATCATAACTGGCACGCAGATCGGAAGAAATTGTAAGATAAATTGTAAACTTTCTACATGAAAAAGGTTTCCGACCCCTGGTGTAGCCTATTACCAGTTACTTCAGAATCCGCAAAGGTCAGCACCACCAGAAGGAGCTAACAGTTTTTTATTCTGGTTATCTTGAGGTCTGGCTCCCTCTTGAGTCATTTGTCCTAATTATTTTAGTGTGCTTAAAGCATCAGACAAGCTCAGTGCATTTTTTAGTTGGGTGCAGCACTAGCAGCTTCACTGATATCTTCTGGAGTTATGATCATCGTAAAATGCCCGATACCTCAGAACTGGTTCGAATGCCAACAGCATTACTGGACAAACCATTTCAATCTTTTGATGGACTTGATGAAGAGAATCCACAGAGTCAGCAGCTTAGTTTGTGCATTCTTAAACACTTCCCCCTGAAACAAAGAAAGCTTATCGTAACAACCCCTCCCTTTCATAAACTGACCACTGGCCTTTGTCTCTGCCAAGGCTAATGGACTCTGAAGAGGAAGTTGATTATGACACTGCAAAAAGGTCGAGCACTATCACGCCAAAACAGTAGCATAGAACCACTTGCGTCTTATTGAGAGGCTGCAGGAAATGTTTTCTCCTCGAACAATACCCGTGACATGTAATGATTTTTAGCTCTGCAATTAGTGTCCTGCTTTTGCTGTTCTCTCCGGTTAGCGTTAGAGTGCTATATGAACTGGAAAACAGAGAACAAGATACTCCTCAAAAGACAGAGAGAGAGCTGAGTCACGGCTCCCAGCTCCAATGGCACACAGTTCTGGGAAAGCAGCAGGTGAATGTTTTATTTTATTTGACCTTTATTTAACTAGGCAAGTCAGTTAAGAACAAATTCTTATTTTCAATGACGGCCTAGGAACAGTGGGTTAACTGCCTGAATGCAGTGTCAAATTTAGACACTGCTAGACAGTACATGGGACACCCACAGTACTTATAGGATACCTGTAGGAAGCTTACACAACTTCTGAGAACCAATGGTGTGTTTAGAGATCCAACAGACATTTTGCAGTCTACCACTACAGACTTACTCAGAAGGGCCAATGGGGTGCGTACAGAGCTGGTGAAAGGCCAACGGGGGAACTTACAGCTCCTGGCGCAGACGTCTGATCTTGGCCTTGGCGTCGGCCAGCTCCACAGACAGGTGCTGCCGGCTCTCTGTGCGGCGCATGCTGGGCGAGTCGTTGGGCGACTGGGCACAGAACGGCTGGGGAGAGTACAGTCCACAGTCCCTCTCCTGGGTCAGCTCCACGATGGTCTGGAAGGACACAACACAACTCACAGACCATGGCTATGATCATGTATCCTACACACATCATATACACCGAGTGTACAACACATTAGGAACACCTGCTCTGTCCATGACATAGACTGACCAGGTGAATAAAGGTGAAAGCTATGATCCCTTATTGATGTCACTTGTTAAATCCACTTCAAATCAGTGTAGATGAAAAGGAGGAGACAGGTTAAAGAAGGATTCTTAAGCCTTGAGACATAGATTGTGCCCTTCAGAGGGTGAATGGGCAAGACAAAATATTTAAGTGCCTTTGAACGGGGTATGGTAGTAGGAGCCAGTGTGTTAAGAACTGCAACGCTACTGGGTTTTTCACGCTCAACAGCTCCCGTGTGTATCAAGAATGGTCCACCACCCAAAGGACATCCAGCCAACTTGACACAACTGGGGGAAGCATTGGAGTCAACATGTGAAACGCTTTTGACACCTTGTAGAGTTCATGCCCAAGCAAAATGAGGCTGTTCTGAGGGCAAAAGGGGTGCATCTCAATATACATGTTTATACACAAAGTGTATACCTGAGACATGTGTCACGCCTTCCTTACTTGAAATGATCGGCCCAAGTCGAAGTCAAGGAACAAATTGCTTACAACCGTGTTAGATCATTGATCACAATGATGGTCAAAGTAGTTGTCAGGCAGGGTATTGAAGATTGAGTATACTGAGGGTGTGGTTTGCACTACATAGTCTACCATATGTTGCGTCAGGCTGCCCTGCTTTTCTGTCTGCTCAGTCTGGGAGGTGTGAGCTTAGGGACATGACTCCGATTAGGACGGGCCTCTGAGGGAAGAAGCAGCAGCACCTAGACACCGGGACCAGTTACTTAAATGGAAACCCCAAACATAATGAAAAGCCAAGTACTAATTGGCCTAATGCTGTTACGGTTTAAAGGTGAATTGGGCTGGGTTTGAAGATAAGAGTGGGAAAAAACATTGGGTTTAAATGGTCTGTGAAAAAGAGAGGAAATCAAACAATATCTTCCCATCATCGTCATTTTAGTTCACCCCACTACCCTCCTCCTCCGTTTATAACCCAGTGGCCATGCAAGGAAATGGGCTTTTAATGAAGAGCGTCTGGTTTCCAGAGGAGATCTGGAGATCATTATCACCCCACCCCCCTCCCCTGTCCGCCCCTCTGGCCAATAGAATGCTGGGACTGCTGCTCTACCAGGCCATGGCAGTTGTATGGGTGGGCCATGCTTAATCAGACTGCTCTAGGTTCAACTCACACACATGTCATATAAATGCACAGACAGACACCATCCAGACTCTATATAGATTGTTAACAATTTTCCACCCTTCTTCATTAAGACAACCTTTTCTGTACTCTCTTGTGGGGTGAGTTAAAAATGCACCAATGTTTCAGACATGTACCTCCAGCTGGTCGTCTCTCTCGTCCACTATGCGTTTGAGATGGAAGGCCATGTTCCTGGAGAAGGAGTCCAGGTCCTCTGGGGGCAGCTCGCCCCCATCCAGCCACTGCAGGTCCACAACATTCTCCTTGTTGTGGGTCACCTTCAAAACAACAGCATAGAGTCATCTCACTCTGCCAGCCAATACACAGAGACCCAGGTGTGTTGACAGCAATAGAGAGCCAACTACTTTAACTCAAACAGCTGTGAAGTGTCTTTAAGCATGAAACACAGAGGATGCTGAAAGAATGCTGAAGGGTACTTATCACAGTAGGAGGACGTTCCTTCTCTTGCTAGAACAAAAGCGGTACCTGCTACGTGCTGACCTGGTAGCGACGACCCTACCGTTTCTACTTGTAGAATCGCAAACGCTCATCAGTGACCAACAACTTGACTTTGGGGCAATCAGAGCACACAAACCCGTACGTGGGGTAGCCAATACATTTTAAAAAAGGAAAGAGGGCATTTTCTGTACACCCACGGATGAGCCAGTCACACTTCATATGCTATGTAGGCTATGGGATGGTAGCTAGCTAAGTACACATGCAATGCACACAACACTAAATACTTCCTCCAAGCTAGCTAACCACCGTAGCTAGAGTTGACATTATAATTAAAATCACAATGGATTAGCTAGTTTCCATGAAACAGCTGCCTGTGTTAGCTGCCAAGTTAGTGCAGTGTCCTTAGCTAGCTAGTTATGTTGTGCTACACTGGCACTGGCAGTGTGGGATTATGGAGAGTGATTTGAAAATGTTTCTTCGTCATCTTGCCTGTTAGTTATCTAGCTGTGGCCATCTGGCTAGTATCAACAAGAGCTTTCTACATAATTGCAACATTAGCGCAGCTAGCTTGGAATCTAGACCATAAGCAACATACACAGACATGCATTGCCAAACAACGCTAGCGTCACCTTCTGGTTAGGAGTATTTTAAGGCTGAATGTCTGACGACTTCCAAGGTCTTTGCTGTGTGAATAAACAAGCGATTGACTGCCGATACTCTGTTCAGAGATGCTAAGTACTCTCTGCAGGCAAATGTTTGACTATCCTACTGGTGTGTCTGAGCTGTTACATAACAAACTGGCCCAAAACAAACACAAGAGGTCTCAGGGTTTATGTTTTAACTAGATGCCCTCACAAAAATGTGTTTTTTTCTCATACCTCTTGGATGTGAGATGCTATGGCAGCTTTTGTGTCAAAGTCTAAGGTCTGGATCCTCTCGATGTACTCCTCTTTCTTCTCACACTGCAAACAAAAATAAGCAGTTTGGGGTTAGGATGACAGTCTGGAGACTGAGTGGAACATTTGTAGAGGTCTTCCTGAGGTCAGCTTCCGAAACACAGGAGAATGGCCTGAGTTGTGATTGGTTGGCTTTAAGGAAAGCGATGTCTGAAGGAATGTGTAGGTATTCTCTTAGTATATTATTTGGTAACCATGCGTTGTGAGCAGCTACTTTGTTCCTTCCTGTTGATGAGAGTAAGGGAGATAGGACTGTCCGCTTAGAAAAATGCAGACATTTTGCATTAACTATTATTTTATTTGCCTTTAACCTGTAATCAAATCATGATGGGGAAAAAAACACCGACTTCACACAGACAGATGAGACGGATACACATTTCCCTTAAGGAGTCTTTGAGAAGTAGCCTGTTCAGAGCCCCTGAACAGTGAGCTAAGTGTGAACGAGAACGACAGTGTGAGGTTAGCATCTCTCTTGCTAGGGCGCTGGTTATGTATGATGCATCGTCATCGTTACTCCAGCCAGGCTCAGGGCAGAGACAGAGACACGGGTTGGTTCAGGGAGCAGCCCCTCTGACCCCTCTCTGACCTGTTACCAGGACAGCCAGGACAGACCACCTGTCACAGTGCCAACTGCCGAGGAAGAGGAAACGGGGAACTAAAGCTAGTCTGAGTGAGAATGACAAATTTGACTCACATTACTCATATAAACTGTAGCTGTGTTAACACTTGTCTGAACAATAATGCCGAGGGTTATAGATGTTCAGGAACTAGTGAGTAAGAGCTACTTATAACAGTAGTAGAAAGAGGGTTCATCCTACAGGAGTATGGTAATGTTATTAGACTGCTGACAGATGATTTAGGCGGTGGCGAGTCTAAGACTTACCTGGACGGCACAGCCAAGCAACAGCAACAAAAGCTTCCTCATCTCCTCCAGTCCTTGCTCTGCAGACACAAAGAGATTGTCAATTAGCGTTTTACTACCATTGATAACCATTATACTAGCATCGATTTGATTACACTTTTTACACATTTTATATTCGACTGTAGCTGTTAAACTTCCCGGGGATTTGCCCCTAGTTTCAAATCCATTTCATAACCAAATCCCATGAACTTTTGCAAAAGGCTAAAAAGATAACTGCCCCCGCGGTCTCACAGATTGGCTGCGTACTACAGCCACGAGATGAGCCATTCAGGTAACCCTATTACACACATGTAAAACTGGTAATGCTTGCTGTCCCCAACCAAAAAGACTGTACTGTATTTTTCAGCCATCCAATCCGCTAGGTATCATATGATGCCAAGCCACACATAGAAGAAATGAGAAAACAGCTGTTAGGAAGCTCACCAAGGCTGAGGTAATAATCTGTAGGATTATACTGTAAAATAATGAGCCAGGTGGTTTGTTTCTCTCTCTGTGTGTTTGTGTGTGTTAAGCTCATCAGCCCCAGGGGTAGAGAGCGGAGCTGGGCCATAAACACAGATTACTAACAACAGGCTTAGACAACCAGGCATGTTTATTCAGAAAAAGGGCCACGCAGCAATTATAACTACTGTAAATCCCCACCAGTAGATAAAACATCTTTACGGACAGCCATAATATCAATGGCAAGATCCTGTTGTAAGTGTATGCTATGGTGCATCCGTCTTCTCCATGTGGGTGCAGATGTTGGGTGTCTAGTGACAGCAGAGGTAGTGAGATTAGAAGGTTATTGGGTGTAGCCTATACAATGGAATATACGCTTCCAAGAGGCGGTGATAAATGTACTGCTTATAGTGCCAAGTCCACTAACGATAAAAGCCATGATAAACATTAATCACTAGCAACACTTCAGCTGAGCTATATCTTATATAATAATATATTATTATTATTATATATCTGTAACGAATCAACAACTGATCGTGACACAACAGTTTCACCAATCCTAATGGCATCCTCTTTGAAGACAAGATTTATCTCATTCCATGTGGATTTCTTACAGATGTACACACACGACATCTAGAGGATCACACATAAATCTCAGCTAAACTAACAGGATGTTTTTGGCCCAGACTGAAGCACCATTAGTAATAAAAATAACTGTAACTGGCCTATATTTGCAACCTCCTCGGTCCAGAACAGGAACTGCCTCAGAATATCAATTGAGAGAAGTAGGTCTGTTCTGTCAGCAGTGCAACTACAATCACAGAAAGAGGGAAAAGTCGACATGTAAACGTGTGAACTTCCATTTTAAGTGTTAAGGTCGCAGTGAGGAACTCAAATAATATTCTGATAGCCAGGATAAGGGTGGAACAGACGACGATTAGATGGTTTTAAGGCCCATGCTCACAATACATTATCAAAGCTAATCAATATCTATAAGGGAAATAGAGAGTAGCCGTTCTAGATTTCTAGTCGGAGTATAGAATGCCAGCAGTAACAAATGCCTTCTAAATGCTGTTTCCTCTAACTGAAAGCCTGTATAGTGATTTGGAAAGGCAAATCTTCTTGAGTGCTAAAGATAAGGAGCAGGCAGGCACTGGATGAATAATTTAAAGAGGCTGCCTGAACCAAGCATGTCTGAAGAGATAGCGAGAGAGAGAGAGTGAGCGAGCGAGCGAGAGAGAGAGAGAGAGATGGGGAGAGCAGGAAAGAGAAAGATGTGGTGAGAGAATGAGAGAGAAATAAAGAGGAGAGAAGGGGCAAGAAGAGAAGAGGAGGTTTAAAGTAGACGATGTCCCCTTGAGCAGCCCTGGCTCAGCAGACAGAGGGTTGGCTCCCCAGGCTTTGTTATCATAGTGCTCTATGTGCCTAGTGTGGTTCCTTCCCTCCTCCTTCCCTCCATCACTACACTCCCTTGTTCCTGGCAGGAAACTCACAGGGGCGCACGGACAGTGACGAACCCTTTAGAGTTGCATTCCTTCCTGCCCAGCTATTGTTCACAGGAACCTGGTGATGGGGGTTCTTCCGGGGAGCAGGGACCCAAGGCCTCTGAGTGACACTGGACCACACGTTTCCTCTGGTGGACGACAGTACAAGTCTACTGCGGCCCTGGCCTCTCTGTCATTTCATATCATCATATTAGTCATTTTCATCACAATGACAATATCTATTTTGTCAATGACAATTGGCCCAATCACTGTTATTCACTATATCTATAATGTAGTCAGTATATCTACAGTATAGTGTGGGTCAGTATATCTACAGTATAATGTGGGTCAGTATATCTATAGTGTGGGTCAGTATATCTACAGTATAATGTGGGTCAGTATATCTATAGTGTGGGTCAGTATATATCTACAGTATAATGTGGGTCAGTATATCTACAGTATAATGTGGGTCAGTATATATATGTGGGTCAGTATATCTATAATGTGGGTCCGTATATCTACAGTATAGTGTGGGTCAGTATATCTACAGTATAATGTGGGTCAGTATATCTATAGTGTGGGTCAGTATATCTACAGTATAGTGTGGGTCAGTATATCTACAGTATAATGTGGGTCAGTATATATATGTGGGTCAGTATATCTATAATGTGGGTCCGTATATCTACAGTATAGTGTGGGTCAGTATATCTACAGTATAATGTGGGTCAGTATATCTATAGTGTGGGTCAGTATATCTACAGTATAATGTGGGTCAGTATATCTATAGTGTGGGTCAGTATATATCTACAGTATAATGTGGGTCAGTATATCTACAGTATAATGTGGGTCAGTATATATATGTGGGTCAGTATATCTATAATGTGGGTCCGTATATCTACAGTATAGTGTGGGTCAGTATATCTACAGTATAATGTGGGTCAGTATATCTATAGTGCGGGTCAGTATATCTACAGTATAATGTGGGTCAGTATATCTACAGCATAATGTGGGTAGGTATATCTTCTGTATAATGTGGGTCAGTATATCTACAGTATAATGTGGGTCAGTATATCTATGTGGGTCAGTATATCTACAGTATAATGTGGGTAGGTATATCTTCTGTATAATGTGGGTCAGTATATCTACTGTATAATGTGGGTCAGTATATCTACTGTATAATGTAGGTCAGTATATCTACAGTATAATGTGGGTCAGTATATCTACAGTATAATGTGGGTCAGTACATCTACAGTATAATGAGGGTCAGTATATCTGTGGGTCAGTATATCTACAGTATAATGTGGGTCAGTATATCTACAGTATAATGTGGGTCAGTATATCTGTGGGTCAGCGACTACACATGGTTCCTCTGATAAGAAATACTTTTGCAAAATGTCACTTTCACCACTGAAACTGATTTCATATTCACCTATTTCCCCTACTCTCACCACTCCCTAGGTCTTCTAACCACCTTCAGGCTTCTAAATGTGACTGTAAGTTTCATGACTTTCCCACAACCCCACACAGTGTTGCTGGTGACCGTCAGTCTGACCTGCCTCCACCTGCCATTGGAGAGCAGTTGTCTCCTTACAGTTGTTGTTCCTGAAAAGGGACACTTCTCTGGCATCTAAAGGACCACACTAGAATGTTACAATGTCAGCAATACAAAGTACGTGCAAACTACTTTCTACAAGGCAGGAAACTGAGACTCATACCCTTTCTCTGAAATGAAAGCTTGATTGTTAAACCAAAGGAGAAGTAGGTTTACTATAAAGACAAACAACGCCTTACAGTAGTCTTCATTGAACAGGAGATTAGCCTTCAGGGGCACATTGTGTTCTAGCTGGTCTAAGTGCTTCTCTTTTGAAGCAGGATCAGACTGAATTGAAGGGATATTCAGTGTGGAAGACTGTGTCTGTGGCCAACAGACATTCTGGGGTAGGGGGCACCCAAGGGGAGAGGGAACCAGATGAGAGAGTGGGGTTTTGTAGTGTTTAGTAACAGAGTGGATTAATAGTCCAGGGTGGATTCTGGATTCCCATCCCCCATGGAGCCTTAATGACTTCATAATAAAAGCCACATGGGCAATCACTTTCAGATGGCTCCAGCTACTATTGCTGCTGCACACCGCTAGGGTCAAAGGTCACAGGAAAAATACTGGAATGCTGCATGTTGTGGTTCAGGACTGAGTTGGTCTGATAATATTTTGCACATAGGAGTATCAAATGACATGGCTGTGTTGTCTGGGTCTTGAGAGAAAGAGAAAGATACTAGCTATTTTTCACAGTAGCTCATTCAAGATTCAACAAACAGGCATAATGTGATTGGGAGTCCCATAGGGCGGCGCACAATTGGCCCAGCGTCGTCCAGGTTAGGGTTTGGCCGGGGTAGGCAGTCATTGTAAATGAGAATTTGTTTTTAACTGACTTGCCTCTCACTCAACGTCAACAAAACAAAGGAGATGATCGTGGACTTCAGGAAACAGGAGAGGGTGCAGCCCCCTATCCACATCGATGGGACAGTAGTGGAGAAGGTGGAAAGTTTGAAGTTCCCTTGCGTACACCTCACGGACAAACTGAAATGGTCCACCCACACAGACAGCATGGTGAAGAAGGCACAACAGTGCGTCTTCAACCTCAGGAGCCTGAATAAATTTGGCTTGTCACTAGTGGTGTAATGGACCATAGTTGATCCGTACGTATCACCCCCGCAACGATTCGGCACGCATGTGGACCGTGCATCAATTGCAAAGTTTAACCATCATAGTGTGAATTACAGTTTTACTACCGCTGTTACTTTTTAAAGTAATAATTCCCTAAATCTCGATGCAGAGTTGCAGTGAAAAGATAAAGACAAGACAGATGCTGTGTTTCACTCTGAAGCCTGAAGGTTGATTAGATATTTTTTTTAAAAGCAGTTGTGTGTTCTGTTCATGTGAACGAGGCATGTTGAATCCCAACGAATCAATCCTGGATGCTCGCGTTGCAGAAAGTAAAGAAGAAAAAAGAGCGGTGACAGACATGGAGCTAGCGGAGGAGCCATGGAGCTGACAGACATGGAGCTGGCGGAGGAGCCATGGAGCTGACAGACATGGAGCTAGCGGAGGAGCCATGGAGCTGACAGCCATGGAGCTGGCGGAGGAGCCATGGAGCTGACAGACATGGAGCTGGCGGAGGAGCCATGGAGCTGACAGACATGGAGCTGGCGGAGGAGCCATGGAGCTGACAGCCATGGAGCTGACAGACATGGAGCTGACAGACATGGAGCTGACAGACATGGAGCTGACAGACATGGAGCTGGCGGAGGAGCCATGGAGCTGACAGCCATGGAGCTAGCGGAGGAGCCATGGAGCTGACAGACATGGAGCTGGCGGAGGAGCTGAAGAACTGGAAAAGCCTTCATTTAAGTCTCATGTATGGGAGCATTTTGGCTTCCCCATTTAAAGTGTCGTCACCCTGGTGTGTCAGTGACGGGAGCCAACTCAGTCAAGAGAAAACAACTTCTCACCGCGGCATTTAATACCTTTGCTGCAGAATCAAACCGGGCTGAAGCCATCACCAAATCTATTGGGATGTTTATCACTACAGACATGAGGCCATACTCTGTTGTGGAAAACAAAGGGTTTCAAAATATGGTGAAAGTGCTTGAGCCACGCTATCAAATCCCCTCGCGCACCCACTTCAGTATGAAGATCGTGCCAGATGAAGATCGTGCCGGACCTCCAGGGTAACAGAGAGCTACGTGACTGTGACTGCTCACTACACCACAGAGGAGTGGACCTCCAGGGTAACAGAGAGCTACGTGACTGTGACTGCTCACTACACCACAGAGGAGTGGACCTCCAGGGTAACGGAAAGCTACGTGACTGTGACTGCTCACTACACCACAGAGGAGTGGACCTCCAGGGTAACAGAAAGCTATGTGACTGTGACTGCTCACTACACCACAGAGGAGTGGACCTCCAGGGTAACAGAAAGCTACGTGACTGTGACTGCTCACTACACCACAGAGGAGTGGACCTCCAGGGTAACAGAAAGCTATGTGACTGTGACTGCTCACTACACCACAGAGGAGTGGACCTCCAGGGTAACAGAAAGCTACGTGACTGTGACTGCTCACTACACCACAGAGGAGTGGACCTCCAGGGTAACAGAAAGCTATGTGACTGTGACTGCTCACTACACCACAGAGGAGTGGACCTCCAGGGTAACAGAAAGCTACGTGACTGTGACTGCTCACTACACCACAGAGGAGTGGACCTCCAGGGTAACAGAAAGCTATGTGACTGTGACTGCTCACTACACCACAGATGAGTGGACCTCCAGGGTAACAGAAAGCTACGTGACTGTGACTGCTCACTACACCACAGAGGAGTGGACCTCCAGGGTAACAGAGAGCTACGTGACTGTGACTGCTCACTACACCACAGAGGAGTGGACCTCCAGGGTAACAGAGAGCTACGTGACTGTGACTGCTCACTACACCACAGAGGAGTGGACCTCCAGGGTAACGGAAAGCTACGTGACTGTGACTGCTCACTACACCACAGAGGAGTGGACCTCCAGGGTAACAGAAAGCTATGTGACTGTGACTGCTCACTACACCACAGAGGAGTGGACCTCCAGGGTAACAGAAAGCTACGTGACTGTGACTACACCACAGAGGAGTGGACCTCCAGGGTAACAGAAAGCTACGTGACTGTGACTGCTCACTACACCACAGAGGAGTGGACCTCCAGGGTAACAGAAAGCTACGTGACTGTGACTGCTCACTACACCACAGAGGAGTGGACCTCCAGGGTAACAGAAAGCTATGTGACTGTGACTGCTCACTACACCACAGAGGAGTGGACCTCCAGGGTAACCTCTGTCTCCAGGGACCTCTGTCTGTTCAAGTCCCTGTCTGTTCAAGTCCCTGTTTGTTCAAGTCCCTGTCTGTTCAAGTCCCTGTCTGTTCAAGTCCCTGTCTGTTCAAGTCCCTGTCTGTTCAAGTCCCTGTCTCACCGAGAACCTGCCCTACACCGGGGGACATTCATTGATCTCACCACTGAGATTGTGGCCACTGAAGAGGTAAAGAAAATAATAAGAGTGAATTACTTGTTTAATAATATACTGCAGTCTAATCTTAGTCTATGCTATTGCTATTAGAATCATTCATTTTTTATTTGGAATAATAATGGCTTTTATTAAATGTTATTGCCACAATTACAATTCTATGAAATATGAAAATCAATAATTAGTTAAATAGATCAAGTAATTTTTTCTGCAGGGTCAAGCCACAGAGCTGACAGGAGCAGACTCAGAGGCATCTCCTCCACAAAATAATTCAGCCATTAAGGAGCTTTTCGGGGAGACCTTTTCGAGCAAGGACACAGGCAAGATGTTTGCCAACAGCATCAAAGAGGAGATGGCATCACACAAGGCACTGGATGGTGATCCACTGGCATGGTGGAAAAGCAATGAGTGTAAATACCCTCACATTGTCATGGTGGCAAGATGCTACCTGGCTGTGCCTGGCACTTCAGTTCCTAGTGAGAGGGTGTTCTCCACGGCAGGAGACATAGTGACTGTAAGAGGTCTTCCCTCTCCCCAGACAATGTAGACATCCTCATATTTTAGAAAAGTAATGTGAAGTTATAAGCTCAGGTCTGTTTTTCCTTTCTTTCTTTTTTTACTTGTTTTTGATGACGTGGACACGGGCTATTTTTTCATTCACTATTGTCCAGAGGAAGAAGGTATCATGCCTCAAATTGCACTTTAATTTAACAATTGAGTATTGAATATTTTATTTGAATATTGGATTTAAACATTGAAAAGTTCTATGCTTTAAGTGTTCTTTAAGTAATAAATGGAAAGCAATGTTAAATGTCTCCCTTTTTTTTTTGCTGATCTGAAAAATGATCCGATCCGTGACTCAAAACCGTGATCCGATCCGTGACTCAAAACCGTGATCCGATCCGTGACTCAAAACCGTGATCCGATCCGTGACTCAAAACCGTGATCCGATCCTTGACTCAAAACCGTGATCCGATCCGTGACTCAAAACCGTGATCCGATCCGAGAGTTGTGTGCTCCATTGCACCACTATTTGTCACCTAAAACCCTCAAACTTTTACAGATTGAGAGCATCCTGTCGGGCTGTATCACCGCCTGGTACGTCAACTGCACTGCCCACAACAGCAAGGCTCTCCAGAGGGTGTTGCGGTCTGCACAACGCATCACCGGGGGCAAACTACCTGCCCTCCAGAACACCTACACCACCCGATGTCACAGGAAGGCCATAAAGATCATCAAGGACAACAACCACCCAAGCCACTGCCTGTTCACCCCGCTATCATCCAGAAGGCGAGGTCAGTACAGGTGCATCAAAGCTGGGACCGAGAGACTGAAAAACAGCTTCTATTTCAAGGCCATCAGACTGTTAAACAGCCATCACTAACACAGAAAGGCTGCTGCCAACATACTGACTTGAAATCATTGGCCACTTTAATTAATGGAACACTAGTCACTTTATTAATGCCACTTTAATAATGTTTACATATCTTGCATTACTCATCTCATATGTATATAACATATTTTATATCATCTATTGCATCTTACCTATGCTGCTTGGTCATTGCTCACCCATTAATTTATATATTTATATTCTTATTCCATTCCTTTACTTAGATTTGTGTGTATTAGGTAGTTGTTGTGGAATTGTTAGATTACACGTTAGATATTGCTACACTTTTGGAACTAGAAGCACAAGCATTTCGCTACACTCGCATTAACATCTGCGAACCATATATATGTGACCAATAACATTTGATTTGAAATAAAACAAATCATGTGTTTCCTAAATCCAAATATGTTGACAACACAATCAATGACTGGTTTTATCTTAGTTTCACATGACTATCCAATAACCCAATATCTTACCATGAAGAGAACGGAGCGATTCTAGCTGGTGGAAAGGACATCTGCCCACAAGGACGAGGAAAACTGATTTCAAGATGAAGAAACAGACCTACATGATGTGTGGTGCATAATAATGAAGTTCTAAAGGGTTCACATTATGTAGGAGTCTACACTGTAGGGGTCTACACTGTAGGAGTCTACACTGTAGGGGTCTACACTGTACGAGTCTACACTGTAGGGGTCTGCACTGCAGGAGTCTACACTGCAGGAGTCTACACTGTAGGGGTCTACACTGTACGAGTCTACACTGTACGAGTCTACACTGTAGGAGTCTACACTGTACGAGTCTACACTGTAGGAGTCTACACTGTAGGAGTCTACACTGTACGAGTCTACACTGTAGGAGTCTACACTGTAGGGGTCTACACTGTACGAGTCTACACTGTACGAGTCTACACTGTAGGAGTCTACACTGTACGAGTCTACACTGTAGGAGTCTACACTGTAGGAGTCTACACTGTAGGAGTCTACACTGTAGGAGTCTACACTGTAGGAGTCTACACTGTAGGAGTCTACACTGTAGGAGTCTACACTGTAGGAGTCTACACTGTAGGGGTCTACACTGTACGAGTCTACACTGTACGAGTCTACACTGTAGGGGTCTACACTGTAGGAGTCTACACTGTAGGAGTCTACACTGTACGAGTCTACACTGTAGGGGTCTACACTGTACGAGTCTACACTGCAGGAGTCTACACTGTAGGAGTCTACACTGTAGGGGTCTACACTGTAGGAGTCTACACTGCAGGAGTCTACACTGTAGGAGTCTACACTGTAGGAGTCTACACTGCAGGAGTCTACACTGCAGGAGTCTACACTGTATTCTAATACAGGACACTAACATCCTCAGTGAGAAGATGGAATATTTCCCCACTGAACTCCCAGTGTAACAGTGTGCATTGTTGGCAGGTCAGTCAGATGAAGACGTACCACTGAGAGGGTTCCTGCCCAGCACCAGCACGTTGGGGAGAGGCATCATCACCAGCTGCTGGAGGGTCTCCTGGAGGAACACATCAAAAATACTTATTATTACAGTATTCGTTGTTATTACAGTTCGAGTTGGGTTAAATGTGGAAGAGACATTTCAGTTGAATACATTCACTTGTACAACTGACTAGGTATCCCCCTTTCCCTTATTACAGTATGAGTTGTTATTATCGTATGAGTTACTACAGTAAGTATGTGTTGTTATTACAGTATCAGTTACTACAGTATGAGTTGTTATTACAGTATGAGTTGTTATTACCGTATGAGATACTACAGTAAGTATGAGTTGTTATTACAGTATCAGTTACTACAGTATGAGTTGTTATTACAGTATGAGTTGTTATTACCGTATGAGATACTACAGTAAGTATGAGTTGTTATTACAGTATCAGTTACTACAGTATGAGTTGTTATTACAGTATGAGTTGTTATTACCGTATGAGATACTACAGTAAGTATGAGTTGTTATTACAGTATCAGTTACTACAGTATGAGTTGTTATTACAGTATGAGTTGTTTTACAGTATGAGTTGTTACACAGTATGAGTTACTACAGTACAGCATGAGTTGTTATTACAGTATTAGTTGTTATTACCGTATGAGTTGTTATTACCGTATGAGTTACTACAGTAAGTATGAGTTGTTATTACAGTATTAGTTACTACAGTATGAGTTGTTATTAATGTATGAGTTGTTTTACCGTATGAGTTGTTATTACTGTATTACTCCCTGTTCACCCACGACTGTGTGGCCACGCACGCCTCCAACTCAATCATCAAGTTTGCGGACGACACAACAGTGGTAGGCTTGATTACCAACAACGACGAGACGGCCTACAGGGAGGAGGTGAGGGCCCTCGGAGTGTGGTGTCAGGAAAATAACCTCACACTCAACGTCAACAAAACTAAGGAGATGATTGTGGACTTCAGGAAACAGCAGAGGGAACACCCCCCCATCCACATCGATGGAACAGTAGTGGAGAGGGTAGCAAGTTTTAAGTTCCTCGGCATACACATCACAGACAAACTGAATTGGTCCACTCACACAGACAGCATCGTGAAGAAGGCGCAGCAGCGCCTCTTCAACCTCAGGAGGCTGAAGAAATTCGGCTTGTCACCAAAAGCACTCACAAACTTCTACAGATGCACAATCGAGAGCATCCTGGCGGGCTGTATCACCGCCTGGTACGGCAACTGCTCCACCCACAACCGTAAGGCTCTCCAGAGGGTAGTGATGTCTGCACAACAAATCACCGGGGGCAAACTACCTGCCCTCCAGGACACCTACACCACCCGATGTTACAGGAAGGCCATAAAGATCATCAAGGACAACAACCACCCGAGCCACTGCCTGTTCACCCCGCTATCATCCAGAAGGCGAGGTCAGTACAGGTGCATCAAAGCTGGGACCGAGAGACTGAAAAACAGCTTCTATCTCAAGGCCATCAGACTGTTAAACAGCCACCACTAACATTGAGTGGCTGCTGCCAACACACTGACACTGACACTGACTCAACTCCAGCCACTTTAATGATGTAAAATGATGTAAAATATATCACTAGCCACTTTAAACAATGCTACCTTATATAATGTTTACATACCCTACATTATTCATCTCATATGCATATGTATATACTGTACTCTATATCATCGACTGCATCCTTATGTAATACATGTATCACTAGCCACTTTAACTATGCCACTTTGTTTACATACTCATCTCATATGTATATACTGTACTCGATACCATCTACTGTATCTTGCCTATGCTGCTCTGTACCATCACTCATTCATATATCTTTATGTACATATTCTTTATCCCCTTACACTGTGTATAAGACAGTAGTTTTGGAATTGTTAGTTAGATTACTTGTTGGTTATTACTGCATTGTCGGAACTAGAAGCACAAGCATTTCGCTACACTCGCATTAACATCTGCTAACCATGTGTATGTGACAAATAAAATTTGATTTGATTTTATTTGTATGAGTTGTTATTACCGTATGAGTTGTTATTACCGTATGAGTTGTTATTACCGTATTAGTTACCACAGTATGAGTTGTTATTACAGTATGAGTTGTTACTACCGTATGATTTACTACAGTACAGTATGAGTTGTTATTACAGTATGAGTTATTACAGTATGAGTTACTACAGTACAGTATGAGTTGTTATTACAGTAGTAGTTACCACAGTATGAGTTGTTATTACAGTATGAGTTATTACAGTATGAGTTTTTATTACCGTATGAGTTACTACAGTACAGTATGAGTTGTTATTACAGTATGAGTTGTTATTACAGTATGAGTTACTACAACACAGTGTGAGTTGTTATTACAGTATGAGTTGTTATTACAGTATGAGTTACTACAGTACAGTATGAGTTGTTATTACGTATGAGTTGTTATTACCATGAGTTGTTATTACAGTATGAGTTGTTATTACCGTATGAGTTACTACAGTACAGTATGAGTTATTACAGTATGAGTTGTTATTACCATATTAGTTATTACAGTATGAGTTGTTATTACCGTATGAGTTACTACAGTACAGTATGAGTTGTTATTACAGTATGAGTTATTACAGTATGAGTTACTACAGTACAGTATGAGTTGTTATTACCGTATGAGTTGTTATTACCGTATGAGTTGTTATTACAGTATGAGTTGTTATTACCGTATGAGTTACTACAGTACAGTATGAGTTGTTATTACAGTATGCATTACTACAGTACAGTATGAGTTGTTATTACAGTATGAGTTGTTATTAACGTATGAGTTGTTATTACAGTATGAGTTACTACAGTACAGTATGAGTTGTTATTACAGTATGAGTTGTTATTACAGTATGAGTTGTTATTACAGTATTAGTTACTACAGTACAATATGGGTTGTTATTACAGTATTAGTTACTACAGTATGAGTTGTTATTACAGTATTAGTTACTACAGTACAGTATGGGTTGTTATTACAGTATTAGTTACTACAGTATGAGTTGTTACAGCATGAGTTGTTATTAAAGTAAGAGTTGTTACAGTAAGAGTTATTACAGTAAGAGTTGTTACAGCATGAGTTTTTACAGTAAGAGTTGTTGCAATGTGACTTGTTATTACAGTAGTAGTTATTATTACAGATGTTCACAAGATGTTATATATCCTGAAAAAAAGTGTACATATTGTTTTCAATGACCATCAGAATGAGTAGTGATTGCATAAGAAGACGGAGACGCCATCTTTAAAAGGACCACTGCAGAACCATGCATGAATACTTTCCCCTCTCCTTCCACAATGCGATAGCTAAGCCAGAGAGTTTCAGGGAAGCCGTTTACTCCGAAGCCATGGTACAGACAGAGGGATGCCCAGTGGGGATGTTATATAAAGAGTATCAATTTGTGAAACCAATAGACAAAGCAAGGGTCTCATCTGGCATCGTTTGATGATATCACCCATCCTGTGTGTGTGTTGAATGTGCAACAACAAGGTTTTCATATGTCCATCATAAAAACAGGATGCCCATCGAAACACACACTTTAAAGCTCACACACAAGAAGGCACATACAGAAACCAGGAACACACCGTCACACCATCAGCAGAAACCTTGTCATCAGCTGACTAGTAAAGGTGCTTATCCCCTGCTCCTCCTAGTTCAGCACACCACCATGCTGCTGCTGGTACTCTGACAGACAGGCAGTCATGCTGACTGATTGATTCTCCACGGTCTTCATCTATTATGTCAAAAGCCAAGTACTCACTAAACGAGGGAGAACTGTCATTAAACAGCTTTAAATATTGATTCAGTTATTTAGAAGTCTGTTGGACTGGTATGAGACTAGTGGGCAGTGCTGGTTTGACCCACTGCCCTAGGGCCTGTCTCTAATCTCTAACAGACTGCCGGACTGACTGGCTGTTTGGAACAGAACTAAGGCCTTTGATAATGACCTTGCTTACTGTGTATGGATAGCAATTTAAGCCTGTGTTGGGCCTTGGGCCAAAGAACTCCAACCCAAAGTAACCATTAAATTCTATGTGGGGCGGTGGCCTGACATCTGTCCAGCTCACATTACATCCGGAGAGCTTGGGTTGGTGCATCTGTGTCTAACGATTAAACTAACCCCAAGATACTGGACTAGGGCCTATATCAGAGAACACGCCCGAAATATGTTCAATGTTGAAATATTTCTCCAACTACCTGTCATAACATTTAGAAACATACATCTAGTGAATCTTAATTTGCGTCCTCTTCTGAGACTTCTGTGGTCAAATTGAAAGAGTCATTTTTCAAGTATAAAAGACATGAGGGCTATTATCTTCAATATTTAACGTCCACCGAGGCAAACTCCACACAGACATTTTAAAGAGGGTTACACGGGGCCTATGTACTCTTCACTCTGATGCAATGAAAAATAAGCGTATTGTTATTTAACATGAGATTACCTCATGGTGAAGGATAATAAACCCTTTCAGTTTGGGTTTTTTATTGCCAGAAGGTGCACAATGCTTTTGTAACACGTTGCTACCACTGGTGTCAAGGCAAAAAGAGGGGAAATGATTATGTCTACTGGTCATATCAGGCTGTTAATAAGCTTATCTCTGTTCAGAGAGATGTACGGTTGTAGGCGTTCATATGACGTGTATGACATGACAGGAAGAAGGATAGACACGCGTGGACAAAAAATGGATGATGCCTGTCACACTAGCCCAGGGACAGGATGTCAGAATGTTCTCAAGGTCATTCGTTTCCTGGGGTTACACAAAGAGAATTTGCCATGGTTGCCATGGTTTTATGTGTCAGTATGAACTAGATGCAGCTCTGCTGTGCTGGTAAAAGGTGGGAGGAGGATTATATGGCTAACCCCACAGGAAGGGAGTACCTTCACATTTGTCCATGCTTCCAGAATAGAATAGATTGAGTAGAATAGCATGTGATTTCTCATCATTAAATGCTATCCCACCTAAATACATTTTAAAGTGAGAAGCACAGAACACCCATGTGGCCTAAGGTGCTGACTGCTGAGTCAGACCCCAAGACAGCAACTGTGGCCTTGGGTAGTTAGGAATCTGCAGAGGGACAAATACAAACACTCTTTTTTCTCAACAACACACAACACCTGCCCCTTTTCTAGCTGCTGCCTCCCCCTCACTGACACACACACACACACACACACACACACACACACATATACACACACACACACACATATACACACACACACACACATACACACACACACATATACACACACACACACACACACACACACACACACACCCCTGTCTCTCTCGGCAGGCACGTTTGCAGTACGAGCACATAGCACAGTCAGGCACTGCGTCAAAAGCCTGAGTAATCTTTACCCAGTCTACCCACAGCACATGCTCTCAATGTCACCCTCTCTCTATTTGGGTTAACAATCTCCTATTTCATGGAGGGAAAACACAGGGAATGGAAAGCCTCATATTCAAGATATAGGATATCAAGCGTATTCCTGTTTGATGGATCATGAAAATGTGAATTTCATGCACATCTCACAATCTTTAAATCCCCTGTCTGCTTGAAGTGGGGGGTTGAATTCTATGTAAAGGAGAAGGGGGAAGCGTGTACAGATTGGCCAATGATAAACTCCATGATGTTTCATTATGGATGCTTGACTAGGCAAAACAAACAAACAGCCTAGGGCTAACTGCTGAATCACAGAGCCTGAATCAATGCTAAAACCCGGTTTGCATATTAAAATAAGTGTTTGTCTGTTAAAATATGGAGGTTGGATTAGTCCATGCTAACAGGAGTTTACAGCCCAATCTGTCATGCATAAAACATAAAACAGTCAGGAATGGGAACCACACTGTGGGGTGTTATGTTGATCTGATATAATGAGAATGGGGTATGGGGTATAATGAGAATGGGATATAATGAGAATGGGAGAAGCGCTTTGAAATTGAAAAGCCTCCCTATCATCCGGAGTGGCAGAATGCCTGGCAATATTCATGGTGAGAAAATAATCCATCTGTAAAACAGTTCAGCAGATGTGTCAGTGGAGAGAGAGAGGTGAATAGATTACACTTCCTGTTCACACGGTCTACTCTTGAATTATTGATCAGCTCCGAGTTCATTGCGCTTCAAAACTGGGTCACGTTACAATCAGAGGTCTGTTACTGGAGTTTCAGTTCTCTAGTACCATGTTGCTCAGACCAAACCTTCATTCTCTAGTACCATGTTGCTCAGCTCAAACAGTGTTTTCACACAGTGCATCAAAACATAACTAATTTATGCGATAACATGGTGTTAACAAAAGGAGTTGCTCAAAACATCCACAACCCTCATTATGCCAGAATGTGAATCCTCCTGACATGCTATGCTAACTATACTGAAATAATGTATAAAATGCAACATGCGACAATTTCAAAATAAGCTTTTTGTGTATGTGGAACATTTCTGGGAGCTTTTATTTCAGCTCATGAAACATGGGACCAACACTTTACATGTTGCGTTTATATTTTTCTTCAATGTACATTTACATTTTAGTCACTTAGCAGATGCTTACATGAGCGATTTAAAGGAGCAATAAGGGTTTAGTGCCTTGTTCAAGGGCACAGACGGAGTTTCCACCTAGTCGGCTTGGAGATTAAAACCAGCAAACTTTTGGTTAGGCAAGGGGAAATGGAATACCTAGTTGCAAAACCCAAGCTGGTGTGGCTTAAATCGATGTCCACGTCATCGGCGCCCAGGGAGCAGTTGTTGTTGGGAGTTAACTGCCTTGCTCAAGGGCAAAAAACAAAACAAATCCCCCAACGCTAGGCAACCTGCCCCAACCCTCCCAACGTTAGATGACCTGCCCCAACCCCCGCAACATTAGGTTACCTGCCCCAACGCTAGGCTACCTGCCCCAACCCCCCAACGCTAGGCAACCTGCTCCAACAACGTTAGGCAACCTGCCCCAACCCCCCAACGTTAGGTTACCTGCCCCAACCCTCCCAACGTTCAATGACCTGCCCCAACCCCCGCAACATTAGGTTACCTGCCCCAACCCTAGGTAACCTGCTCCACCCCCAACGCTAGGCTACCTGCCCCAACCCCCCAACGCTAGGCAACCTGCTCCAACAACGTTAGGCAACCTGCCCCAACCCCCACAACGTTAGGTTACCTGCCCCAACCCCTCAATGCTAGGCAACCTGCCCCAACAATGCTAGGCTACCTGCAACCCCCCAACGCTAGGCTACCTGCCCCAACCCCCAATGCTAGGCAACCTGCCCCAACCCCCCAATGCTAGGTAACCTTGCCCAACCCCCAACGTTAGGTTACCTGCCCAACCCCCAATGCTAGGCAACCTGCCCCAACCCCCAATGCTAGGCAACCTGCCCCAACCCCCAACGCTAGGCAACCTGCCCCAACCCCCAACGCTAGGCAACCTGCCCCAACCCCCCAACGCTAGGCATCCTGCCCCAACCCCCAACGCTAGGCAACCTGCCCCAACCCCCAACGTTAGGCTACCTGCCCCAACCCCCCAATCCTGCACCAACCCCCCAACATTAGGTTACCTGCCCCAACCCCCAACATTAGGTTACCTGCCCCAACCCCCTCAACGTTACGTTACCTGCCCCAACCCCCTCAACGTTAGGTTACCTGCCCCAACCCCCCAACGTTAAGCCGCGGTAAGCAACCAAGGTCTCTCGTTGATTTCAATGAGTAGGGCGGCAAAACGCAAGCAGTTTTGCAAGCTCCACGGTTCGTGGTGCTCGCTCCGCTAGCTCGGCGCTCGGGGCACCAAAAGATGCATGGTTGACCAATGAGCATTGTTCATCTTGTCAACCAATCAAACAATGTTTTAATGACAACATTCGAGCTGACAACAACCGGGACTGCTGGTCTCACAGTAGGCAGATTTTCTCATGGTTCAATTGCCATTTAGCGTGGCCCGATCAGCACTTTAATGCTGATCTACCTACTCCCTTTTCTTCCTCAGCGGGGCTGGACTGGGCTGGGCATCGACACAGTGTGCCCTGGCTGTGTGGAACCCCAGCCCCAGGAACCAGCTGTAGGAAGGGGTGGAAGGAGAGAGGGAGGAGACTGCTTTGTTTCTGTCACTGTCTGTCTAAGCAGCTCACTACCCCCAACTCCCCAGGTTCCGCTACCAGCACCACTCAAACAGGGGTGCAATTGTGCAGCAGAGTGAGAGTGCGCCTGTGTGTGTGTTGGAGAGGAGGAAGAGAAGAGGGGGAAGATGGTTGCTTGCTTGCTTAAGAACTTGGAATGCTTGAATCACAAGCATTCTGAATTAGCACTCAGAGTTGGTTACCATAGCAACGACAACAGGGTTTATTCTCCCCAGCCGGGTGAATCTTCGCTGGGTGTCTCTCTCGTTCGCACACATGTGCGTATGCACACACTTCTGGGCATAGCACTGCAGACTTCAATCCTCTACTGTACAGTACAAACATGCTGTGAATATGAATCTGCAGACGGGCTTAAGCTGTTCAGATAGCAGAAGGAGACACACAGAGCGGGGAAAAAGAGAGAGTGGGGAAAGAGGGGGAGAGCGGGGAAAGAGGGGGAGAGCAGGGAAAGAGAGAGAGTGGGGAAAGAGAGAGAGTGGGGAAAGAGGGGGAGAGCAGGGAAAGAGGGGGAGAGCGGGGAAAGAGGGGGAGAGCAGGGAAAGAGAGAGAGTGGGGAAAGAGAGAGAGTGGGGAAAGAGGGGGAGAGCGGGGAAAAGAGGGGGAGAGCGGGGAAAGAGAGAGAGCGGGGAAAGAGGGGGAGAGCGGGGAAAGAGGGGGAGAGCGGGGAAAGAGGGGGAGAGGCTGCAACTCCAGAAAGCAACACAATGGAAACAAGCTGCACCACAGCAGCCTTCCTCTTTCTCACCTGAGCACCAGCTAGTTAGTTACACACCATAGTCTCACACCACTTAACACCATGCGTGACAGATCTGTATCGTGTTAAATTAATGCAAGAAAAGATCTCCTAATGTTGAGGATTTCAAAAAAAGCAGGAGCATAATGAAAACCTTTAGACTGTATTGTAGGTCTGATTCAGAGTTGAGATAAGCGTACACAACTTAAATGATTATTTAATTGAATGAGTTCAGCGCAAAGAATTCAGAATACCTCCCGGTGTGAATAGTGACATAAAACATGGTCTCTACTGTGCCTGGTTACATCAGATCGGCTAATGTAGGTAACAATTCAATCCTGGCCCAAGGTTACTGTAATTTCCAAGAGATCATAGATTTAGTGCCGATTTGGATAAATGACAGACCTCTCATCACCGCATTCATGTAATTATGCCTGCTGTCTCATTCACTAGTAGCATCAGCTGACCAAATGACCCCAGGGGTCAGACTGTCAAGGACCTAGCCTGGTGGAGGCACCTCCACTGGCACAAGCTCAGCCCACACTCCCTTCCCGTAGGATCTGAAACCTGCCCTACTACTCACAGAGACAGGCATCTTCTGGCAGGTGCCAACAGTGCCCCGCCCCTCTTACAAAATCAAGCTCTGTTCTCTCTACTTTAATCTAAATGAAGCTTGAAATGTGCTGCTCTTCCATGCATGCTTAATAAGACAACCTAAGTCTAAGTCTCTGAAGTGGCTATAATGTTATGAGAACACTTACTAGATAGAAATAGTGGTGTAGGTCAAGGTTCTAGAGTACCGGACTCAGGTCATTCTTGGCTAAATTAAAACACTTCTGTACTAAAGCAGGTTATGGGGATGGATCACTTACTCTCTGTCAAAAAAAGGCTTCTCTCTGTAGGGGTACTCCCGCCAGTTTGAGTGTTAACATATATATATATATATATATATATATATACAGGGGTTGCAGAGTAGAATCTAGCTTCAATCATATCTTTATGGCAACCCAGGACAACACCGTGAGGCCGTTGGGGATGATGCGTGTTTACTAGCTATCGGCACAGCTCTGACATCAACCGGACATTTAGGTTTAGCATGTGAGATTAGCCTCAAGCCACAAGCAGGCCTACATGCCCTAATAAACTGGATTCACTCATGTTTCAGATGTTAGGGCCATGGAAGAAATCCCTTACGGATTACGAGATTCCCAAATGAAATAAATGTTGTGGATTGCCGATGATGGTGATGATTCAAAGAAAGAAAAACAACCTCCAGCTTGAAGCTTTCGCATAACAACACACATCACACACACATTCCTTTAAATCTTTCCATGATGAAGTCCAAGACAAAAACAACAACATCCACCTGAGGCTATGCTCGAGACATCTCAGCCCTCTGGCCCACAGTCTTTGTGTAGGTCTGCCAACCTTAACCGGGAGGGGAACAGTCTCCCTGAGCATCTAAAACAAGCTCCACTACTCTGGGGCTCAGAGTAGACACATGCAGCATTAAAGCCTCATATGTGGACGATTATTTAACGTTTGGATGATAGCAAAGAGGATCTGGGCTGTGAGTATGCCATCCCCTCTTTAATGGCTTCTAAACTGGGCATAGGGTGGGGTCACATGATGCATGAGGCTCAGTTCCCCGAGGACCAGGCCCTGTGTGTGAATGGAGCTCTGTTCCCCTTAACGCAGTGAAAACAAAACGAGCGACTGCCTTCACAACACACCCCAAAGCAAAGCAGTGCTAAAGGGAGACATAACACAGGTCCACTCTTCAATTCATATCGATACTGAAAAGTGTAGGCCTATAAGTCATGTCTGTTTTTGAGCTTGACGTGATGCTACACACATGGAAAATGTTTGGCTGGCGAGAGCTCCAAACAGCTCTGTACTGTATGCGTGCCAACCCGAGACCACCAAATTAAAAAGTGTTCTAACATTCATTTGGCTTGAGTAGCCTAGAAGAGAGGCCTTAACAGGACTAATCTCAACAATACTGGCAAACCCACAATGACTAAGTATCATTACTAGGAAACTAAAAATGCAATAAATCCCAACATCCTCTCCACATTATCGCTTAAAATGCAGCTTGGAATGTTTGTAAAAATGACTAATGTAACGGTTTTCTAGTGGTGATGAAGGAGAGTCGGACCAAACTGCAGCGTGTCGATTGCGATCCATATTTATTAAAAAAAAAAACGTAAACACGACTAAACACTAAACACTACAAAACAATAAACGTAATGAAAACCGAAAACAGCCTATCTAGTGCAAACTAACAGAGAGTACAAGTAAGACACTAAGGACAATCACCCACGACAAACTCAAAGAATATGGCTGCTAAATATGGTTCCCAATCAGAGACAACGATAAGCATCTGCCTCTGATTGAGAACCACTCCAGACAGCCATAGACCTTTGACAACCCACTAAGCTACAATCCCAATACCACCACCAAAACCCCAAGACAAACACATACAAAAACCCCATGCCACACCCTGGCCTGACCAAATACATAAAGATAAACACAAAATACTTTGACCAGTGACAGAACCCCCTAAGGTGGACTCCCGAACGCACCTCAAAACAATAGGGAGTCTGTCCACACGTGGACCCCACTCCTTTAATGTCTTAGTCCCCTCTCCCTTCGTCCCTAGTCCACCCTCGCCGCCGACCATGGCCTAGTAGTCCCCACCCAGAACCCCACTGGACTGAGGAGCAGATCGGGACTGAAGGACAGCTCGGGACCGAGGCAGCTCGGGACTGAGGGGAAGCTCGGGAGTGAGAGAAAGCTCAGGAGTGAGAGAAAGCTCAGGAGTGAGAGGAAGCTCAGGAGTGAGAGGAAGCTCAGGAGTGAGAGGAAGCTCAGGAGTGAGAGGAAGCTCAGGAGTGAGAGGAAGCTCAGGAGTGAGAGGAAGCTCAGGAGTGAGAGGAAGCTCAGGAGTGAGGAAGCTCAGGCAGGTCGATAGATCTACCAGCTCCTGGCTGGCTGGTGGTTTCAGCAGATCCTGGCTGACTGGCAGATCCTGGCTGACTGGCAGATCCTGGCTGACTGGCAGATCTGGAAGAGTCTGGTTGACTGGCAGATCTGGAAGAGTCTGGTTGACTGGCAGATCTGGAAGAGTCTGGCTGACTGGCAGATCTGGAAGAGTCTGGCAGACTGGCGATGCTGGGCAGACCGGCGGCGCCGGGCAGACTGGCGGCGCCGGGCAGACTGGCGGCGCCGGGCAGACTGGCGACGCTGGGCAGACTGGCGACGCTGGGCAGACTGGCGGTGCTGGGCAGAGCGCTGGGCAGACTGACGACGCTGGGCAGAGCTGGGCAGACTGGCGATGCTGGGCAGACTGGCGTGCTGGGCAGACTGGCGATGCTGGGCAGATGCTGGGCAGACTGATGGCGCTGGGCAGACTGGCGATGCTGGGCAGACGGGGGCACTGGCGGCGCTGGGCAGACTGGCGGCACTAGCTGCTCCATATAGGCTGACAGCTCTGGCGGCTTCTTACAGACTGACCGCTCTGGCGGCTCCGTGCTGACTGGCAGCTCCTTGCAGACTGGCAGCTCCTTGCAGACTGGCAGCTCCTTACAGACTGACAGCTCCGTGCAGACTGACAGCTCCGTGCAGACTGACAGCTCCGTGCAGACTGGCTGCTCCATGCAGACTGGCTGCTCCATGCAGACTGACAGCTCTGGCTGCTTCATGCAGACTGACAGCTCTGGCTGCTCCATGTAGACTGGCTGCTTCATGCAGACTGGCAGCTCGGGCTGCTTCATGTAGACTGACAGCTCTGGCTGCTCCATGCGGACTGACAGCTCTGGAGACTGACTGCTTCATGCAGACTGGCAGCTCGGGCTGCTTCATGTAGACTGACAGCTCTGGCTCCTCCATGCAGACTGACAGCTCTGACTGCTCCATGCAGACTGACAGCTCTGGCTGCTTCATGCAGACTGGCAGCTCTGGCTGCTCTATGTAGACTGGCTGCTTCATGCAGACTGGCAGCTCGGGCTGCTTCATGTAGACTGACAGCTCTGGCTGCTCCATGCGGACTGACAGCTCTGGCTGCTCCATGCCGACTGACAGCTCTGGCTGCTCCATGCGGACTGACAGCTCTGGCTGCTCCATGCGGACTGACAGCTCTGGCTGCTCCATGTAGACTGGCTGCTTCATGCAGACTGGCAGCTCGGGCTGCTTCATGTAGACTGACAGCTCTGGCTGCTCCATGCAGACTGACAGCTCTAACTGCTCCATGCAGACTGACAGCTCTGACTGCTCCATGCAGACTGACAGCTCTGACTGCTCCATGCAGACTGACAGCTCTGACTGCTCCATGCAGACTGGCAGCTCTGGCTGCGCTGAACAGGCGGGAGACTCCTGCAGCGCTGTGTCGGAGGAAGGCTCTGGCTGCGCTAAACAGGCGGAAGACTCCGGCAGCGCTGTAGAGGAGGAAGGCTCTGGCTGCGTTAAACAGGCGGGAGACTCCAGCAGCGCAGGAGAGGAGAAAAGCGCTGGCTGCGCTGAACAGGCGAGGCACACTGAAGGCCTGGTGCGTGGTGCTGGAACTGGTGGTACTGGATCGAGGACACGCACAGGAAGCCTGGTGGGGAGCTGCTACCGGAGGGCTGGGGTGTGGAGGTGGTACTGGATAGACCGGACCGTGCAGGCGCACTGGAGCTCTTGAGCACCGAGCCTGCCCAACCTTACCTGGTTGAATGCTCTCGGTTGCCCTGCCAGTGTGGCGAGGTGGAATAGCCCGCACTGGGCTATGCGCAAGGCTGGTGCCATGTAAGCCGGCCCAAGGAACTGGGGACCAGATGCGTAGAGCCGGCTTCATGGCATTTGGCTTCACGCGGAGCTGGAATATACCGAACCGGGCTGTGCACCCGCACTGGAGACACCGTGCGCTCACCAGCATAACACGGTGCCTGCCCGGTCTCTCCAGCCCCCGGTAAGCACAGGGAGTTTGCGCAGGTCTCCTACCTGGCATAGCCATACTCCCTGTAAGCCCCCAAGAAATTTTGGGGCTGACTCCCAGGCTTTCTTGCCAACCGTGTTCCCTCTATCGCCGGCTCCTCTCTCCGGCTGCCTCTGCTCTCCTAAGTGCCTCCACCTGTTCCCATGGAAGGCGATCCCTTCCCGCCAGGATCTCCTCCCATGTGTAGCAACCCTTGCCATCCAATATATCGTCCCATGTCCAATCCTCATTGCGCCGCTGTTGCTGCCTTTGTTGCCTCTCCTCTTTCTGCTGCTCCTGCCTGTTGACACGCCGCTTGGTCCGTTGGTGGTGGGTGATTCTGTAACGGTTTTCTAGTGGTGATGAAGGAGAGTCGGACCAAACTGCAGCGTGTCGATTGCGATCCATATTTATTAAACAAAAAAACGTAAACACGACTAAACACTAAACACTACAAAACAATAAACGTAATGAAAACCGAAAACAGCCTATCTAGTGCAAACTAACAGAGAGTACAAGTAAGACACTAAGGACAATCACCCACGACAAACTCAAAGAATATGGCTGCCTAAATATGGTTCCCAATCAGAGACAACGATAAGCATCTGCCTCTGATTGAGAACCACTCCAGACAGCCATAGACCTTGCTAGACAACCCACTAAGCTACAATCCCAATACCACCACCAAAACCCCAAGACAAACACCACAATTACAAAAACCCCATGCCACACCCTGGCCTGACCAAATACATAAAGATAAACACAAAATACTTTGACCAGGGCGTGACAGAACCCCCCTAAGGTGCGGACTCCCGAACGCACCTCAAAACAATAGGGAGGGTCCGGGTGGGCGTCTGTCCATGGTGGCGGCTCCGGCGCGGGACGCTGGCCTGACCAAATACATAAAGATAAACACAAAATACTTTGACCAGGGCGTGACAACTAATTCCAGTGTGAAATAGAGTTAACAGGTTAGATCTCCAAAGCGTCTTCTGGCCCATCACAGACTTGATGAATCACCAGACAGTGATTCAGTGAACTGTTGAGGATCACAGCTTCACAGTGGAATTCAGTGGACTGTTGAGGATCACAGCTTCACAGTGGAATTCAGTGAACTGGTGAGGATCACAGCTTCACAGTGGAATTCAGTGGACTGGTAAGGATCACAGCTTCACAGTGGAATTCAGTGAACTGGTGAGGATCACAGCTTCACAGTGGAATTCAGTGGACTGGTAAGGATCACAGCTTCACAGTGGAATTCAGTGGACTGGTAAGGATCACAGCTTCACAGTGGAATTCAGTGGACTGGTGAGAATCAAAGATTCACAGTGGAATTCAGTGGACTGTGAAGTACCTGTGAGCGACACATCCACCAATGATTACCTTATGCCCTGATCCCAATGACCAAAGCCTAGCTGAAGAAGGTATGATGTACAGCTGAGTGATGAAGATCCTGAAAGAACATGACCAAGAATGAATAGCCTACTTCATAAATAAAAAGTTATGCAATTTTCAAGTGAAAATCTCATGCACTCTCAGCATAATACTACAAAGTCATACCTAGGAAAGTGTTGGCAACTTGGCTCTAATCAATCAATCCTCCTGACAGAAACAACTCATGAGTATTGCTTCTTCCTACAAAACACCACCACAATACAGCATCGTACTGTAGTAACACCCTCTCCATGCCAACAACACAACCCCCAACAGGCTATTACCTTCCTATTTCATCGAGTGACTAGCGCCTACACATATTTAAGCAGCAGTGTGTCTAGACAGTCTATAAGTGCAATAGCAGAAACATTGGGACACATGGTATATACATTAAGAGAGCTGACACTGTAAAAAACATATGAGTGGGGGGGTAATCCCAGAGGAGTGGAGGTCTATAGCCTGACGCCGGAAGACTTTGAGATGAGTCAGCATGATCAGTAACTCAATAATGTTCCTCCTACCCTGATATTAAAGAGTGAAGCTACACTGCAGAAGCTTGACAGACAAAGCAATACCAAGCTACACACACACTAGTACATCACCACCATATCTGCTCTGCTGCCATGTGCTCACTATAGATGCTGCGGTTAACTCCCTTAAATAGAAGCTAGAGAATTGATAACATTTCTAACATGTCCATCTGGAACGTGTGAGATTCAAATGGATAAATGAAAAAGCAGGAAAAGGAACAACTGGCACCACAGCAAAGAAAACCAAATCCATTTTTCAATGTGTCAATAACCAAGCGCCTTTTTCTAGACTTTGAACAGCCGCAGAGGATGTGGATGGTGAATGATTGGGACCTGGTATGTTAATATATATAAAAAAATATATGAAAATATATGCACTCACTACTGTAAGTCACTCTGGATACGTGTGTCTGCTAAATGTAAATAATTTGGTGGGTGCTAATTTTGTCCTAACATTATTTGCATATCCTAACTCCCCCTGAGACACCCTCGGAGAGTAGGGTTACGGCCAGGGTCTGCCATTATCTGGAATTTGATCTAGCGGCCTTTCAGTTACTCACCCACCGCTCTAACCGATAGGCTATCGGCCACCCATCCACTAGCCTGGCTTAGATTCAACCAGGCCCACCAGTCATTCAGGTTGATAACTAGCAGCACTGAAGAACCAGGGTGAACCTTAGCCAGGGCAGAGATAACAACTTAAGGCTGGATAGTAGTTAATCCAGAGCCTAGGAATAAGAAGTATGTACTGAAGTTGGCTTCAAGCCAAGGCCTCACTAAAATGTCAAGGGGTCTGTTGACCGGCAATTGACCTTTAATCTGAGCGAATGTCTTTGCACTCTGCTTCTGAATGTCTTTGCACTCTGCTTCTAAACATATCATTCAAGATCGTAAGACTGAGCTGTTCTTGTTTCAGCGGAGCGATTACTGGTGTTCCCTAATCAGCGAAAAAAGTGACACCAGAAAAAGACAAGCAGTGTTTGCTGCCAGCTGGCCCACTCTGATCTACTAGTCAACAACTGTTGTCATCCACACCAAAGGCCAGCCATCCATCCAATCTCAACCCTTGATGAAAGTGAATGAGGTAGTAATCAAGTGGATCTCAAACTGACAAGGCTCTGCTCATGTCTACTCCAACACCAAAACAACGCCACACAAAGGGAAAATGTTGTCCACACAAAGGGAAAATGCCAAGGCGTTTCCAGTTAACTGGGTAGTTGATTGTGGGAGCTAAAGCCTCTCAACGACCATTGAGAGACTTGCTAGAAACGGGCAGGAGGAACGGTGGGGGCTTCTAATGGACACCGGGCTGAATATATATATAATGAATCATGAGGTTAACACAAAGGCAGGGAGGGCCAGGAAAAGACTGATGACACCCACCCTAGAAGCACAACACATTTATTGTTTCGTTGTGCTTGAGGCTACTGCTTCCAGATTACATGCGGCTACTAAGGGTCTTATTAAGGCTCTTGGCTCTGTGACAGATCATTTTGAAAGACATTTTGAGAGGGCCTAGCAGGGCTTTCTCAAGGCTAATGACCTGTCGATAAACAATGGCCCTGTTTCAATGAGATGTTCAAGGGATGTTTATATTGGATGATCCAAGGTAATGGACATTCTTTCTACCCAAGTAGGACTGTTAACCAAGCTTTGACCAGAGCCTTGGCCATCATCCTACTCTTCAATATGGTATTTAGCAAATATTTGTCTTACCTTTTAACTCTGGACTGGTGGAAATGAGCCCGTAAGTAAGCATTTCAGTGTAAAGTCTACACCTGCTGTGTTCGGTGCATGTGACCAATAACATTTGATGATGAGCATTGGGCTTATTGGAATGAGACTACGTAGTAAGCATTTCACTCTTAGTTCACACATGTCCTTTACGAAGCATGTGATGAATAAAATTAGATTGTATTTCAGTTGCTGCTATGAGACTTGCTGAGCTGCAGATGATTATAGAAAGACCAATGACAGAGACTTAAGTCGTGGGAAATCCTCTCTTCACTGAGACTGTGATGCTTGATAACTCCCATACCTTCAACTCCAAGCATTCCAGCAGTTTATGTTGTGCATGCTGGATCTCGTACTACCTGATCATCATTCAGAGTGCCAAGACACACTGAGACGACCAATTATCTCTTCCAGCAGCAACGCCTTCAGCAGAAACACCAAATTATCATGGCTGAAATTCTTTGTTGCCCTCTATGTGAAGTACTAAGTGTGTTCCCTCTTGACTGCGAGGTTGGCAAAAAGCTGCTGGACAGATGTGCTGACTGCTAGATAAGCTTTCCATGCTAGAGGTATCACTACCGACCCTGGTTCAATTCCAGGTTGTATCACAACCAGCTGTGATTGGGAGCAAAATCACAGCTGAATTCGCAAAATTGGCCCAGCGTCGTCAGGTTAGGGATTGGCAAGGGTAGGCCTTCACTGTAAATAAGAATTTGTTCTTAACTGACTTTCCTCTCACTCAACATCAACAAAACAAAGGAGATGATCGTGGACTTCAGGAAACAGCAGAGGGAGCACCCCCCTATCCACATCGACCGGACAGCAGTGGAGAAGGTGGAAAGTTTGAAGTTCCTTGGCGTAAAAAGGTTAAATAAAAAATACATGTAGGATATTAAGACCAAAGCCCCTCCCCTCTGCAATCATGGCATATACCAGATCGTCAGCAGGAAGCCCCCCCTTCCCTCTGTCCATCAGATTAATTGGAAGTCTCTCATTACTTGAGCAGAATGGAAATGATTAACTGTGCTCTGAGATTACTCTCACATGCAAGAACATGATATGATCTAATGCAGTAAAAACCTCAGCTGAGCAGCAAAACCGAGACACTACAGGCAGACAGCTTTTAAAGTTACTATAGTGGGGAAGTAACTCCTAATTTTGTGTCCATTTTAATACTGTTCGGAGCCTTCACAAAACTGAAGCCAAAATACATCCCGGATCTTCATTAGTGAAAGCGTGAGACCCACATCAGTGTTTCAGTTCTAAACCTTTGACTGTCTGAATGCAGCTCCCGTCCATTTATAGAATCCTCTGTGACATCTGGATGGAGGTCCCTGTCCCACATCACACCAACCACAGACATCTTCAAATATGTGTGTTTATACTTATTTTCCAATGTGTGTGTGTGTTTATAGAGTAGTTTAAATGTAAGTGTGTGTGTGTGTGTGTGTGTGTGTGTGTGTGTGTGTGTGTGTGTGTACGTACGTCCAAGGCAGTCTCCACTGAAACTTGTCTTGCTGACAAACCTCAGAGACAAATACGTCATTGATCCCAAATAGCTAGGAGACACATGGTTTCAACAGCTCAGCACAACGAACCAGACCTCAGCACCAGATGCACTCTATCATTTTTCCATTAGAGCTTCAGGGTTCACTGTACACTCACCTGGTAATAGGACTTGATCTGTCGGATCAGGATGGAGAGGTTTTGTATGCGCAGTGTTGAGTCATTGTTCACTTTCTTGTTGGTTCTTTGAACAGTGGCTTTAGGATTTCTATGGGGAAGAAACAGATGAGAATAACAGCAGAGATGAGACAAATCCATTTGGAACTGTAAATTGTGCTGTCTGTCACTCAGTCAAATGCTGCATTAGCAATACTGTGATAAGTGAGTCAGTAACCAGGTTGCCATCCAACCTTTTTTTTGCAAGTATACTGAACAAAAATTGAAAATGCAACAAGCAACAATTTCAAAAATTCATAGAAGTAAATCAGTCAATTAGAATAAATAAATTAGGTTTCTAATCTATCGATTTCACATGACTGGGAATACAGATATGCATCTGTTGGTCACGAATACCTTAAAAGGAAGGTAGGGGCGTGGATCAGAAAACCAGTCAGTATCTGGTGTGACCACCATTTGCCACATCTCCTTCATACACGTCCATCCAGAGCATCCCAAACATGCCCAATGGGTGACATGTCCAGTGAGTATTCAGGCCATAGAAGTACTGGGACATTTTCAGCTTCCAGGAATTGTGTACAGATCCTTGCGACATGTGGCCATGCATTATCATGCTGAAATATGAGGTGATGGTCGCAGATGAATGGCACGGCAATGGGCCTCAGGATCTCGTCACGCTATCTCTATGCATTCAAATTGTCATCGATAAAATGCAATTTTGTTTCTTGTCCGTAGCTTATGCCTGCCCATAACATAACCCCACTGCCACCATTAGGCACTCTGTTCACAACATTGACATCAGCAAACCGCTCGTCCACACAACGCCATACACGTGGTCTGCAGTTGTGAAGCTGGTTGGAAGCACTGCCAAATTCTCTAAAATTACGTTGGAGGCGGCTTATTGTAGAGAAATGAACAGTTCTGGTGGACACTTCGGCAGTCAGCATGCCAATTGCATGCTCCCTCAAAACTTGAGACATTTGTAGCATTGTGTTGTGTGACAAAACTGCACATTTTAGAGTAGCCTTCTGCCCCCAGCACAAGGTGCACCTGTGTAATGATAATGCTTTTTAATCAGTTTCTTAATATGCCACACCTGTCAGGTGGATGGATTATCTTGGCAAATTAGAAATGCTCACTAACAGGGATGTAAACAAATTTGTGCACAACTTTTGAGAGAAATAATCTTTTTGTGCATATGGAACATTTCTGGGATTTTTATTTCAGCTCATGAAACATGGGACCAACACTTTACATGTTGCGTTCATATTTGTTGTTCATTGTACATGTCGGATAAAACAAATGTCATGACAGGCCTCATGGAACCGGAAAATTTTTCGGTAAACTTTACAAATGTTGACAATGTGGGATCATTATGTGTAGGTAAAATTAATTATGCAATAAACTTCTTCTTTTTTTAAATCGGTGGAAGAAAGGCTTTTATGGGTAAATATTGATATAATAACCATCATATCGAAGTAAACCTGAAGTCACGCGATGGCGTGTGGTCCTCCCACTACGACTCAGTTTATTAGGCTACAGATTAAATAAATGATGATGAACTTCACAGGATGGGAAAAGGGCAAGTTGATGAGCTTGATGCTCCTTTCCAATAACCATTGAGGGTCTTATTCTGGTTACATGATAAATCGATGCTTGGCTGCCGTAAAAAAAAAAAAATGTTAAACTCACTCTTTTGTCCATAATAATTTCATCATGTAGGTTTTACATGCACTTCAGCCAGCTAGACCGCACATGCAAATACCAGAGTAGGCACACTCGCTATATAATCCCCCACAAAACACATGTATTTTTATGTGCCGTACATTATCACACAAGTCAATTTAATGGAAACATCTCTGTTGGGAAAATGTGCATATGGTTTATATGCAGATTTGAGAATGTTCGCATGAAAATGTGTTGCCAATTGGATGGAAACCTAGCTAGTGTTTTAACATTGACATCATTTCTCATGGTTAGGTTGAGGACCCCAGTACTGACAGAGCTAGGTCTTAACTGTGTTGTTAGTCTGTGACAGTTTGCTGCAAAAACAACTTAACTTATTACTTTGAGGCAAGTGTGAGACTCAGAGGGATTCAGCGTAGAGGTCGGCCGATTATGATTTTTCAACACCGATACCGATTATTGGGGGGCCCAAAAAACCGGATGCCGATTAATCGGCCGCTTTTTAAAACATTTTTAATAATGACAATTACAACAATATTGAATTAACACTTATTTTAACTTAATATAAAACATCGGCGCCCAAAAATACCGATTTCCGATTGTTATGAAACCTTGAAATCGGCCCTAATTAATCGGCCATTCCGATTAATCGGGCGACCTCCAATTCAGCGTTCTAGTTCAGTCAAGTTCAGTTCCCCTAAGGCTAGCAGTGTGACTGCTGATGTTATCAGGAGTGTCAACCTGCGTTAACAACAGACATTCCAAACACACTGGCACGTTTCACACCCACAATAAGATACTGATCTTTCATAGTGAATAACTCAACTTCATCATAATTAGGGTATCAAAATCCCTCGAGAGTGAAGTTAACAGTAACACCTTTACTTAGTTGGTTTCCAATATACTAAGCTTTTACATGGGTATGGTTCTGATACTGTCCTCAACGCACATGGCCAATTTTTTTTAAAATGCCACACACTTCAGGGCAGTCCGTTTTTTCCTTGCTAGCTGAATGTGTGAGGAATGCATTACATTTAAAGGGTAGGAAGCATGAGTTTTTACTCTCCAAAGTAACAGTGTGGTCAAAGACTTAGTAATTTAGTTGTAGTCAAGATCTGCTTATCTATAACTACAAACATAGTTATGTTTTAGCGTTTATACATATTAATTAACTTATTTCCGGATATCTTGTAAAACTACCCACAATGCACTATTTCTCAACGTCATATGGAGAACCGGTGCTACCTAGCTAGTTCCAGCTGGCTAATGTTAGATACTAGCCATGCTAGCATATAATTACATTCCAAACCAAGGGTTGGCATTAGTGAACTACTATGCACATCCACAAAGAAGAAACCACATAAATGAATGCGAAAAACTGCATCTCCTCTTCTCCTGTACATTTGGTAGTGGTTGCGAGTGTCAGCAGTGATGGATATAAACCGAGTAAATTCAATGTGGATTTACCTCACTATATCGCTATTGAATTAGCCGAATCTCCCTCGGCTGGTGAAATGGCCTCTCCCTCTGAAAGCCTCTCCTTTGCTCTTCTTTGGTAGCTAACTCAGCCGTCAATCGGTAAGTCTCTGCTCTCTCTACTTGTTGTTGTGTTCTGTGCGTTCCTGCCTGTGCTAGACTAGTTGTTCTCTGGCTTACTACTTAGCTATGTCGACCGTGGTGGTACGCTAGCTAGGCTAGCTAAAATAACAAACTTTAGCTGGCTGGCTTACTGGCTAAGATAACTGCCTATACTGATAACATTATCTGATAACTGGTTAGATGGCATTATGTATTTCCAAAACACTGGTTTACTATAATGTGCCTGTACGCTAGGTGTTGATAGCAACTGGCTGACTCACACAGTGCTAATGTAATGTTAGCAGGCTAGCAGGGCTAACGTTAGCAGGCTGGTTGGTTAGCAACCTTGCAAGCAGATTTGTAACAAATTCATAAAGTATTTGCTTGTAAATTGGCTGAAAATGACATTGAAACCAGTAGTCATGTTATATGTTTGACGTTATTTTTGTTGGGAGTTGAAATTCTAGGGAATAGGCTGGCTTGCCAGGTCTTCCGTAAAACATTTTCCGACATGGCTTTGGTATTGTTCGGAATTCTAATAGTTTTTTTAATAATAACTTTAAAAATAGAGGTGTAACTTCGCATTGGGACTTTTGATGCATATACTAATGCAAATCCATAAGTTACATGTGGTAACAATTTTGCTACCTACCCTTTAAATAAATCAACAGCTTAGTATTCAATCATGCATTCTAAATAATTTTGTGACATTGTTTTTAAAACGACTAGATAGCACAATTTGAGGTATTCATTGTGTAGCTACACTATATATACACACAAAGGTATGTGGAAAACATTTCAAATTAGTGGATTACGCTATTCAACCACAACTGTTGCTGACAGGTGTATAACATTGAGCACACAGCCATGCAATCTCCATAGACAAACATTGGCAGTAGAATGGCCTTACTGAAGAGCACAGTGGCTTTCAACGTGGCACCGTCATAGGATGCCACCTTTCCAACAAGTCCGTTTTTGAAATTACTGCCCTACAAGAGCTGCCCCAGTCAACTCTAAGTCCTGTTATTGTGAAGTGGAAACGTTGCAAAGTGGTGGGCAACATCAGCTTTCAGAACAGGACCGCTGAGTGCTGAAGCTCGTAATAATTGTCTGTCCTCAGTTGCAACACTCACTATCGAGTTCCAAACTGCCTCTGGAAGCAACGTCAGCACAATAACTGTTTGTCGGGAGATCCATGAAATTGGTTTCCATGGCTGAGCAGCCTCACACAAGCCTAAGATCATCATGCGCAATGCCAAGCGTCGGCTGGAGTGGTGTAAAGCTCGCCGCCATTGGACTCTAGAGCTGTGGAAACGCGTTCTCTGCGACGGGGCACAATTGGCCCAGCGTCGTCCGGGTTAGGGAGGGTTTGGCCGGCAGGGATGTCCTTGTCTCATCGCGCACTAGCGACTCCTGTGGCGGGCCGGGCAGTGCACGCTGACCAGGTCGCCAGGTGTACGGTGTTTCCTCCGACACATTGGTGCGGCTGGCTTCCGTGTAGGATGTGCATTGTGTCAAGAAGCAGTGCGGCTTGGTTGGGTTGTGTTTCAGAGGACGCATGGCTCTCGACCTTCGCCTCTCCCAGGTCCGTACAGAGGTTGTAGCGATGAGACAAGACTGTGACTACTACCAATTGGATACCACGAAATTGAGGAGGAAAAAATGTGGTAAAATTTTAAAAAATTAAAAGGGAAAAAATAAAAGATTCTCAAGATCGTGCACACTAATGAGACGCAATTGAGCCCCACACCACTACACTGTCTGAGCCAAGGACTACATGCTTTCTGTTAAGTTTTGATTACAATACTGGGTGGGGTGAATATATTTTATGACATACATGATTTGTTGTTAACTTGTAAATAGTAGCCTACAACAAAGTGTGTTTAAATAATTTCTAACTTGTTAACAATTTCTGCTAGTAGGTTTTTGCTACCATGTGGGTTTTAGCTTGCTTGAGCCTGCTAACTGAGTGTTAATTCATTCACGGAACATGCCATTTCCATACATGTTCCATTTTAAAACATTTGTCTTACAAAGGATTGGTTAATCTAACCGCTTAACTATTTATCTGTAATTTGTTTTAACTGATTGTTTTCTAAACTTTACAGGAAAATGCCATGGGCACTATCTGATGTGTGGAGACAATTCACTGCAGCTAATGAAAAGCTGTGTACATTTGCAAATACTGTGTCAAATCATATGTGAAGAATGCAACAAAGATGCAGAATCATCTGGCCAAGTTCATAAAGTTCCCTCAGCGCTCACAACAAGCAACCTCTGACACCTTATCGATAGTCAAATCATATGTGAAGAATCAGAAGGTTTTTTGACTCAATGGAGGAACGTTGTCAGAGAAATGCTGATGAATGTCTTGCTCAAGCTGTGTATGCAACTGGTTCACCTCTGATGCTCACAGGCAATGTGCATTGGAAGTAGAGGTCGACCGATTAATCGGCATGGCTGATTAATTAGGGACGATTTCAAGTTTTCATAACAATTGGTCATCTGCATTTTTGGACGGCGATTATGGCCAATTACATTGCAATCCACGAGGAGACTGTGTGGCAGACTAACCACCTGTTACACGAGTGCAGCAAGGAGCCAAGATAAGTTGCTAGCTAGCATTAAACTTATCTTATAAAAAACAATCAATCTTAACATAATCACTAGTTAACAACACATGGTTGAGGATATTACTAGTTTAACTAGCTTATCCTGCATTGCATATAATCAATGCGGTGACTGTTAATTTATTATCGAGTCCCAGCCAACTTCGCCAAACGGGTGATGATTTAACAAAAGCGCATTCGCGAAAAAAGCACAATTGTTGCACCAATGTACCTAACCATAAACATCAATGTCTTTCTTAAAATCAATACACAAGTATATTTCTTAAAACCTGCATATTTAATTCAAAGAAATTCATGTTAGCAGGCAATATTAACTAGGGAAATTGTGTCACTTCCCTTGCGTTCTAAGCAAGCAGAGTCAGGGTATATACAGCAGTTTGGGCCGCCTGGCTCGTTGCGAACTGTGTGAAGACCATTTCTTCCTAACAAAGACCTTCATTAATTTGACAGAATTGTACATAATTATGACGTAACATTGAAGTTTGTGCAATGTAACAGCAATATTTAGACTTAGGGTTGCCACCCGTTCGATAAAATACGGAACGGTTCCGTATTTCACTGAAAGAATAAACGTTTTGTTTTCGAAATGATAGTTTCCAGATTTGACCATATTAATGACCTAAGGCTCGTATTTCTGTATATTTATTATATTATAATTAAGTCTATGATTTGATATTTGATAGAGCAGTCTGAGTGAGCGGTGGTAGTCTGCAGCAGGCTCGTAAACATTCATTCAAACAGCACTTTCCTGCATTTGACTGCAGCTCTTTGCAATGCTTGAAGCACAGAGCTGTTTATGACTTCAAGCCTATCAACTCCTGAGATTAGGCTGGCAATACTATAGTGCCTATAAGAACATCCAATAGTCAAAGGTATATGAAATACAAATGGTATAGAGAGAAATAGTCCTTTAATTCCTATAATAAACTACAACCTAAAACCTCTTAACTGGGAATATTGAAGACTCATGTTAAAAGGAACCACCAGAATGAAATATGGTGTTCTCATGTTCTGAGCAAGGAACTTAAACGTTAGCTTTTTTACATGGCACATATTGCACTTTTACTTTCTTCTCTAACACTGTGTTTTTGCATTATTTAAACCAATTTGAACATGTTTCATTATTTATTTGAGACTAAATTGATTTTATTTATGTATTATATTAAGTTAAAATATAAGTGTTCATTCAGTATTGTTGTAATGGTCATTATTACAAATATATATATATATATATATATATATATATATATATATAAATACATGTGCCGATTAATTATTATCGGAATGTATTTCTGAATGTTCTTTGCCCAGCATACACCCCTCCAACCAGACATGCTTTATCTACTATTTTGCTGGATGCAGAGTTCAACAGAGTTCAAGTGAAGGTCAAGCAAATCATAGAGAAACCAGACTGTATTGCAATAATCTCTGATGGGTGGTCGAATGTTCGTGGGCAAGGAATAATTAACTACATCATCTCCACCCCTCAACCAGTATTCTACAAGAGCACAGACACAAGGGACAACAGACACAACGGTCTCTGCATTGCAGATGAGCTGAAGGCAGTCATCAATGACCTTGGACCACAGGAGGAATTTCCACTGGTTAGAGAAAATGCTGCGAACATGAAGGCTGCTTGATCTAAAGTAGAGGAGTCCTACCCTCACATCACACCCACTGGCTGTGCTGCTCATGCATTAAATCTGCTCCTCAAGGACATGATGGCACTGAAAACAATGGATACTCTACAAGAGAGCCTCCTGGAGGGGAAGGAGTCTCTCCAAGAAATGGCCATATTACAGTCTTCCAATATGGACAGCTTCATCAAGAGGGTTCTCCTGGATGATGTATTTTGGGAGGGAGTGGTAAGCAGCCTGAAACCTATAGCAGTAGCCATTTCACAGATTGAGGGAGACAATGCAATCCTGTCTGATGTTCAGACTGCTTGCATATGTAAGAAGAAATCCGTACTGCCCTGCCCACTTCACTGTTGCTCCAAGCAGAGGTAACTGCAGTTCTGAAATATATCAGAAAGCGTGAAGACTTCTGCCTGAAGCCCGCAGTGTACACTTTGGACCCCAAGTATGCTGGCAAGAGCATCCTGTCTGGTGCAGAGATCAACAAGGCCTATGGTGTCATCACTACCGTGTCTCGCCACCTTGGCCTGGATGAGGGCAAGGTTCTTGGCAGTCTGACAAAGTACACTTCCAAGCAAGGGCTTTGGGATGGAGATGCAATATGGCAGTCGTGCCAACATATCTCATCAGCCACCTGGTGGAAGGGACTTTGTGGATCTGAGGCTCTTTCCCCTATTGTCTCCATCATCCTCCAAATCCCACCAACATCAGCTGCCTCAGAGCGCAACTGGTTCTAGTTTGGCAACACACACACCAAAGCACACAACAGGCTGACCGATACAAGGGTTGAAGAATTGGTGGCCATAAAAGGCTTTTTGAGCCTGACAACGGGCCATCCTCAACAAGGTTGGAAAGTGACAGTGAAGATGAGGCCTCAGAGTCTGATGTTCAAGAGGTGGACATCGAGGAGGTCCAGGGAGAAGACATATAAGCCTGAGAGGAGGACAACCAAAGCTTTAGTTTCTAGACTATAATTTTACAGATGTATGTTGAAAACATTTTTGGGAGATGCGATGGATCATTGCGGATCATTCAACATTCCCTTTCTTTTGTTGTTCAGTGAAATCATCCCATGTGAAGAGTCAACTCTAATTAAAATTCAACATAACTAAATTGTTTTTAAAATTTCTATTGGAAGGATTTAATCATTTTAAATTATGTCTACTTATGACAAGGTAAAATGTTTATGTTTCTGTCTCCATATGTTATGGTAAATATATCCAATGCAAAAAACATTACATTTAAATGGTATTAATATTAATTTGCATATATTTCCGTTAATTCCCATATATTCCCGTTAATTCCGACGGAAAGTTTCCACCTCTAAATTTTCCTCAAAATGTGCAACCCTACTTAACGCTACAGCATACAATGACATTCTAGATGATTCTGTGCTTCCAACTTTGTGGCAACAGTTTAGGGAAGGCCCTTTCCTGTTTTAGCATGACAATGCCCCCATGCACCAAGCGAGGTCCATACAGAAATGGTTTGTCAAGTTCGGTGTGGAAGAACTTGACTGGCCTGAGCAGAGCCCTGACCTCAACCCCATCGAACACCCTTGGGAAGAATTAGAACGCCAACTGCGAGCCAGGCCTAATCGCCCAACATCAGTGCCCGACCTCACTAATGCTCGTGTGGCTGAATGGAAGTGAGTGGAAAGCCTTCCCAGAAGAGGGGAGGCTGTTATAGTAGCAAAAGTGTGACCAACTCCATATTAATGCCCATGATTTGGGAATGAGATGTTCGACGAGCAGGTGTCCACATGTAGTGTACCTGAAATTCAATAAAGTGGAATTGAACGATTGAACACTAACAAGACATAAGCATAGGAATATACTGTAATCTCATCTTTCTTCACAGACCATATGACCGAACAAACCATCAAAGTTGACCCAATTTCTGAGTCTCTCCTCTACCGCCTGTCAGTTCAGACCTGTGCTTTGATGATCATCAACCAAAGGTTTTGGACCAACATGGTTTACGAGCTGAGAGATTCAGACATGCAGGCCTCCTTCACTGGTCAGATGTCTCTGGATACTCTCCTCTGACCACCTTTCTCACTGAAGCCCATCTGATGGTGCGACAATGCAGCGCTGCACTGATCTACTGGTCTAGTCTGGAGATCTTAAAGCTTTGCTGATAATCCCAATGTTGGAGGACGGCACAATTATTCTTTATGACAAAATAACTCATTAGTCGCATGGCCATTTAACCCATTAATGGCATGGTTATTAAAGCTATAGTAAACAGGGTTGTGTGTATACATGCGTGTGTGCTCGTGTGCATGTACGTGAATACACGCCTGCATCTGCGATCCAAACTTTTTGCATTGATGTCTAACACAACCTCCTGTGTATATGGCTGATTTCAAATTAACCTTGACACAATTTCTTCCCTCACCATTAACTCTGTTCTAGATAATTCCACGAAAGACCACTCTACTCAGTTAGAGATAAAACGGTCTTTAAATGAGTCTCCGTCATAATTCCCATGATTGAAAAAAGAGGCCCGTTGCCAAGCAACTGCAAAATGTAATAAACAAATTTCCAGCGTCTTCCTAAAATCCCGTGTATGATAAGGATAAGCAGTAGGGCATAGAAAATAATAAAAGGCCCAATTCATGAGACCAGGGAGCTTCATTGAACTATGAACTCAACTAAATAAAAAATGACAACAATAATGATTTTAAATGAAAGCCACCATCCCTGAGAACTGACTTGTCTATACAGCGGATGTGTTGAGGCCTTTTGATCAGCTGTGCTCCCACACACACTGCCGCCTCAGTCTTGCAAATCAGAAAGACAGGGTCCTCTTTACCAGTGCTCTGAATGGCACTAGCCACGTGACCCTGCCGCTCATTCAGAGCCCTCTAGAGGAACCCTGTGGGGGGTCGTCTTAACCCCTTAATTAAATAGCATGGCGGGAGCTGTAATCCTGTCAGGCCGAGCTCTGGTTGCACAGAGAGGAAGCTGGGGAATGAGGATGCTAATTTAGTAACTCACATCTCTATACATCACAGGGCCAGAAACACACAGCCAATTCAATGTGCCATGAAAACACAATCCCAATCCTGCCACGGCTTAGTTTTTTTGGGCTGAGGCCCCCCCACCCCCTCATTGGACAACATCACCCCCAGTGTTACTGGCTGCAGGCGCCTGAATAGGGCCCTTTGTGAGGTCGACAAAATCTAAATACTGTACCACACTGATTAAATAGGCTTTGAAAAACGGAGAGTCAAAGCACAAGTCAATAGTCAATGCAGAGCACAATACCGCCCGGGGGATCCTACGTGCGCTGCGCTGGGGAGTAACCTACTTCTGACACGCTGCATCAAAGTCAGTGGGGGCAGAGGGTAGAGCAGGGAACGGCTGCCCAGTGAGCCTCTCAGTCCAAACTAGGGTTGGGCGGTACCCAGATTTTCATACCGTTACTGTACCATACCGGGGTATACCATATTACAGGAAGTTCACACAAGGGGCGCTATTTCAACAAAAAATACACACCATTTAGGGGGCAGGGATCTTGACACAGGCGGGGATTGCATGTCTCTGTTGTATCCAATAAACTTGATCTTGACGTCTAGCCACTTAGCTAGCAAGTTAGGAAACCAAATAAAGCTGGAGCCCTGAGCTGGGTATAATTAATTTCACACATCTTAGATTTCTTATAGTTATACTTAGCTTATAGTTAGTTATAAGCAGTGACTTAACCCCCAACAACAGTATTGAAAATGATACTGTCTGTATTTCAAAATACCCCGGTTTACGGTGTATATATAAACCTAGTTCAAAACCACACTAGGGGAGGAGGAGTGATGACTTCTCAGCCACTTGGACGGCTAACTAGCGGAATTCCCAGAGACTATGCAGTACTATGCAGGCAGGAATACAGTGAAGCAGAATGACAGTGTGTGTGTGTGTGTGTGTGAGAGAGAGAGAGAGAGAGAGAGAGAGAGAGAGAGAGAGAGAGAGAGAGAGAGAGAGAGAGAGAGAGAGAGAGAGAGAGAGAGAGAGAGAGAGAGAGAGAGAGAGAGAGAGAGAGAGAGAGAGAGATGGAGCTGCTGTAGTGCTTTGCCATCGTTTCATGTTCACGTGTGTGCATTTATTTTGTCAGCTCTCGGCCCCTTACAGACAGCACCGGTATCACGGCAATCTACTGAAATATACTCTCTCTACAGGAGAGCACATACATGGTATATAATCCAGTGAGAGGGAACGGCGGCAGTAGGTACTGTAGCTCGGCCTTATTTTCAAGCGCTTTAATGGATAGTTTGTTCTCTAGAGAGCTTTGTGTCATTGCTGTACATTTCCTTTGGGCCTTTCCTATTCCTGTGAGTCTCTGCATGGCCTGGTTAAAGCCGAAGCCTTTCAAGATCACAACAGCTGTTTCCTGCATGTATGACTCACATGGCTTTTTACAGCTCAACATCCTCAATAGTCTAGTGACATCAGACATGTCCCCTGTTTACGTGACCATTCAAAGACAGAACAAACAGCTCTGTTGTGTTCACACCAACCATAGGTAGAGAGATAGGGAGATATGTCTCGGTTCAGGCACATAGATGGTAAGTAGTCTAGGAAGAGAGGGAGATCTGTGGCGAATAACTGCCAAGATAAATGGTGGAGGATGCAGCATCTTCTGTCTGACTGGATGGCTGTCTATCTGTCTGTCTATCTATCTGGCTGGCTGTATATCTGGCTGGCAGTCAGTAGCCTACGACTGAAGCATTTGATCTCCAAGGATAAAGAACCCAGCTGTGGAGAATTCAGCAGATACACACCAGCCATCCAGCAAGAATACAAATTATACCCCTTCTACCGAAGCAGGGGAGAGAACAAAAGCAGGAGGCGTGCTGCTCAGTGAAAACACAGGGAGAGAGTGTGCAGAGAGGCGTGTTGTGTCTAGTTCATCAGTGTGCAGAGAGGTGGTGGTGCTGACACTGTTGCATCTTATAACCCGTTTTTCCAGGTGAAAGAAACCATGTAGGAGTGTGAATTGGGGGGCTGCTGGAGATTTTAATCCTATCTGGATTAAGATAATGAAACTGTTGTCATTCAACAGATTTCTTATCTATCTTATCTTCCTCTAAACTGTGTTAAGTGGTCATGTCGGGTTGGGAGTGGGCCGCTTGGTCGGTGCTTTTGTCCTGACGAAGGTGTTGAGAGAGGGGCTCAGGAACACAGGTAGGGTGGTTTCCTTACAAATGCTGCATGGCTTCAGGTGGAATTCACGTGTCTATGTCACACATGCTCAATAGTCTCATTGATCTTAGCTTCATGGACTTTGAGGTGATTGCATATGAACACTGAAATGGGAGATATTAATACTAACAATATCACTTCCAGAATGAGGGGGATGTAGTATGGCCTTGATACATAAATCTATCTTCAATGCTTCTAGCTCGGAATTGGCCACAATTTGACCTTGAGGTCAACCTTTGCAGACACTATGAACATTCAGCCAGTCACCTTATTCCAAATGTTGACCTAAACCATTGTAATTTATTATGCATGTACAACCAGATTATTATTTTTTTACCACTGTGATGAGAAGAGGGAAATTACAGTTTTCTGTCCAGTCTGTGCTTCACCCAAACAGGTCGCTGAAGGGAGGTCTAATTGGCTGGGCAGTAGTGACTGAGGGGCAGAACAGAGACACCACGCCATCTGTGCCTCCAACTAGCCGTTACATTATCCAGCCGGGCTTCCTGGACAACTGACGTCTGCCTGCCTCCCTGTCAACAGCTTGCAGAGAGAGCTATTACAAAATAACATACATACAGCTGCTTAAATCATTTGGTGACCCAATCTGTGTACAGTATGTGATGAATCACACACATTCATTATTCAACAAGGGATGCTTCAAATGGTAGTCAGGCAAACTCAGAATTTGGACAACAAGCTCTACAACTTGTTTTATGTTAATTTCATGCAGTACATGATGCATCCTCTACTAGAAAGATGTGCAAAGCTAAAAGTCTTCACAGCCCTGTGATAGAAGGATGATTGCTGTATGCCTTGTAGAAGTGCATTTTTAAATGGATAGTTTTAATCTTCTCTCGATAATGGCTGCTCATGGGAAAGACTGAGCCCCCCTTTACGAGGCTATATTGATCACAGGCAGGTCAATATCAAGTATGCCTACCATTACGCCCACAATAACAGCACTCTGCAGGAGTTTCAACACAGACACAGGCAGTGAGAGGGTTGGCATGTGTGGCAAAGCCATTAGCTTTGCAAACCTCTGGGCGGTTAATAATGCTCCCTGCTCCGCATGTGTTCCGAATTCAGCATCATTGCAGACGTCATCACATTTGGTAGCTATGACCTGTTGAACAGGCTGAATGAAGCCATATGAGCGGAATCAAATCAACCAGTAACCTGGTTAATATTAACTACATCTACCCTCACAACAATTATATTATACAACTAAATGGACCACTGGAGGCACTGTATTTTGATAGGGGCCAATCAAATAAATCACAGAACATGCTGGACTAAAATAAGTTGATCCAGCTAAAGGTAAATGTTTACCAGTAAAAGATGACATTTAAAAGAGCCAATGTAGATGAAACTGTTGTAACTAAACATGTAGCCGTCATAAACTGAGACAAAGACCTGATTCACAACAGCTTCTGACAACGTGCCCTCTGTGTGAGTCTTGCTGGGCAGACTAGTGCCAACAGCTGCCCAAAAATGTACTACACACACACACACACACACACACACACACACACACACAAAGCTAGGATGAAATGACTGGCCTGCCCCAACATCCTGCTGACCAACAAGCACAGCTGAACTACAGTTAATTAAAAATGAAAACTGTTCTTGAGCTGAGAATCAACAATTCCAAATATGAGGCTTTGACATGATATATTGGCAATTGTAAACTAGTCCTACTAGTATGACGACTGGGGTAATGGAAATGAATACAGCACCAAATTTGCTGAAACAGAACCGAGTAGGGTTTGCAAGGTCATTGGCAACCCAGTAAGACTAGAGAGCCTAGGACAGTGTTGCCAAGGCAGCATGAGGCCAGATTGTAGTAGGCCTACCTGACAACTGTGAGATAATTGGCACAGTAGAGTTTAGACCTGTTAATGATAAGTAACAGGCTTACAGTGAGCAAGGAGAGAGTGCTCGACAATAACACAAAGGAAATTCATGTGATGTTTGCCTTCTGGTTTTGAAGTCAAAGGGCGATAATGTCAATAATAAATGTCAGAGGCACTGGTTAATTGGATTAGGGGTGTCATTGTTATTCTACACGTACAGGATTAATACGCCAAAATGGACACACTGTATCATGCACACCTAGCCCAGACAAAAGCATGGGTGGAGACCGCCTTCTTATTTATCGTGCGTGTCTGTGATCATGGCAGAGATTGACGGATTCCTCATTTTGAATCTTCACCAAGGGGTCGGCTGTGTGATTGAGGCAGAATAGCCGCCCTCCGTACAATTCTAGCAGGCAAGAAGAGCACGCGCCAGGGAGTCTTCCAGTAGGCTGCAGATGACACTTCACGTTCTGACATTTTTTGTGACTGACTGCTCGAGTGGAAGATAAACTGATGCCGACTCGAGCCATCGATACAGAACTCGAGGTGGTTGAACTGACTGCATAAAATACCTACAATTCACACTGATTTCATTCTGATTTACACCCCATCCTTGCATCGTTGGTTGACATATTTCACTAATGAAATGTGTCATTCTAAGGAATTAATAAAAACATTGTTTGAATTTAAGTCCTGAATTTGTATCAATAATCATTTATGTGTGCATGGGTGTTTGCTTCGACTGTAACCTACAGTGCAGGGCGAACGTTGACCAATGGATCAGAGAAGCATGCGTGGCCATTCATTAATTGATTCATGTGAAGAGAGTACCCATAAAAGACAAATACGCTACTACTTACATCTCAAGCATGATCTCGTTTAAATAAATGCCATCCACTAATTCAATGTATTCCGATAGTTTGGTGCCATCGTTTCCAGATGAATGCCCAGCCGCCTTAACCTGAAAAATAGGACAATACGCCAAATATGTCAGCAAAACCAAATCACTTTTAACTTAGCATTTATTTTTGATACCCAGCTTAATTAGGAGACTCAAATTCCATGAGAATAGTTAATTAGGGTGCCTTACCCAGGCGACCAAAGGCGTGAGCAGAAATTGCTCCAGCAACGGCGTAAAAACCTCGCTTCCCATTTCCTTGTGGTGGACAGCAACAATTCCAGAGAATATGAATTAAATTGTATTTCTCCTTGTCGGGGAATATTCTCAACGTCGGTTTTCACTCCTCTGAACACGACCTTAATTTAGACGCTGTTCATGTGCTTGGTTTAATTCAACATACACTCATTTCGCCGATGAAGAACAAATGTCCATAGACGTCTGGTTTTGCTGAAAAATGTAATTAATCCACAATTCTCGGACCAGCAGCTACCTTAGATTGTCTTCCTACTTACTTACTAAAGGACAAGGAATCCATCAAAAAACATTGAACCATTGAATCCCATCTAGTCTGTGCCTGTAAAGGCAGCTGACCTATCTACAGCTAAATCATGTGCTAAACTAAGACATTAGACCTGTACTGGTAGGCTAATAATATAGAAAATGGTCCATGAAACAAAAATCTAACGTTGAATGATGACGAAGCACAAAGCTATAAACATTAACTGCTTTCCTCCAATGGACGTCGAGTTAGAATATTCTGTAAAAAAAAAAAATTGTATAGATATGCTCTTCCCATCACGTTCCTTTAAGTCTTGAAGGTTGCATTTTCCCCCGCATAAAGCCAACGATTGTTCCAATTATATATATGCCAGAGATGTCCTTCTCCTATCACTTAGTCACTTGGCTGGAAAAGGGGAATAACGGCTGTATAACCTACTACTGGATGATTTGAGTCTACTGATGGAGCTCTGCTCTAGACGAAGTATCGCCCCCCTCGACTCCGTTTCCATTCCAGCCTCCTCGTTCACCCGTAGAGGACGTGTCTTCTTCCGCCAAAAATCAAATGCGCTCAAGAAAATAGGGCGCAAGCACATTGTCAGATAGAACAATGAGCTAGTTAGTTCTTTGACGTTGTCATGGACATTTCCCCATCCACATGAAATGCACTATGTTGTATGTAGACATAGAGACTAGATTATCAGGGCATAACCTCAAATGTATTATGTTAGGTTGATTCACATTTTATGTGTCAGCTTTGTCAGTGATTATAGGTAAAGTGAGTCTGTCACTAGGCCTATGCATTGTGTGCAGCCTATGTAGGTTATGGGTTGTACTCATATAATAAATTATCTCAAACAAGACTAGAAAAATAATTTGTGTTAACACATAAAGACCAATAAGAATGTCCATACAAGGAATGAAAGTAAAAAGAAATAGCTGCCAAGCAGTGACTGATTATTCATTGAACTGACAATGGTTGAAGGCATTTCAGTGACACCTTGTGGATATCATACAAAAAGTGCACAATGAGGAGGATGAATCGAAGGTTTGTTCCCATACATAACCTGCAACATGTAAGACTACATGCAAATCCCCGCTGCAACGTCAAAAACAAAATCTAGGGACAGCACAGCAGCACACCATATGCAACTTCATGAACATATTCAATCTCTCCCTATCCCAGTCTACTGTCCCCACTTGCTTCAATATGTCCACCATTGTTCCTGTACCCAAGAGAGTAAAGATAACTGAACTAAATGACTACTGCCCGTAGCACTCACTTTTGTCATCATGAAGTGCTTTGAGAGGCTAGTTAAGGATCATATCACTTCTACCTTACCTGACACCCTAGGACACAATTCATTTTGCTTACCGCCCCAATAGATCCATAGACGATGCAATCGCCATCGCACTGCTCTATCCCATCTTCACAAGAGGAATACCTATGTAAGAATGCTGTTCATTGACTATAGGTCAGCTTTCAACACCATCGTACCTTCCAAGCTCATCATTAAGCTCGGGGCCCTCGGTCTGAATCCCGCCCTGTGCAACTGGGTCCTGGACTTCTTGATGGGCCCCCACCCAGGTGGTGAAGGTGGGAAACAACACCTCCAATTCACTGATCCTCAACAGAGGGGCCCCACAAGGATGCGTGCTCAGCCCCCTGCTGTACTCCCTGTTCACCCATGACTGCGTGGCCACGCACGCCTCCAACTCAATCATCAAGTTTACAGACGACACAACAGTAGTAGGCCTGATTACCAACAATGACAAGACAGCCTACAGGGAGGAGGTGAGGCCCCTGGCAGAGTGGTGCCAGGAAAATAACATCTCTCTCAACGTCAACAAAACAAAGGAGATGATCTTGGACTTCAATAAAGAGCTGCAAAATCTGGATCCCTACAAACCAGCCGGGCTAGACAATCTGGACCCTCTCTTTCTAAAATTATCAGCCGAAATTGTTGCAACCCCTATAACTAGCCTGTTCAACCTCTCTTTCGTATCGTCTGAGATCCCCAAAGATTGGAAAGCTGCCGCGGTCATCCCCTTCTTTAAAGGGGTAGACACTCTAGACACAAACTGTTATAGACCTATATCCATCCTGCCCTGCCTTTCTAAAATCTTTGAAAGCCAAGATAACAAACAGATCACTGACCTTTTCGAATCCCACCATACCTTCTCCACTATGCAATCTGGTTTCAGAGCTGGTCATGGGTGCACCTCAACCACGCTCAAGGTCCTAAACGATATCATAACCGCCACTGTGCAGCCATCTTCATCGACCTGGCCAAGGCTTTCGACTCTGTCAATCGCCACATTCTTATCGGCAGACTCAATAGCCTTGGTTTCTCAAATGACTGCCTCGCCTGTTTCACCAAGTACTTCTCAGAGTTCAGTGTGTCAAATCGGAGGGCCTGTTGTCCACACCTCTGGAAGTCTCTATGGGGGTGCCACAGGGTTAAATTCTCGGGCCGACTCTTTTCTCTGTATACATCAATGATGTCGCTCTGCTGCTGGTGATTCTCTGATCCACGTCTACGCAGACCGCAGAGGACACCATTCTGTATACATCTGGCCCTTCTTTGGACACTGTGTTAACTAACTTCCAAACAACCTTCAATGCCATACAACACTCCTTCCGTGGCCTACAACTGCTCTTAAATGCTAGTAAAACTAAATTCATGCTCTTCAACTGATTGCTGCCCGCACCCGCCCGCCCGACTAGCATCACTATGAACGGTTCTGACTTAGAATATGTGGACAACTACAAATACCTAGGTGTCTGGTTACACTGTAAACTCTCCTTCCAGATTCACATTAAGCATCTCCAATCCAAAATTAAATCTAGAATCAGCTTCCTATTTTGCAACAAAGCCTCCTTCACTCATGGTGCCAAACATACCCTCGTAAAACTGACTATCCTACCGATCCTTGACTTAGGCGATGTCATTTATAAAATAGCCTCCAACACTCTACTCAGCAAATTGGATGCTGTCTATCACAGTGACATCCGTTTTGTCACAAAAGCATCATATACTACCCACCACTTCGACCTGTATGCTCTCGTTGGCTGGCCCTCACTACATATTCGTCACCAAACCCACTGGCTCCAGGTCATCTATAAGTCTTTGCTAGGTAAAGCCCCACCTTATCTCAGCTAACTGGTCACCATAGCAACACTGGCCCGTAGCACGCGCTCCAGCAGGTATATTTCACTGGTCATCCCCAAAGCCAACACTTCCTTTGGCCCCCTTTCCTTCCAGTTTTCTGCTGCCAATGACTGGAACGAATTCCAAAAATCACTGAAGCTGGAGTCTTATATCTCCCTCACTAACTTTAAGCATCAGCTGTCAGAGCAGCTTACCGATTACTGTACATGTACACAGCCAATTTGTAAATAGCACACCTAACTACCTCATCCACATATTGTTATTTAGCCTCTTGATCCTTTGCACCCCAGTATCTCTACTTGCACATCATCATCTGCACATCTTTCAATCCAGTGTTAATGCTAAATTGTAATTATTTCGCCTTTGTGGCCTATTTATTGCTTTACCTCCCTACTCTTCTACATTTGCACACACTGTACATAGATTTTTCTATTGTGTTATTGACTGTACGTTTGTTTATGTGTAACTCTGTGTTGTTGTTCTTGTCGCACTGCTTTGCTTTATCTTGGCCAGGTCGCAGTTGTAAATGAGTACTTGTTCTCAACTGGCCTACCTGGTTAAATAAAGGTGAAATAAAAAAATAAATAAAAAATAGGGAGCACGCCCCCTATCCACATCGAAGGGACTCAGTGGAGAAGGTGAAAAGCTTCAAGTTCATCAGCGGGGAAGAAATCACAACAGCGCCTCTTCAACCTCAAAGGGGTTGACACTCTAGACACAAACTGTTATAGACCTATATCCATCCTGCCCTGCAACTGCACTCCTGTAACCGCAGGGCTCTCTAGAGGGTGGTGCGGTCTGCCCAACGCATCACCGGGGGTACACAGCCTGCCCTCCAGGAAACCTATAGCCCCCGATGTCACAGGAAGGCCATAAAGATCATCAAGGACAACAACCACCCGAGCCATAGCCTGTTCACCCCGCTATCATCCAGAGGCGAGGTCAGTACAGGTGCATCAAAGCTAGGACCGAGAGACTGAAAAACAGCTTCTATCTCAAGGCCATCAGACTGTTAAATAGCCGGTTACCACCCAGTTACTCAACCCTGCACTTTAGAGGCTACTGCATACTGCATACTGCTTTACTCATCTCATATGTATATACTGTATTATATTCTGCTGTATTTTAGTCAATGCCACTCCGACATTGCTCGTCCTAATATTTATATATTTCTTAATTACATTATTTTACTTTTAGATTTGTGTGTATTGTTGTGAATTATTAGATACTACTGCACTGTTGGAGCTAGGAACACAAGCATTTCGCTACACCCGAAATATGTGTATGTGACCAGTAAAATTAGATTTTATTTAATTTGAACTCTACCCATCAACTAGCCAGCAGATTCCAACCCTACCGTAACGCTTGTTTACACTGAGCTGCACTGGGGTTGGAATGCAATCATGGTTAGATTAAGACACTGTGAGATATCGGTCAGAGCTGGTGTGACATATCTCACACCAGCATCGCAGTGTCTTATAGCTGATTTATGGTTAATCAGGCAATGCTTGATCTGGCAATGCGGGCCGGAGGCTCCATATGGAGGGTGTGACACAATTGCGGAGCCTCCGGTGGCTTTTGGAGGCCAAATCAAGCCCCGCACGGCGATGCCGAGCACCTCCCAAATTTTGTAACAATGCGGAGGGCTCCGTATAACTTCCTTCACAACAGCTCTGCTCAACAGCTCTGCTCCGTGAAGCGCAGGAGGTATGAATGCCCTGACTTCTGCAGAGGCCGTATTGCCTTAAATACTGTACGGACCCCGGATTGACCATTCAGAGTCTTTTAATCTAACCATGATTGTGTCCTGACCACAGTGCAGCTCAGTTTAAACAAGCGTAACGGTAGGGTCGGAATCTGCTGGGTACCCATCAACCATCATGACCAGATCTCAGTTGCACTTGGGGGAAACTACCATACCTACAGTGTACCTGTGATAGACATGGTCTGCCTTGAAACAATTAATAAAACTAATAGCAACACAGTCAAAATAGAACAGCTAAATTCTAATCAGATAGTCTTTAATTATATATCTATACTGTATGTCATTGGCCAAAAACATAGAATACCATTTTCTTCCATTTGTGCCTTGCCAGTGCACATATAATTTATTCTCAAACACACGCAACCCTTTCATTAACCTATTTGGAATGGACTGATTTGTAGGTCCCGGAAATTGATATTGGATTTTTATTTACACTGTTATCAACCTGTAATTACAAACCTAATAGTATGAACTGTGTCTGCAGTTAGGAGGCATACTTTGAGTCCAGCCCAAAGTCATTAGCCTCAAGAGATAAGCCTCAATCAACCTAACTGATTAATTAGTTTGTCTGAATAAATCAAGAGAGGGCAATGCCACCAAAAAGGCAATTTAAACACAATCATTGACATGGAAATGGTTACGTCTGATGGCTCAGCTAAAATCAATGTATAGAAGCACACCACTTTCCTGGAAATAATTATTTGAGGTAATTCATCAGTCTGCTGCGATAACAAAGGAGAGCTTCTGAACTCATTTGAATAACTGTCACAGTGGCTTCCTGTGAACACTATCTCGTTCCCCTGGATGTAGGCCTATGTTTATGCTTAAAAAGAGGACGTTGGGTGGATATTCCATGTGTTCTCTGGTTTGGGCAGGACTTTGAACTAAGACGGATGTTGTCATACCATTTTTGTAGGAGGGGATTCCAATTCAAATATGCAGCATGCCAACCCACAGGCCAGACTGAACACATAGATTCTGAAACACTTACAGCTAATTCATACTCATTAAGTACTCATGACTCATGTAATACACATCTACCACAATCTGAATGCAATTAGGTTTTATGTGGAATTAGTCATGGAGGTTCATAGTGGAGCTCCATCTTTGTGTTTTTTAAAGGGAGAGCAGTGTGTGTAGACCTTTGTTTTGAAAATGGGATTGTTCTCATCTCTTTTATTCATCCATTATTCATCATGTTTATGTGGTGTGTCACAGAGCAGACTAAGTCATTATTGGTGTTGCAGCGGTGTTGGTGCAGTCATAGAGCGACAGCAGCATTCCTTATGCAGCTTAAACACATGGAGGGAAAACAACTCAACAAATTCTTTCAACTTGGTTGGCAACCTTCTTAAAAACGCAGACCGCCCCTTTGGCTAAGAAAACTTCAACTCTCCAATGCCAGTGTGCTCAAACAGAGCTGCAGCAGAGGTGAATGGAAAACATTCACATTCGAAATCTTATTAATTTAGCCTAAAGCAAAGATTCCACTGACCAAGCAATGCCGCAATATCAAAACGCCACGTTTTCTCTGAACACCATGGACCTTTCAAAAGGCAGAGAGGGAGAGGCATTTGTCCAGGACTCCCTGACCTTCTATCTCCCTTACTGAAACTAGAGGCCTCTCCCTCTCTTTTTCTCCATTTTTTTTTATTTTATTCTGTTTTTTCTCTCTCCCTCTCTCTCTTTTTCTCCAGAAGGAATGACTGTTGTTTCCTGTTAGTTATTTATGTTTCACCACAAACCTTTTAGACTCTTTAGCCAATATGAGAATGTGTACTGAAATACGTCACTATAAATGTTACTCTAACACAATGTCAAATGATTGACATATGCTTTTGGAATGACTGGCCTATTTAGAACATCCTGTGGGGCTGATATAGGAAATCAAACCTAATGCATCAAATCCCTCTTCTGGTGATATAAAGCCCCTGTGGCAAAGTTCAGCCTGATTACAACAAAAATACCAATACATTCCCTTCTGCTTTCCAACAAGACTACAGTATCAACAGCCCAATGTCAAAATAAATATGTCATGTTAGAGTTTCCTAAGAACTTTCAATGATACCTACTGCTCTGGTACACTGTCATGCACTTCAAGCCTCAGTAATCAAAATGACTGACTGTGCCCAGGAGCTAATGTCTTTTTGACAGGTGAGAAATGAGGCAGGACCAAGGATAATCACCACCACACATTGTCTGGTAAACTGGGGCAGGGATGAAATTATGTAGAAAATTAAATCTAATTCCATTATCGCTCAGCAAAATTGATATTGTACCCTTTGAATCTCAAGCTTTTGTAGACAGGCTATGGCCAATGTAAAATCATTTTTATATGTCATATTGTATTCTATCACCTCACTCTTTCTAAATATTTGTGCCTCAGACTTCCTGGTGTAAACATATTTGCACAGTATTTTCACAGCATGGTCTAATGTGTAATCCCTAAAACACAGTAATGATTTCCTGTCAAACCCCCTTAAACCCAAATTTTCACTCCACTGGTGAAAATTTAATTGGAGTTACCAAAAATGAATCACTGTGGTATTATACAGCCTTTCGTCAGTGCCTAGCTATTGTATTCTGGTCAAAGCACACACATAATTTAGAATTGCATTTCCAAGACTATCTGCTTTAAGAAACAAACCATGAAACAATTATTATCTGAGTGCAATCTGACAGCAACATTCAGTGATTGGTCCATAAGACACTAATGGTCCTTGCCTCTGGATACTGTAAGGACAGGAGATCTCAACCTGTCCAAATCCATGGCAACTGGATAAACCTAATAGAATCTCTGGGGGGAAAAAACTGCACTAATCTGTTGCCATACCAACCACAGCCTGCCACCCAATCCTCAGCATGGCTGCTCACACTAATCTCCTTTTTATTATACGCAGGATGCCCTTCTGAGGGACAGCAAGGGGATCTTTTTGACACGAGGCATAGCGTGTTACAGTGTGAAATTTGAACACCCCCCCCAAAATAAAACAAACAACAGCCAAAATGTCCATTAGCAAGCAGTAATAGGCTCGATAGAAGATATCCATATGTACCGAATTAGTCCCCCAAAGAAGTGAATAATTAAATTGTGTATAGTATATCAATAATTGTATATTTTTTCGTCAATTAGATTTTTTTCAACAATTATTAATTCTGCCGATGTATACGTACTTCAAATTTCTAAAGTGAAAGAAAATTCTGGGGCCCGTAGTTTTTCCTGATCTGGTAACCAAACCAGCTAAAAATCGGGATCTTATACATTATTAATCTGTTGTAAAAAGGTTTAATATGGGCTATGATGGGATCAGAATTTTCCTTATTAGGTCACATGGTTTAAAAAAAACTCCTGGATGAAACCCCTGTCAAACTGCAACAACCTTGTACTTGTTCATATGAATTATATGTTAAAGAAGAACTATACACAGACACAGAGAAAGAAACACTCACAAGGCTGAGTTTGCTTCATGCAGGTTTGCATTGTGTAGGCTTGCCATATGCAAATGTAGGCCAAATAAACCATTTACTCACAGTCTATGTCAGCTATTGTGTTTATTGACTAATTCCAGTTAATAATTTGGGATTAAAAAAGTCTAGCCTTGTCAACACAAATTTGAATATAAACGAAATTGATCCCATTCACATTTTATCACAAACAAATAGGCTATAGACACACAACATTACAGGTTAATTTACCCTGGCCAGAGGGACAGGGCGCATAGTAGGTCCGACTATGCAGCTGCTGTTGTTAGTAGCCTACAGTCGATCAGACAGAAAAATAGTCTTGTTTCCATGCAATACAGCATCCCAGCAAACAGACGGTCCCATTAGGTCCCTTAAGGGTTTTGGCGCAACGTTATTCCACTGACGTTCTGAGAACGTTGCGTGATGGTCCCAAGGAAATGTTTTCTGGGGGTTCTTTGTCAAGTTTCCAGGACGTCACTGAGAACCATGTCATGACCTTTTTAGGAGGTTTTCTAGATTTGAACTTCACTAGTCCTTAGGACATTGCATGAGGGTTGCAAGGGAGCATTCTCTGGGGGAGCTTTTTATAGTTCCCGGTTTGTCCTGTTTTTAGGACATTCTTGGAATTTTGTGTCATGGTCCCATGTAGGTTTTGTCTAGTTTCCAGTTTGTCCTGGGACGTCCCTGAGGATGTTTTTAGGACATTCTTAGGACCTTGTGTCATGGTGCCCTGAAGGTCCCCTGAACGATTTAGGGACGTTGTGTCATGGAGGTTTTTTCTAGTTCCCGGATTGTCCTGGGGATGTCCCAGAGGAAGTATTTAGGATGTGTCATGGTCCCCTGGAGGATCAAATCAAATAAAAATTGTTTTTGTCACATGCAGGTAGAAGTTGCTAAGGATCCTTTTGGTCCTAGACTTGGTGCTCCAGCACCACTGCTGTGCGGTAGCAGAGCCATCAGTCTATGACTTGGGTGCCTGGAGTCTTTGACAATTTTTTGGACCTTCCTCTGACACCACCTAGTAAATAGGTCCTGGATGTCAGGAAGTTTGGCCCCAGTGATGTACTGGGGCGTACGCACTACCCTCTGTAGCGCCTTACGTTCAGTTGTCATACCAAGTTGTGATGCAACCGGTTAGAATGCTCTCGATGGTGCAGCTGAAGAAATTTTTGAGGATCTGGGGACCCATGTCAAATCGTTTCAGTCTCCTGAGGGGGAAAAGGTGTTTTCGTGCCCTTTTCACAACTCTCTGGTGTGTTTGGACCATGAAAACTTGAAACTCTCGGTCCGCTCCACTTCAGCCCCATCAATGTTAATGGGGGCCTGTTTAGACCTCGTTTTCCTAAAGTCTACGATCAGCTCATTAGTCTTGCCCACTTTGAGGGAGAGGTTGTTGTCCTGGTGCCACACTGCCAGGTCTCTGACCTCCTTCCTATAGGCTGTCTCCTCGTTGTCTGTGATCAGGCCTACCCCTTTTGTGTCGGCAGCAAACTTAATGATGGTGTTGGACTAGTGCTTGGCCACACAGTTGTGGGTGAACAGGGAGTACAGTAGAGGACTAAGCACGCACCCCTGAGGAGCCCCAGTGTTGAGGATATGCATGGCAGATGTGTTGTTGCCTACCCTTATCACCTGGGGGCGGCCCGTCAGGAAGTCCAGGATCCAGTTGAAGAGGGAGGTGTTTAGTCCCTCGGTCCTTAGCTTAGTCTTGAGCTTTGTGGGTACTATGGTTCTGAACCCTGAGCTGTAGTGAATGAATAGCATTATCACATAGGTGTTCCTTTTGTCCAGGTGGGAAAGAGCAGTGTGGAGTGCGATTAATATTGCGTCATCTGTGGATCTTTTGGGGCGTTATGCGAATTGGAGTGGGTCTATGGTTTCCGACATGATGGTGTTGATGTGAGCCATGACCAGCCTTTCAAAGCACTTAATGGCTACCAACGTGAGTGCTACGGGCTGAAAATAATTTAGGCAGGTTGCCTTCGCTCTCTTGGGCACAGGGACTATGGTGGTCCTGTTTTAAACATGTTGGTATTAGAGACTCGGTCAGGAAGAGGTTGAAAATGTCAGTGAAGACACTTGCCAGTTGGTCCGCGCATGCTTTGAGTACACATCCTGGTAATCCGTCTGGCCCCGCGGCTTTGTGAATGTTGACCTGTTTAAAGGTCTTGCTCACATCAGCTACGGAGAGTGTGATCACACAGTCGTCCGGAACAGCTGGTGCTCTCATGCATGCTTCAGTGTTGCTTGCCTCGAAGTGAGCATAAAAGGCATTCCGCTCGTGTGGTAAGCTTGTGGCACTGGGCAGTTCATGGCTGGGTTATCCTTTGTAGTCCGTAATAGCTTTCAAGCCCTGCCACATCTGACAAGGGTCAGAGACGATGTAGTAGGATTCAATCTTAGTCCTGTATTGATGCTTTGCCTGTTTGATGGTTCATCTGAGGATGTAGCAGCATTTCTAATAAGAGTCTGGATTAGTGTCCCGCTCCTTGAAAGCGGCAGCTCTAGCCTTAAACTTGTTGTTGCCTGTCATCCATGGCTTCCGGTTGGGATACAGTTGAAGTCAGAAGTTTACATACACTTAGGTTGGAGTCATTAAAACTCGTTTTTCAACCACTCCACAAATTTCTTGTTAACAAACTATAGTTTTGGCAAGTCGGTTAGGACATCTACTTTGTGAATGACACAAGTAATTTTTCCAACAATTGTTTACATACAGATTATTTCACTTATAATTCACTGTATCATAATTCCAGTGGGTCAGAAGTTTACATACACTAAGTTGACTATGCCTTTAAACAGCTTGGAAAATTCCAGAAAATTATATCATGGCTTTAGAAGCTTCTGACAGGCTAATTTACATAATTTGAGTCAATTGGAGGTGTACCTGTGGATGTATTTCAACGCCTACCTTCAAACTCAGTGCCTCTTTGCTTGACATCATGGGAAAATCTAAAGAAATCAGCCAAGACCTCAGAAAACAATTGTAGACCTCCGCAGGTCTGGTTAATCCTTGGGAGCAATTTCCAAATGCCTGAAGGTACCACGTTCATCTGTACAAACAATAGTATGTACATATAAACACCATGGGACCACGCAGCCGTCACACCGCTCAAGAAGGAGACACGCTCTGACTCCTAGATATTAACATACTTTGGTGCGAAAAGTGCAAATCAATCCCAGAACAACAGCAAAGGACCTTGTGAAGATGCTGGAGGAAACAGGTACAAAAGTATCTATATCCACAGTAAAAACGAGTCCTATATCGACATAACCTGAAAGGCCGCTTAGCAAGGAAGAAATCACTGCTCCAAAATCGCCATAAAAAAGCCAGACTACAATTTGTAACTACACATGGGAACAAAGATCGTTTTTGGAGAAATGTTCTCTGGTCTGATAGAACTGTTTGGCCATAATGACCATCGTTATGTTTGGAGGAAAAAGGGGAAGGCTTGCAAGTCGAAGAACACCATCCCAACCATGAAGCACGGGGGTGGCTGCATCATGTAGTGGGGGTGCTTTGCTGCAGGAGGGACTGGTGCACTTCACAAATTAGATGGCTGCATGAGGAAGGAAAATTATTTAGATATTGAAGCAACATCTCAAGACATCAGTCAGGAAGTTAAAGCTTGGTCGCAAATGGGTCTTCCAAATGGACAATGACCCCAAGCATACTTTCAAAGTTGTGGCAAAATGGCTTAAGGACAACAAAGTCAAGGTATTGGAGTGGCCATCACAAAGCCCTGACCTCAATCCTATAGAAAAATTGTGGGCAGGACTGAAAAGCATGTGCAAGCAAGGAGGCCTACAAACCTAACTCAGTTACACCAGCTGTCAGGAGGAATGGGCAAAAATTCACCCAAATTATTGTGGGCTACCCGAAATGTTTGACCCAAGTTAAACCATTTAAAAGCATTGCTACCAAATACTAATTGACTGTATGTAAACTTCTGACCCACTGGGAATGTGATGAAAGAAATAAAAGCTGAAATAAATCATTCTCTCTACTATTATTCAGACATTTCACATTCTTAAAATAAAGTGGTGATCCTAACTGACCTAAAACAGGGAATTTTTACTAGGATTAATTGTCAGGAATTGTGAAAAACTGAGTTTAAATGTATTTGGCTAAGGTGTATGTAAACTTCCGACTTCAACTGTCACGCCCTGGTCTTAGTATTTTGTGTTTTCTTTCTTTATTTGGCCAGGCCAGAGTGTGACATGGGTTTATTTTGTGGTGTGTTTTTGTATTGGGGTTTTAGTAGGTATTGGGATTGTGGCTTAGTGGGGTTGTATAGAAAAGTCTATGGTTGCCTGAGGCGGTTCTCAATCAGAGGCAGGTGATTATCGTTGTCTCTGATTGGGAACCATATTTAGGCAGCCATATTGTTTGAGTGTTTCGTGGGTGATTTTCATGTCTCTGTGTGTGGTTGCACAAAATAGTCTGTTTAGGTTTTCGAGTTACGTTTCTTGTTTTTGTATTGTTCGTTAATTAAACATGTATCAAAATTACCACGCTGCATTTTGGTCCGACTCTCTTTCACCGCAAGAAAACCGTAACATCAAATGTATGTATGTATGTATGTACGGTCACTGTGGGGATGACGTCGTTGATGCACTTATTGATGAAGTCGGTGACTGACTCTCCTCAATACCATTGAATGAATCCCGGAACATATTCCAGTATGTGCTAGCAAAACACTCCTGTAGCGTAGCATCCGCGTCATCTGACCGTATTGAGCGAGTCACTGGTACTTCCTGCTTTAGTTTTTGCTTGTAAACAGGAATTAAGAGGATAGAGTTATGGTCAGATTTGTCAAATGGAGGGCGAGGGAGCTTTGTTTTGTCTAGTTCCCTGTTTGTCCTGGGGATGTCCCCGAGGACGTTTTTAGGACGTTCTTGAGAGATTGTGTCATGGTCCCCTGAATGTTCTTGAGATGTTGTGTCATGGTCCCCTGGAGTCTTTTGTCACGTGATGGTTCCAGGTGTCCCAATCCATTATAAGTAATGTAATGAAATGGCATGGGGGTTAAGGTAAGCGGTACACCATTCAGCTAAAATAGTGTACAAATCTTTAATCAGTGATAATATGATTACTTTTGACATCACTTAGTACCAACTTTTCAATATGACCCCCACCTGGGATTTAAACTCACAACCTCTGAATTGTGAGTTTAATCTTTCTGCTGAATCACAAATTCTGAATTTCATAAGTCCCCTACACAATCATTACCGATAATACATCTCTGCACTTAGCAAAAGATTGCAATCTGCACTTCTTTTTTAGTTATCAGTTATTCTGACTATTCTCTCATTGATTTAATTGACTTATTTCAGACATTTGAGTTTGGGTTTTCAGTACAGTTGTCTAATGTTGGTGGGGCATATTATTCTGATTTAATGTTACTTCTGAATATGTAATACTTTTTCTTCAGTGTATTTTTAACAGCTGAGATTTACTTTGAATTGCAAAGTGTAGGGATAGGCCTACAGGTGAAATCAGTCATTGATACAGACATGGTGGCATAGCAGGAAGTGTGGAATGGTGTGAACCAAAAGGTTGTGAGTTCAAATCCCAGGTGAGGATATGTTAAATAATAATTACTGATACTATATTAAAAGCACTGTGGGTGTCCCTAGCATTGCCAAAAGACAAAGAGCTGTGACTGGATAACTTGTTCACCAATCGGGGACTTGATGCCAAGGGGTGATGTGTAATGAAACTATTGTGCCTTGGGGGGGGGCTGCCGCTTCTTTGAGACCATAAGGTGACAAACTGGGAACTGGACAAAAGATTTCTTGGGACTATCATACCAGAGGAAAGTGTAGACCGTGCATTGTGTGTTGCACCTGGGCCCACGCCACCTGCGATTTCCTTGAAACGGATTGGTCAAGACATGCGCAGAGCCTGCAGCAGCACTCCGATGTGAAGGACAGAGAAATTGTTTGCGAGTTGACAAATCATGAGACAAATAACTTTTTTAAAGATGCACTTTGCCCTTCTCTCTTTGCATCTATGTATTATATTAAACTAAATCAAAAGTGGTGTGGCAGTGTCACACCAGATTCAAAAGTGGTGTGGCAGTGTCACACCAGATTGAAAAGTGCTGGGGCAAATGCCGCCTCACCACACATTTTCTGGCAGCCCTGCCATACCTTAAGGGAACATTTCGGCATTTGCCGTATGGTTAGTGAGAAAGTCCACATTGCAAATGTACGGTCCCTTACTAGACGTCCGAAAACGTTTTTAAAATTCGCGGATGGCGTCGGGCCGAGCGGCAGGGCCGGACCTACCAGGAAGTCATCAAATGAACTTTGTCGGACATTCGGTTTCCGTTTCACAAAAATAATAAGATTTTGGTCATTTTTCCACTGTCCCAGAATATCCCACAGGGGGGCATAAGCAATCATATTGCTATCGGACAAAACATCACGATTCACGACGGGGCCTTATCTCGAAAACGGAAAATATTTCGAAGCCGAAACTCGGTGAGCGTAGGTTTGGCATAATGGGCAGTTGGCCCCGAACAAGATGGCGTCCAGGCCTCAACGGTTTTTGAGTTATGGCCATTTATCTGGGATTAAAGGTCCAAAATGAAAATAGAGAAATTATTTTTCCACTTCATGTCAAAGTCAAGGAGCCTCCGGTGTCAATAAAAAAGAACCAGCCATTTATCTATCGTCATTTAAGAGAAATCGTACAATGACAGATTGGTGATGTTCACGGATAGGTGTTTTTTTTTTTTCAACGGTTACAGATCTAGTTGCAGGGTGTTCTTACGAATCTTTTTAAAGTGTGCTGCGGAGCTCTGCGAGATTTCTGTGATTTTCTATGATTTTCTGAAATAACACACACTCACTAAACCCTCTGTAAATAACTCAGTTCTTAACGTAAAGACTTAAAACTCAGGATTCTGTAAAGGCATACCCCAATCAGGATATGGGTTTATTTATAGCTTCCTGTGCCAACCGGAAGTGCCTTAAATGATGTCATAGTGGCAGTTTCCAAGGGTTAAAAAGGTCAGATCTTTTCAAAACTTCATATGTGTGATTAGGCAATCCCCATAAACTGTAAGTCAGTCATTTCTCCCAACAGATGTCAAAGAAAAGCTCTCACACACACACACAGCAAGGATGGAGTGACAAAGTGCGGTGCTTAAAGACACAGAGAGCAGGCAATGGCATTACCATAATCCCTAGGCCGTGCCGAGTTCAACGAGATATCCCCTTGACCGTAGCTCGCTTGCATTTTACAACCATATTTTTATTTTTGGGTTACCAGGTGCCTATTTTAAACAGTCCATAAAGCACTCAGGGCGGCCCCCATGGATAGAGGGTCGTAGTAGGGTACTCCCATAGCGGGCATGGACAATAGGAGTCCCGGTAAATGCATTTACAACCATATTTTTATTTTTGGGTTACCAGTTGCACAACAACGCACGTGCATTTGCAATATGATTCTATAGTGAAAAAACACCACCAAATGGACATGATGAAATCAACACAACGAGTGATGGAAAGGAACAACTATCACTGCTCGGCCATCCTGTGTTCATCAGGCCAGTCAATTTTGCATTTTTGAGCATGTCAAATTTCATATGGTAAATGCCCATTGAACCATATTGCAAATGCACGTGCACTTGCAATATGATTGTATGTGAAAAGACATCACAAAATGGACAGGATGAAGTCAACACAACGAGCGATGGAAAGGAGCAACTATCACTGCCAGGCCATCCCGAGTTCATCTGGCCAGTCAATTTTGCATTTCTGCATGATTTTTGAGCATGTCAAATTTCATATGGTAAATGCCCATTGAACCATATTGCAAATGCACGTGCACTTGCAATATGATTGTATGTGAAAAGACATCACAAAATGGACAGGATGAAGTCAACACAACGAGCGATGGAAAGGAGCAACTATCACTGCCAGGCCATCCCGAGTTCATCTGGCCAGTCAATTTTGCATTTCTGCATGATTTTTGAGCATGTCAAATTTCATATGGTAAATGCCCATTGAACCATATTGCAAATGCACGTGCACTTGCAATATGATTGTATGTGAAAAGACATCACCAAATGGACATGATGAAATCAACACAACGAGTGATGGAAAGGAACAACTATCACTGCCAGGGCCATCCTGTGTTCCCATAGCGGGCATTAATATCAGAATGACCGGTAAATGCATTTTGGAGCATATTTTAATTTTTGGGTGGTGCACAACAATCAGTATCCATCGTAATATTTTAAACAGTCCACAAAGCACTCAGGACGGCCCTGACAGAGAGAGGGCCGTAGTAGGGTGCTTCCATATCGGGCATTAATATGAGAATGACCCTTAAATGCATTTTGGAGCCTATTTTAATTTTTGGGTTCCCAGGTGCACATTTCAGATCACCAGTTGCACAACAATGAGTATCCATCAGAACATGTTAAAGTGTCCCGGTAAATGCATTTACAACCATATTTTTATTTTTGGGTTACCAGTTGCACAACAATGCATGTGCATTTGCAATATTATTCTATAGTGAAAAAACATCACCAAATGGACATGATGAAATCAACACAACGGGTGATGGAAAGGAACAACTATCACTGCTCGGCCATCCTGTGTTCATCAGGCCAGTCAATTTTGCATTTTTGAGCATGTCAAATTTCATATGGTAAATGCCCAAGGGTTAGAAAAGTCACATCTCTCCAAAACTTCATATGTGTGACTAGGTAACCCTCCTAAACTGTAAATCAGTCATTTCCCCAGGAGATGTCAAAGAAAAGCTCTCATACACACACACAGCAAGGATGGAGTGAAAAACTGCGTTGCTGAAAGACACAGAGAGCAGGCAATGGCATTACCATAATCCCTAGGCTGTGCCGAGTTCAACGAGATATCCCGCTTGACCGTAGCTCGCTCGGTCTGGGCGCAGCGACCATTTGAAAAGTAGGCCCAATATGAAGCCTGCCCCACAACGTCATTTGCTTTTGGGTGACAGCGGCAGAACCGTTAGGTTTAGAAGGAAAATTCAACCACAGGAATGTTCCTAAGGTCCTTCCGATCCGTGCAAGCCTAACCTTGACCGTGTGGCATTAACCCTTGACAGTTAAAAGAAGGTGTTTACATCAAACAGTTTGCATTGACTTCTCTCCCCATAGGAATACATTGCCTGCACCCCTAAATTCAACCTGGAGTCTATATGGGTTATGAATGCCGTATGAACCTGTCTTCGGTAACAGTCCATCAGGCCACTATGAGGTCTACCTGTGTTGATTCTAAGCTTCCTAGACCAACCGGAAGTGGTTCAAATCCCCCTAAAAGTGTATATCCATACCCTGCCTGCAGTTTGATAGACATAGCGCATTCAACCCTGTGTAAATCAGTCAATTCTTAACGTAAAGACTTAAAACTCAGGATTCTGTAACAGCATACCCCAATGAGGATATGTGTTGACTTATAGCTTCCTGTGCCAACCGGAAGTGTCATAATTGGTGTCTCAGGGGCTGTTTCGAGGGGTTAAAAAAGTCAGATCTTTCCAAAACTTCATATATGTGATTAGGCAACCCCCATGAACTGTAAATCAGTCATTTTTCCCATAAAATTTCAAAGGAAAAATAAATCACACTAAAACACAACTTGGAAGGAGGGACGTATTGGGGTGCGTAGAGACAGACAGTGACTGCAATAGTTAGCTTTGTTCGAGCTAAAAAGAACCGTCAGACCTAGAGTTCCGAAACTTTAGAAACCTGTTCTAGACCTCAGGTCGATGGTGCGTGGTGAGTTAGGTGGCTCTAGAAGGTTCTCGGACCGAGAAACAGCCTCGTACATTTGCAATGATTTCAATTCATTTTGACCATTACGAAAATGACGACATTTAGAAAAGTCTCAGAGACGCAAGGCTAGGTGCATTGAAACCGGCTCGGCCCATAGAGACAGACCCCAACGTTTCTGTCCGATAGCTCATTCAAGGACCCCGTAGCAAGGCATGGAAAAAGTGGATTTTCAGCACCAATTAGGGTTTTACTCGGGCACCGAAGGACCTATCGAGCCGAAACTCGGGATTCGGGGTCGCCTCACATAGGCCTTCACATAATGTCCGACCTGGACCCGCAGCTAGAACGTAACTATGTGTTTTACGTTTTTATTATGTTTTAAACCGAAGGCGCTGTGAATTATGGGCCTGCTCTGACATATGTGATAGTTGGCTTCTAAATGAGTAGGAAAAAGTGGGTTTGGTGTTAATTGATATCAGTTTGGTGTCATAATGACATCTAATTGACTGATGGACACTGACTTGCTAGTTGACTTTTGTACATTTGCAATGTGTTTAAACGGAGAGGGACCATCACCAAAATGGCATTCTGAAATCAACACAAAAAATGGCATCACCATAGTCTCCAGACTGTGCCGAGTTCAACGAGACGCCCCGCTTGACCGTAGCTCGTTCTGAGTGCAGCGACCTTGAAAAAAAGAAGGCCCAAAATGAAGCCTGCCCCACAATGTCATTTGATTTTGGGTGGCAGTGAGAGAACCGTTAGGGTGAGAAGCACAATTCGACCTCAGGTACGTTCCTAAGGTCCTCCCGATCCGTGCAAGCCTAACCTTGACCCTGTGGCATTAACCCTTAACAGTTAAAAGAAGGTGTTTACATCAAAAAGTTTGCATTGACTTCTCTCCCCATAGGAATACATTGCCTGCACTCCTAAATTCAACCTGAAGCCTATGTGGGTTATGAATGCCTTATGAACCTGTCTTCAGTAACAGTCCATCAGACCACTATGAGGTCTACCTGTGTCGATTCTAAGCTTCCTGGAGCAAACGGAAGTGGTTAAATTGACCCAAAAGGTGTTTTGATGTACATCACCTTCAAAGTTGAAAATGACCCCATTCAACACTGTGTAGATCGTAGATAGGTCAATTCTTAACTTAAAGACTTAAAACTCAGGATTCTGTAGGTTTCTATGTCAGTCAAGACATGTGTTGACTTATAGCTTCCTGTGCCAACCGGAAGTGCCTTTAATTGGGTCACACTGTCTGTTTTGAAGGGTTAGAAAAGTCACATCTCTCCAAAACTTCATATGTGTGACTAGGTAACCCTACTAAACTGTAAATCAGTCATTTCCCCAGGAGATGTCAAAGAAAAGCTCTCATACACACACACAGCAAGGATGGAGTGACAAAGTGCGGTGCTTAAAGACACAGAGAGCAGGCAATGGCATTACCATAATCCCTAGGCCGTGCCGAGTTCAACGAGATATCCCGCTTGACCGTAGCTCGCTTGCATTTTACAACCATATTTTTATTTTTGGGTTACCAGGTGCCTATTTTAAACAGTCCATAAAGCACTCAGGGCGGCCCCCATGGATAGAGGGTCGTAGTAGGGTACTCCCATAGCGGGCATGGACAATAGGAGTCCCGGTAAATGCATTTACAACCATATTTTTATTTTTGGGTTACCAGTTGCACAACAACGCACGTGCATTTGCAATATGATTCTATAGTGAAAAAACACCACCAAATGGACATGATGAAATCAACACAACGAGTGATGGAAAGGAACAACTATCACTGCCAGGGCCATCCTGTGTTCCCATAGCGGGCATTAATATCAGAATGACCGGTAAATGCATTTTGGAGCATATTTTAATTTTTGGGTTACCGGGTGCACAACAATCAGTATCCATCGTAATATTTTAAACAGTCCACAAAGCACTCAGGACGGCCCTGACAGAGAGAGGGCCGTAGTAGGGTGCTTCCATATCGGGCATTAATATGAGAATGACCCTTAAATGCATTTAGGACCATATTTTAATTTTTGGGTTCCCAGGTGCACCCACTTTATTTTGGGTTCCCAGGTGCACAACTTCTATTTTGGGTCACCAGGTGCACGCGGTTCCTAACAGCGCAGCTATCTGCTTTATAGCCCGAGGGAGGGTGCTTAAGTGTGGGTGCCCTGGTTCACCTGGTGTGCGAGGTTGTGGATGTGGGGGGGGGGTCCCATGCTGGAATCATCCCCGGAAATAGAGGAGTGTTACCTGGGTGGTGAGTAAGGGCCTACAAGCCTGGAGGTCCATATTTTAATTTTTGGGTTACCAGTTGCACGTTTTCAATCACCAGTTGCACAACAATCAGTATCCATCGTGATATTTTAAACAGTCCATAAAGCACTAAATGACGGCCCCCACGGAAAGAGGGCCGTAGTAGGGTGCTTCCATATCGGGCATTAATATGAGAATGACCCTTAAATGCATTTAGGACCATATTTTAATTTTTGGGTTACCAGTTGCACAGCAATGAGTATCCATCAGAACATGTTAAAGTGTCCATACATCACTCAGGACGGCCCCTATGGAAAGAGGGCCGTAGTAGGGTACTCCTATATCGGGCATTAAAATCAGCATGACCGGAAAATGCATGTAGGACCATGTTTTATTTTTTGGGTTACCAGTTGCACGTTTTCAATCACCAGTTGCACAACAATCAGTATCCATCGTGATATTTTAAAGTGTCCATAAATCACTCAGGACGCCCCCGACAGAGAGAGAGGGCCGTAGTAGGGTACTCCTATAACAGGGCATTAATATGAGAATGACCCTTAAATGCATTTTGGAGCATATTTTAATTTTTGGGTTCCCAGGTGCACATTTCAGATCACCAGTTGCACAACAATGAGTATCCATCAGAACATGTTAAAGTGTCCCGGTAAATGCATTTACAACCATATTTTTATTTTTGGGTTACCAGTTGCACAACAATGCATGTGCATTTGCAATATGATTCTATAGTGAAAAAACATCACCAAATGGACATGATGAAATCAACACAACGGGTGATGGAAAGGAACAACTATCACTGCTCGGCCATCCTGTGTTCATCAGGCCAGTCAATTTTGCATTTTTGAGCATGTCAAATTTCATATGGTAAATGCCCAAGGGTTAGAAAAGTCACATCTCTCCAAAACTTCATATGTGTGACTAGGTAACCCTCCTAAACTGTAAATCAGTCATTTCCCCCAGGAGATGTCAAAGAAAAGCTCTCATACACACACACAGCAAGGATGGAGTGAAAAACTGCGTTGCTGAAAGACACAGAGAGCAGGCAATGGCATTACCATAATCCCTAGGCTGTGCCGAGTTCAACGAGATATCCCGCTTGACCGTAGCTCGCTCGGTCTGGGCGCAGCGACCATTTGAAAAGTAGGCCCAATATGAAGCCTGCCCCACAACGTCATTTGCTTTTGGGTGACAGCGGCAGAACCGTTAGGTTTAGAAGGAAAATTCAACCACAGGAATGTTCCTAAGGTCCTTCCGATCCGTGCAAGCCTAACCTTGACCGTGTGGCATTAACCCTTGACAGTTAAAAGAAGGTGTTTACATCAAACAGTTTGCATTGACTTCTCTCCCCATAGGAATACATTGCCTGCACCCCTAAATTCAACCTGGAGTCTATATGGGTTATGAATGCCGTATGAACCTGTCTTCGGTAACAGTCCATCAGGCCACTATGAGGTCTACCTGTTGATTCTAAGCTTCCTAGACCAACCGGAAGTGGTTCAAATCCCCCTAAAAGTGTATATCCATACCCTGCCTGCAGTTTGATAGACATAGTGCATTCAACCCTGTGTAAATCAGTCAATTCTTAACGTAAAGACTTAAAACTCAGGATTCTGTAACAGCATACCCCAATGAGGATATGTGTTGACTTATAGCTTCCTGTGCCAACCGGAAGTGTCATAATTGGTGTCTCAGGGGCTGTTTCGAGGGGTTAAAAAAGTCAGATCTTTCCAAAACTTCATATATGTGATTAGGCAACCCCCATGAACTGTAAATCAGTCATTTTTCCCATAAAATTTCAAAGGAAAAATAAATCACACTAAAACACAACTTGGAAGGAGGGACGTATTGGGGTGCGTAGAGACAGACAGTGACTGCAATAGTTAGCTTTGTTCGAGCTAAAAAAGAACCGTCAGACCTAGAGTTCCGAAACTTTAGAAACCTGTTCTAGACCTCAGGTCGATGGTGCGTGGTGAGTTAGGTGGCTCTAGAAGGTTCTCGGACCGAGAAACAGCCTCGTACATTTGCAATGATTTCAATTCATTTTGACCATTACGAAAATGACGACATTTAGAAAAGTCTCAGAGACGCAAGGCTAGGTGCATTGAAACCGGCTCGGCCCATAGAGACAGACCCCAACGTTTCTGTCCGATAGCTCATTCAAGGACCCCGTAGCAAGGCATGGAAAAAGTGGATTTTCAGCACCAATTAGGGTTTTACTCGGGCACCGAAGGACCTATCGAGCCGAAACTCGGGATTCGGGGTCGCCTCACATAGGCCTTCACATAATGTCCGACCTGGACCCGCAGCTAGAACGTAACTATGTGTTTTACGTTTTTATTATGTTTTAAACCGAAGGCGCTGTGAATTATGGGCCTGCTCTGACATATGTGATAGTTGGCTTCTAAATGAGTAGGAAAAAGTGGGTTTGGTGTTAATTGATATCAGTTTGGTGTCATAATGACATCTAATTGACTGATGGACACTGACTTGCTAGTTGACTTTTGTACATTTGCAATGTGTTTAAACGGAGAGGGACCATCACCAAAATGGCATTCTGAAATCAACACAAAAAATGGCATCACCATAGTCTCCAGACTGTGCCGAGTTCAACGAGATGCCCCGCTTGACCGTAGCTCGTTCTGAGTGCAGCGACCTTGAAAAAAAGAAGGCCCAAAATGAAGCCTGCCCCACAATGTCATTTGATTTTGGGTGGCAGTGAGAGAACCGTTAGGGTGAGAAGCACAATTCGACCTCAGGTACGTTCCTAAGGTCCTCCCGATCCGTGCAAGCCTAACCTTGACCCTGTGGCATTAACCCTTAACAGTTAAAAGAAGGTGTTTACATCAAAAAGTTTGCATTGACTTCTCTCCCCATAGGAATACATTGCCTGCACTCCTAAATTCAACCTGAAGCCTATGTGGGTAATGAATGCCTTATGAACCTGTCTTCAGTAACAGTCCATCAGACCACTATGAGGTCTACCTGTGTCGATTCTAAGCTTCCTGGAGCAAACGGAAGTGGTTAAATTGACCCAAAAGGTGTTTTGATGTACATCACCCCAGAGGTGAAAATGACCCCATTCAACACTGTGTAGATCGTAGATAGGTCAATTCTTAACTTAAAGACTTAAAACTCAGGATTCTGTAGGTTTCTATGTCAGTCAAGACATGTGTTGACTTATAGCTTCCTGTGCCAACCGGAAGTGCCTTTAATTGGGTCACACTGTCTGTTTTGAAGGGTTAGAAAAGTCACATCTCTCCAAAACTTCATATGTGTGACTAGGTAACCCTCCTAAACTGTAAATCAGTCATTTCCCCCAGGAGATGTCAAAGAAAAGCTCTCATACACACACACAGCAAGGATGGAGTGACAAAGTGCGGTGCTTAAAGACACAGAGAGCAGGCAATGGCATTACCATAATCCCTAGGCCGTGCCGAGTTCAACGAGATATCCCGCTTGACCGTAGCTCGCTTGCATTTTACAACCATATTTTTATTTTTGGGTTACCAGGTGCCTATTTTAAACAGTCCATAAAGCACTCAGGGCGGCCCCCATGGATAGAGGGTCGTAGTAGGGTACTCCCATAGCGGGCATGGACAATAGGAGTCCCGGTAAATGCATTTACAACCATATTTTTATTTTTGGGTTACCAGTTGCACAACAATGCACGTGCATTTGCAATATGATTCTATAGTGAAAAAACACCACCAAATGGACATGATGAAATCAACACAACGAGTGATGGAAAGGAACAACTATCACTGCCCGGCCATCCCGAGTTCATCTGGCCAGTCAATTTTGCATTTCTGCAGGATTTTTGAGCATGTCAATTTTCATATGGTAAATGCCCATTGAACCATATTGCAAATGCACGTGCACTTGCAATATGATTGTATGACATCAAATGGACATGATTCAGTGATGGAAAGGAACAACTATCACTGCGGCCATCCTGTGTTCATCAGGCCAGTCAATTTTGCATTTTTGAGCATGTCAAATTTCATATGGTAAATGCCCATTGAACCATATTGCAAATGCACGTGCACTTGCAATATGATTGTATGTGAAAAGACATCACAAAATGGACAGGATGAAGTCAACACAACGAGCGATGGAAAGGAGCAACTATCACTGCCAGGCCATCCCGAGTTCATCTGGCCAGTCAATTTTGCATTTCTGCAGGATTTTTGAGCATGTCAAATTTCATATGGTAAATGCCCATTGAACCATATTGCAAATGCACGTGCACTTGCAATATGATTGTATGTGAAAAGACATCACCAAATGGACATGATGAAATCAACACAACGAGTGATGGAAAGGAACAACTATCACTGCTCGGCCATCCTGTGTTCATCAGGCCAGTCAATTTTGCATTTTTGAGAATGTCAAATTTCATATGGTAGAATACAACTAAAGTATGTTGATACAGTTCTTATACGTGTGTAATTGACACAAAATTACAAAAACGGTCCAGAAAGCACTTTTTAAGGGTGTGTGAAGTTTTTTACAAAATTTTGACATTTTTGACTTTTGACTTTTGACTTCCTATGAAATCATATTGAAAGTGGACAAAACATATTACTTATGCCCATGTAAAAAAAAAAAAAAAATATGATGATAAAATTGGACAAAAGTATATTCATACAGTTCTTACACATGTGTAATTGACAAAAAAATCGAAAGAATTTCGAAAAACGGTCCAGAAAGCACTTTTTAAGGGGTGATAAGTTTTTGACAAAAATCATTTTTTCAAAATTTTGCTTTTGGATGTTGACTTGGGTGCCATTTTCCAATATGAAAAACCATGGTGGAGCGAATTCGCCACCTGTTGAATTTTTAAAGTGTTACAATAGGCAATCGCCATATGGCAGTTGCAATACACTTTGCACGAATCAACGCCGAATTGGGTGGTATTGGCCAATGTGTATATGGTTTGTCCGATGCCAATGACTTCCCATCCATTTTTGTCCACTTCAGGGAGTTTGTTAGGATCCAAATAAATATGAAAGGAGAAACAGGTAAAAAGTTAGAGGAAAACCTGCCACAATCTTCTGAAAACCTAACTCTGTGATAGCTTTATTTTTCAGCAGAATTACACACATTCTAATGCCTCTTTCCAAGAGGTGTTGAGTGTTCCTGAATGGTCTAGTAGTCACAGTCCTGACTTAAATATTCTTGAAAATCAGTGACAAGCATTGAATATTGTCGTCCATCAATGATCCCCATCCAAATGTTGACCCCCCAAAAACATGGATATGTTTCCCTAAGAGTTGTGCAAAGTTAGTAGAACCTTATTCAAAATGATTCACGACTGTAATGGCCACCATGAAGGTTATTGTCATATAAAAATATTATTGATATCAGAAATTTGAATTATTGATGGACCCTCACCACTGAAAGTAAATAAATAATAATGATCTGTTGAATACTGCAAAACAGTGGTTGCCAAATTGTATTTTACATCCAGAGAATTAAAATAGGTTTTCAAAGTGCAATAAAAAAAGACAATTCACTCTACATAACCTTAGAACAAAATAGGGTATGGCCTAAATGTCTGGGTTGTATAACTGACTGATAACTGACTATAAAGCAGGTAAATATACAGTGTAAGAGACAACCATTATTCATGATGAAGAAGCTGTGTTGATCAAAAAAACATATTCTTATCTTACAAGTCCTTCAACATATACTCACATTGTGATTTAGGCTATTACAGTACAATTACAGCATGGCTGGCAAGCCTGACATTGTACAACCACAGACTTCTCATTTATCATACCTCATTATCCCTGTGTGCTTCCCAATAATATATAATTTATTCTGTAAAAGCATTGGATTGGTGGAGGCATGGGCTAGTGGGAGTTTCCACAATATTTCTTGTACCAGTCATTTCCTTTCAAACCGGTGAAGAGAGCGCACAATTTGGGAGGAAGAAGAGATCTTTGGAACATGACCCGGTGAGTATCATGTTAATTGTGAGAACATGCGCCCTCTTGTGTTCACATTTTTAAACAGCACTGTACCAGAGATGGTTTATAATAATGTAGGCTATGTACCACTCAACAATCCTCATTAAAGGGTACTATCTATCAATAGCTAGGTTTCCATCCAATTTGTGAGATTTTCATGTGAATATGCTCAAATAATATTCGAATTTTCCCACCAGATGTTTCAATCAAACTTTTTTTTGCGGAAAATGCGCTGTGCGTGATGACGTTGTGCACATAAAAATTACGTTTACTGTTAAATTGCAATGTACCGAATTACATGTGTTAAAAGGGTGTCTATCGCATTTTCAACTCTACTGGTGGGTTTGTCACAAAAACTGCTATATAGCCAATGAGCCCACATGCGCTCTAACAAACAGCTCGCAGATACAGTGCGTGTATGATTTAGAACGATGTTAGTTGTATTGGTCAAATGGCAGCCAAGCATTAATCATCATGTCACCAGAATAACACCATCGATATTTATTTGAAAGGAGCATCAAGCTCGTCACCTTGCACATTCACCAGCCTGTGAAGTTCATGCTATTTCATCTGTACGGAATAAACTGCATACTTTCTCGGGTCTTAGTGTGAGGACCACACAACATATCACTGCTGACTCCAAGTTGACTTCAATATTTTATTTAACTAGGCAAGTCAGTTAAGAACAAATTATTATTTACAATGACGGCCAACCAAGCGGCCTCCTGCGGGGACGAGGGCTGAAAGTCGCAGCCCCGGTCATGACAAGAGAAACTCAAAACAACACAGCATGGTTGCAACACCACATGACAGCATAGTAGCAGCACAAAACATGGTACAAACAATATTGGGCACAGACAACAGCACACAGGCAATAAGGTAGAAACAACAATTTATCATGCGAAGCTGCCACAAATGTCAGTGAGTGTCCATGAGATGATAGTTATTCTATACATATTTGCGCATAAGGGCGTTTCCACCGCCATTTCTCACAATTTTACCGACACAAAAAGATCCTACCATGTCGAACGAACAAATTATCTGTCGGCATTTCATGCTTCAGATAATTAATGAGCATGAAATGTTTGGATGAAAACGTGCTTTATGCTAGATGAATTTGCTTGATGTTGATGGTTATGGTCATTGTGTGGGATACACACAATCACATTAGGAAAGTCAGCAAAACTAAGTTCAAACATCACCCTTCAATCATATTTTCTTTAGAAAAAAAGACATTTAGTAAATTTGACATACTGTATGTAATTTGAACAGGAATTGTTCACACTTGCAAGTTGAAGCGACGCAAATCCTATTATTTTGCATATCTGATTCAATTATATTTTTACTGCATTCTGAACAACAAAGCACATTAAATCAGGTATTTCAAGACACATTTCAAACCACATTCGTCGGTAGTTTTAAGGATACATATGATTCGTGGCCATAGGACTTGTCTGAATGACCTAATCTGCAAATGTTTGTTTTTTAGAACGCCATATCTTGTTGCTTGCTAGCTACTCTGTTGCCAGTTTGACAAGAACTTGTGGTAGCTAACTAGGTTGCTAATTGTTGAATTACAAACAAATGAGTGAATGTGCTAAAAAGCTAGCCAGTTGACTGCTGTGGCAAACCAAAAAGGTCTCATTTTGAAAGTTGGATCATATCTTTTGAGGCTTTAAGTGTTCTTACACTGATTTCGAACCTTCAAAGCAACTGGGAGACTTTCATGGCAGGTATTATTATCACCTAAGCATGCTACACAACTTCTGAGTGACTAGCACCAAACAGCACGTGTGCCTACAAACACGACAACTGGCGTAGCCATGTAAGCAAATTATTATTCTGAACACACAGAAATACGATTTGGGCACTTATTATTAAGTGGGCACTTAATAATCAAATCCGTTTTGGAATACTGACTGTTCAAACACATACCACTACTTTCCCCAAATGCTACACATTCCTGTGTCTCGTGCTCTTCTGCACACCTACAAACCTCCCTCCTTCCCACTGCTGCCACATGCCCATAAGCTTGACATCTATAACAACGTAATGTATTCGGTACAAAAGCCTGTACAGGATAACTTATATATCCTACCATCACTTTGTCAGGCAAAGACTCAACATCAAAACTCAAAAGAACAGACAATCACTGTTTCTCCACTCTGTCTGCGTCACACCAACTGACGAGCATCAAAAACACCAGGAATCTTCCCCTTCAGTTGGTCAACTTTCACATTCACCGCTACCCTTGTAAATCACTCCTTTCAATGGCGGCCTTTTCTTGAGAGCAAAACAATTCACATCTCTTGCCCACATTCGTTTAACAAGGAGCAGCTGCTCCCTCTGACCAGCAGAAACGCAAACAATTATCACAAGACCACTTCTGGTTACTCTCACCGATTCCACAGCACTCAACTATTTTCACCCACCCTGAAACCACAAATAGATCAGCCAAAAGAAAAGGGTACACTTTTTCCAAAAACTTCACTCCTACCGTCACAGACTCATCTTTATCCTGACCCTCAGTGCAAGCCTCAGGCTCCGAGTTCACCATACCTACCACCTCCGATACTTCGCCCTCATTCACTTCCATTTCTCATCCTGTCTTCAATTCACCGTGCTTACACTTTCTACCATTCTTCTTGAACAAACCATCTCCCTTTTTTTCTGCTACTTTTAACCAACTCAAGCTCACCCTCTTCCTCCCTCTCTTTCTTAGACCTCCTCTGCCTCTCTTTTTCCCCTCCATTCCTCCTTCATATTCTAAGTTTGGCTCTCCTTATGATAATACTGCACTTCTCCTGACATACATCTTGTTCTTGTCTTGTCTTGTCAAGGGACGCCATTTAACCGGTTGTCACAATCAGCACGAATCCCACGGGATGTAGCGCTCAAAAGTGCATCCCACTTATAAATCAGGTGCTTCATCATGATGTTCTTCTTCAACAATAGCAACCGCGACGCTTTTCCATTTCAAACATGCGCGCCCTTTCTCTCGGATTCATTTGCTCAGACCCTATGACCCCCGGTCATGCGCTCTATCTGCAAGTCACGGATTGTCCTCCCAGTTGCAACGCCTTGTTTTGGAGATGCACAAATCATTTCCAATCAGATATGGTGGAACGTCTTTTGTCCAATCACAGGACACTATTTATTTGTGACGTACTTCCGTGCATGTGATGAACTGTCATGGCAGTAAAATTGTGTAAAGGCTTCATGTTCAATTGAAAAGTATTTCTTATGGTAGTTTGTACTTGAATATGAAACATTTACTGAGTCTTGGGCCCACGCTGGCCAGACTAAATGTGCGGTTGTGCCACCAAAGTGTCTGGAACAGCCATGGAACGATACAAAAAGTGGGTGTGAACTTGGGTGAGAAGTAAGTATAGGTCTGACTTAGCTACTTTACATAACGTTACACAGTGACAACCGGTCAAGCCTGTGGGCCAACGCTTCAAGTTCATTATTCAACGCAGCGGTGTGCATAGTCTGAGTCAGATATATTTATAAGACGGAATATGTATAGGATATTTGTCCGAATCCTCCTAAATCTGCGTTGCAGTTATGAATGGTTAATTGACTCCCATCAATTCACTCTAACTTCAGATGTGTTCTGATTTCCCCTCTTTTGAAGAAAACTTGAGATCTCAACAGGGAAACTTGCCAGATTTGCAGATGGGTCAGCTGTTGTGCAGGTATAAATCCTAAGCATTTTTTGAGAGTTTGTAAGTGAATATGCACAAGATGCTCAGACCAGTTACTTGGATGAATTCCACCTCTTTTTACAGCTTGGGGATACAACAGTGATGGTGACAGCTGTCAGCAAAACAAAACCGTCCCCCTCCCAATTTATGCCACTAGTGGTAAGTTAATACTTCATTTTTATTGTAAGTGGGGTCATATCATTTTTTTCAATGCACTTCAAACATATTTAAACACTGCTTTTTGTCTTCCATGTGGGATGGTTCATTGTGTGTGATAATCTCTTTAGTGTAGTAGGCTATAACATAGTGGTTTTAGGTCCCTTGGAGTGATTCAGGTCCCTTGGCTAGAACGGTGTTTTTGATTTGACAGGTGGACTACAGACAGAAAGCAGCTGCTGCTGGTAGAATCCCCACTAACCACTTGCGGCGGGAGTTGGGCACCACTGAAAATGAGATTCTGACTAGTAGGCTAATAGGTGAGAAGATGATTCTAACTCCTATGCCTTAACTCTTACTCCAGTTCTATATTAGATTTAGTGCAAATGCCATTAGCAGACTTAACTGTATCTCTTTATTGTCTCACCTCAGACAGGGCAATCAGACCCCTTTTTCCTGCTGGTTATTTCTATGACACTCAGGTGAGTCAGTATTTGTAGTTATTGTTGTACTTATGTAGGTTCATTACTGATATGTTTTTATTGATTTATTTTACCTTTTATTTAACTAGGCAAGTCAGTTAAGAACAAATTCTTATTTTCAATGACGGCCTAGGAACAGTGGGTTAACTGCCTGTTCAGGGGCAGAACGATAGATTTGTACCTTGTTTACACTGTTATTACAAGTTATGCTCTTGATTTTAGTCCTGCGGTGTATATTTTCAGGTCCTGTGTAACCTGTTGGCAGTTGATGGTGTTAATGATCCAGATGTACTGGCTATCAATGGAGGTGAGGAGAGATTGATTTCCTTGTAAAAACATTCACATGATCTTTGTTTGACATCCAGTGATAACATGAACTATTTAACTTCCCTACAGCCTCTGCCGCCCTTACCCTTTCTGACATTCCCTGGAATGGGCCCATTGGTTAGTATCTCTTATAGATCTTTGTCCTTTTGTTTTTCTTCGCCTGTATGAGGCTTTTACTATATGGTTTGTGTTTCGTGGATGTTTTAGGTGCAGTGCGCATTGGCCTGGTGGATGGCGAGTTCCTGGTGAACCCAACACGAAAGCAAATGGCTTCCAGCACTATCAATTTGATAGTGGCTGGAGCACCTCTCAGCCAAGTGGGTTAGTACTGTAGTCCAGCTATATCAGACATCCCTTTTTCCTACAGGATCCTCTCTACCACCCTGAAAAAAATGTAACATATTTTTTGTCTTAGTGATGATCGAGGCATCTGCTGAGAATGTGTTGCAGCAGGACTTCTGTCATGCAGTCAAGGTTGGCGTGAAGCACACACAGCAGATCATATTGGCTATTCAGCAGATGGCCAGAGAAGCGAAAGTGACCAAGCGCACCCCTCCCAAAATATTTTCTGCGCCCGAGGAAATGATTGAGCACACACGACAGTAAGACATATTTCTTTCTGACTTGATATTTCCCATATTTCTTACTTTTTTTTTATGGTTACATGACAGCACACGGTTTTGCTTTCAGATTTGCCTCTGAAAAGGTCTATGCTGTTTTCACAGACTTCACTCATGACAAGGTAAGTATTTATGTCTGGTTGTTTTTGCTATTGTGTTTTGGTGGTACTTTTTCATTCAATAAAATTAGTAACTTATTGTGTTTCAGATTTCCAGAGATGACGCCATTAACAAAGTGCGACTAGAAACAGAGGAACAAATAAAAGGTATGTATCACTGCTATATACAGATGTAGGATCTTAATTTGAGACTTTGCTACATCAGGAAAATAATCCTGCAGAAACAGGAAATGTGAATAATAACTAATGGACATTTTTGTAGGTGTTGATACATTTTTCATGAGGGAAAGTCGAGTCTAATTTCAAAGTGGAAATTACAAACTTCAGAAGCATTTTTAAACCTCAAATACACAAAGTTTTACATTTCCTGAATTGCAGGAAAGTTATCCTGCACTAGGGGGACACAAATAAATGTTGTTACAAGATTTTTGCAACATCCAAGGTCTTGTGTGTGTTCGTTTACTGTCTAACCGCCTACATACAGTATGTCTGTTTTCTGTAGAGAAATATCCTCATGCAGAATCTTATGAGGTGATGGAATCCTTCAACATGGTGTCCAAAGAGGTCTTCCGCAATCTGGTTTTGAATGAATATAGGAGGTAAAAAATAATGCATGTCTCAGTAGTATTTAGAAAAGTGTCATTAATGTCATTAATAATGTCCTTGTTTTAAAGGTGTGATGGAAGAAACCTGACTTCATTAAGAAATATTTCCTGTGAGGCAGACATCTTTAAGCCCCTTCATGGGTCTGCACTTTTCCAGAGGGGACAGACACAGGTAGGGATCTGGCGTTACAAAAAAGTGCTCAGTGTAGGCGTGCTATTCATTTTGGGGACATTGGAAAGTTGAAGAGAGGAGAAATATATTTGCAGAGTCTGACTTGTTTTGGGTTGTTTATCATTGTATCTAGCCTAGTTAGTAAAGCCTTTTCTGTCTAGGTTCTGTGCTCTGTAACATTTGACTCTTTGGAGTCCAGTATTAAAACAGACATCATTACTACAGCATTAAGGTAAACTTATACATTATTAATTACAGTCCTTTTGAATGCAAGTTTCAAGCAAGTGTGTGTGTATATGTTAGCTGAAACGAGTTGCTCTATTTTAACAGTGGAGTCAAAGACAAGAATTTCATGCTTCACTATGAGGTGAGTATCACAATATGTAAATAATAAGGATTCCAGTAGGATTTGCTTATTGGTTTGGTATTGCAGAACAAAATCTGCATGGGCTGAAATTAACTTTTTCTGTTTCAGTTTCCTCCTTACGCAACCAATGAGATTGGAAAGATGAGTGGAATGAACAGAAGAGAGCTTGGTCATGGTTAGTATGTTGGTATGGATTAAAATATGCCCATGGGTAGTGTGGGTGGCATGCCTATGTTCATGTGACTATTTAAATAATATTCTGTTTCTATGTTGACAGGGGCACTGGCGGAGAAGTCTTTGAGACCTGTCATCCCAAAAGACTTCCCCTTCACTATTAGAGTCACCTCTGAGGTTTTGGAGTCTAATGGTGAGTTCTGTGGATGACCTCCATTTTGCTTCTATTTTTTTTTTTAGACCACTTCTTATTATAAGCTTAGTTGCCAAATCTTAGTCATTTCAATGATTGTATGATGAGCGCATTCTCGTTCTCTCAGGTTCCTCGTCGATGGCGTCAGCATGTGGAGGCAGTTTGGCTTTGATGGATGCTGGTACAATACTTAACTTTTTTTTAAACATTTTTTTTGCTGATTCTTTCATTTACATTCTTTTTCATTCTTTCATTTACAGTGAAACATAGCACTTCTGTGTTCCAGGTGTGCCTATTACATCAGCTGTGGCAGGTGTAGCTATTGGACTCATCTCCAAGGCAAACCCAGAGAAGCCATCGGAAATCCAGGACTACCGAATACTGACTGATATTCTGGTACTCAATATTACTAGTATTTTTCTAACCATTCCTAAAGCGAACTACATTTTCTATGGAATACCACATGTACTATAATCATAAGATCCCCTTTCTGTAGAACTGTTTTATGTGTTTTCTGTCACAACAGGGAATCGAGGATTACCTAGGAGACATGGACTTCAAACTGGCTGGAACAAATAAGGGTATCAATGCCTTACAGGTACTGTAGCTGAACATCCATTGGTTTCTCTCTGCTGTCGTATTTTGTTGACTGTGTTTCTTTTTGCTATAATGTATGCTTCCTCTTAGGCGGATGTAAAGATTCCAGGCTTACCTCTGAAACTTGTAATGGAGGCTATTCAGCAAGCCACAGGTGACATGAAAGACATGCCCCATAAATAGCTATCTAGCTATCTATTCATTCTCTAGAGAGATAAATATCGAAGTCACCACCCTCATTTTATATCCTTACAGTTGCCAAGAGGGAGATTTTGGGCATCATGAACAATACCATTGCCAAGCCCAGGGCTAACAGAAAGGAGAATGGTCCGGTTGTCGGTAAGACTCTTGGTTGCTAGTCCTTTTTCATTCCCATTATTTATGTATTTTGCTTTCAAGGTATGTTTCCTGTCTGTTGTAGAAAATGTCAGAGTCCCAGTCTCCAGACGAGCACGCTTTGTTGGGCCAGGGGGCTATAACCTCCGCAGACTACAAGCTCAAACAGGTAACATTTACCCCAACACATTAGCTCTCTTCATTGCTGCATAGTGTATGGCTGGGTTCCCTGTTCCAAAGTGTGTTTTTTTTCCTCCACCTTTTATTTAACCAGGTAGGCTAGTTGAGAACAAGTTCTCATTTACAACTGCGACCTGGCCAAAATAAAGCAAAGCAGTGCGACACAAACAACAACACAGAGTTACACATGGAATAAACAAACATACAGTCAATAGTACAATAAAAAAAGTCTATATACAGTGTGTGCAGATGAGGTAAGGCAATAAATAGACCATAGTGGCGAAATAATTACAATTTAGCAATTAAACACTGGAGTGATAGATGAATGTGCAAGTAGAGATACTGGGGTGCAAAGGAGCAAAAAATAAATAAATAACAGTATGGGGATGAGGTAGTTGGATGGGCTATTTACAGATGGGCTATGTACAGGTGCAATGATCTGTGAGCTGCTCTGACAGCTGGTGCTTAAAGTTAGTGAGGGAGATATAAGACTCCAGTTTCAGTGATTTTTGTAATTCGTTCCAGTCATTGGCAGCAGAGAACTGGAAGGAAAGGAGGCCAAAGGAGGAATTGGCTTTGTGAGTGACCAGTGAAATATACCTGCTGGAGCGTGTGCTGCTATGGTGACCAGTGAGCTGAGATAATGTGGGGCTTTACCTAGCAAAGACTTGTAGATGACCTGGAGCCAGTGGGTTTGGCAACGAATATGAAGCGAGGGCCAGCCAAAGAGAGCATACAGGTCCTAGTGGTGGGTAGTATATGGGGCTTTGGTGACAAAATGGATGTCACTGTGATAGACAGCATCCAATTTGCTGAGTAGAGTGTTGGAGGATATTTTGTAAATGACATCGCCTAAGTCAAGGATCAGTAGGATAGTCAGTTTTACGAGGGTATGTTTTGTAGCATGAATTAAGGATGCTTTGTTGCGAAATAGGAAGCCGATTCTAGATTTAATTTTAGATTGGAGATGCTTAATGTGAGTCTGGAAGGAGAGTTTACAGTCTAACCAGACACCTAGGTATTTGTAGTTGTCCACGTATTCTAAGTCACAACTGTCCAGAGTAGTGATGCTGGACGGGCAGGCAGGTGCGGGCAGCGATCGGTTGAAGAGCATTCATTTAGTTTTACTTGCATTTAAGAGCAGTTGGAGGCCACGGAAGGAGAGTTGTAATGGCACTGAAGCTCGTCTGGAGGTTAGTTAACACAGTGTCCAAAGAAGGGCCAGAAGTTTACAGAATGGTGTCTGTGTAGAGGTAGATCAGAGAATCACCAGCAGCAAGAGAGACATCATTGATGTCTCCTTCCAGTTCTCTGCTGCCAATGACTGGAACAAACTGCAAAAATCTCTGAAGCTGGAGACTCTTACCTCCCTCACTAGCTTTAAGCACCAGCTATCAGAGCAGCTCACAGATCACTGCACCTGTACATAGCTTATCTGTAAATAGCCCATCCAATCTACCTCATCCCCATACTGTATTTATTTATTTATCTTGCTCCTTTGCACCCCAGTATCTCTACTTACACATTCATCTTCTGCACACCCTACCACTCCAGTGTTTAATTGCTATATTGTAATTACTTCGCCACCATGGCCTATTTATTGCCTTACCTCCCTTATCCTACCTCATTTGCACATGCTGTATATAGCTATTTCTACAGTATTATTGATTGTATGTTTGTTTATTCCAACTCTGTTGCATGTGTCGAACTGCTATGCTTTATCTTGGCCAGGTCGCAGTTGCAAATGAGAACTTGTTCTCAACTTGCTTAGCTGGTTAAATAAAGGTGAAAAAGAGAAGAGTCGGCCCGACAATTGAATCCTGTGGCACCCCCATAGAGACTGCCAGAGGTCTGGACAACAGGCCCTCCGATTTGACACACTGAACTCTGTCTGAGAAGTAGTTGGTGAACCAGGCGAGGCAGTCATTTGAGAAACCAAGGCTGTTGAGTCTGCCAATAAGAATGTGGTGATTGACAGAGTCGAAAGCCTTGGCCAGGTTGATGAATACAGCTGCACAGTATTGTCTCTTATTGATGGCGTTTATGATATCGTTTAGAACCTTGGCGTGGCTGAGGTGTACCCATGACCAGCTCTGAAACCATATTGCATAGTGGAGAAGGTACGCTGGGATTCGAAATGGTTGGTGATCTGTTTAACTTGACTTTCGAAGACCTTGAAAAGGCAGGGTAGGATAGATATAGGTCTGTAGCAGTTTGGGTCTGGAGTGTCTCCCCCTTTGAAGAGGGGGATGACCGCGGCAGCTTTCCAATCTTTGGGGATCTCAGATGATACGAAAGAGAGGTTGAACAGGCTAGTTATAGGGGTTGCAACAATTGCAGCGGATCATTTTAGAACGAGAGAGTCCAGATTGTCTAGCCCGGCTGTTTTGTAGGAGTCCATATTTTGCAGCTCTTTCAGAACATCAGCTATCTGGATTTTTTTTCTCACCTTTATTTAACCACGTAGGCTAGTTGAGAACAAGTTCTCATTTGCAACTGCGACCTGGTCAAGATAAAGCATAGCAGATGCACATTTTTGCTTGCAAAAGCTAGCCTTAGCTTTCCTAACTTTCTGTGTATATTGGTTCCTAACTTCCCTGAAAAGTTGCATATCAAGGGGGCTATTCAATGCTAATGCAGAATGCCACAGGATGTTTTTTTGCTGGTCAAGGGTAGTCAGGTCTGGATTTGGGTGAAGTAGAAATGGGGGAGGCTTGGGCAAATTGCTATGGGGGGTGCAGGCTGTTGACTGGGGTAGGGGAAGCCAGGTGGAAAGCATGGCCAGCTGTAGAAAAATGCTTATTGAAATTCTCTATTATCGTGGATTTATGGGTGGTGACCTAGCCTCAGTGCAGTGGGCAGCTGGGAGGAGGTGGTCTTATTCTCCATGGACTTTACAGTGTCCCAAAACTTTTGGGAGTTTGTGCTACAGGGTGCAAATTTCTGTTTGCAAAAGCTAGCCTTTGCTTTCCTTAACTGCCTGTGTATATTGGTTCCCAACTTCCCTGAAAAGTTGCATATCACGGGGGCTATTAGATGCTAATGCAGTACGCCACAGGATGTTTTTGTGCTGGTCAAGGGCAGTCAGGTCTGGAGTGAACTAAGGGCTATATCTGTTCCTGGTTCTACATTTTTTTTGAATGGGGCATGCTTATTTAAGATTGAGGAATAAAAAGAATAACCAGGCATCCTCTACTGACGGAATGAGGTCAAGATCCTTCCAGGATATCCGGGCCAGGTCGATTAGAAAGGCCTGCTCGCTGAAGTGGTTTAGGGAGCGTTTGACAGTGATGAGGGGTGGTCGTTTGACCGCAGACCCATTACGGACGCAGGCAATGAGGCAGTGATCGCTGAGATCCTGGTTGAAGACAGCAGAGGTGTATTTGGAGGGCAGGTTGGTTAGGATGATATCTATGAGGGTGCCCATGTTTATGGATTTGGGGTTGTACCTGGTAGGTTCATTGATAAATTGTGAGATTGAGGGCATCAAGCCTAAATTGTAGGATGGCCGGGGTGTTAAGCATGTCCCAGTTTAGGTCACATAACAGCACAAGCTCTGAAGATAGATGGGGGGCAATCAATTCACATATGGTGTCCAGGGCACAGCTGGGGCAGAAGGTGGCCTATAGCAAGCAGCAACGGTGAGAGACTTGTTTCTGAAAAGGTGGATTTTTAAAAGTAGAAGCTGAAATTGTTTGGGCACAGACCTGGATAGTAAGGCAGAACTCTGCAGGAGATTGCAACTCTGTCTCCTTTGGCAGTTTTATCTTGTCGGGAAATGTTATCGTTAGGGATGGAAATTTCATTTTTTTTTGGTGGCCTTCCTAAGCCAGGATTCAGACACGGCTAGGACATCCGGGTTGGCAGGGTGTGCTAAAGCAGCGAATAAAACAAACTTAGGGAGGAGGCTTCTAATGTTAACATGCATGAAATCAAGCTTTTACGGTTACAGAAGTCAACAAATGAGAGCGTCTGGGGAATGGGAGTGGAGATAGGCACTGCAGGGCTTTGATTAACCTCTACATCACCAGAGGAGGAGTAGGCTAAGGGTACGGCTAACGCTATAAGAACTGTTTGTCTAGTACGTTCAGAACAGAGAGTAAAAGGAGCAGGTTTCTTGGCGCGGTACAATAGATTCAAGACATAACATACAGACAAGGTATGGTACGATGTGAATACAGTGGAGGTAAACCTAGGCATTGAATGACGATGAGAGAGGTATAGTCTCTAGAGACACCATTTAAACCAGGTGAGGTCACCGCATGTGTGGGAGGTGGAACAAATGGGTTAGCTAAGGAATATTGAGCAGGGCTGGAGGCTCTACAGTGAAATAAGACTAATCACTAACCAAAACAGCAATGGACAAGGCATATTGACATTAGGGAGTAGCTGGGCGAACTGGAGGCACGGCGATTCAGACAGCTAGTGGGCCGGGGCTAGCAGAATGGCTTTAGAGGGACTTTGCTCTTCAGCTAACAGTCCGATATGCTCTAGACAGCTAGCGGGCTGCGGCTAGCAGATGAGCATTCAGGGGACGTCGCGACGGAGGAGCCTGTTGAAAAACCCCCCGGGCAGATTACGTCGGTAATCTAGTCGTGATGAATCGGCGGGGCTCCGTATCGGCAGTAAAAGGGGTCCAGGCCAATTGGCAAAATAGGTATTGTGCATAGTGTATGGGGGGAAAATCTGTTGCAAAGTATTCCCACGCATAATATATACAGTTGAAGTCGGAAGTTTACATAGACCTTAGCCAAATACATTTAAACTCAGTTTTTCACAATTCCTGACATTTAATACTAGTAAAGATTCCCTGTCTTAGGTCATTTAGGATCACCATTTTATTTTAAGAATGTGAAATGTCAAAAAAGTAGAGCAAATTATTTATTTCAGCTTTTATTTCTTTCATCACATTCCCAGTGGTCAGAGGTTTACATCGACTCAATTAGTATTTGGTAGCATTGCCTTTACATTTTTTAACTTGTGTGAAATGTTTCGGGTTGCCTTCCACAAGCTTCCCACAATAAGTTGGTTGAATTTTGGCCCATTCCTCCTGACAGAGCTGGTGTAACTGAGTCAGGTTTGTAGGCCTCCTTGCTCGCACACGCTTTTCAGATGTGCCCACAAATCTTCTGTAGGATTGAGGTCAGGGCTTTGTGATGGCCACTCCAATACCTTGACTTTGTCCTTAAGCCATTTTGCCACAACTTTGGAAGTATGCTTGGGGTCATTGTCCATTTGGAAGACCCATTTGCGACCAAGCTTGAACTTCCTGACTGATGTCTTGATGTTGCTTCAATATATCCACATCATTTTCCTTCCTAACGATGCCATGTATTTTGTGAAGTGCACCAGTCCCTCCTGCAGCAAAGCACCCCCACAACATGATGCTGCCACCCCCGGGCTTCATGCTTGGGATGGTGTTCTTTGGCTTGTAAGCCTCCCCCTTTTTCCTCCAAACATAACAATGGTCATTATGGCCAAACAGTTCTATTTTTGTTTCATCAGACCAGATGACATTTCTCCAAAAAGTACGATCTTTGTCCCTGTGTGCAGTTGCAAACCGTAGTCTGGCTTTTTTATGGCGGTTTTGGAGCAGTGGCTTCTTCCTTGCTGAGCAGCCTTTCAGGTTATGTCGATATAGGACTCGCTTTACTCTGGATATAGATAGTTTTGTACCTGTTTCCTCCAGATGTTCACATCTTTGCTGCTGTTCTGGGATTGATTTGCACTTTTCGCACCAAAGTATGTTAATCTCTAGGAGACAGAACACGTCTCCATCCTGAGCGGTATGATGGCTGCGTGGTCCCATGGTGTTTATACTTGCGTACTATTGTTTGTACAGATGAACGTGGTACCTTCCGGCATTTGGAAATTGCTCCCAAGGATTAACCGGACTTGTGGAGGTCTACAATTATTTTTCTGAGGTCTTGGCTTATTTCATTTGATTTTCCCATGATGACAAGCAATGAGGCACTGAGTTTGAAGGTAGGCCTTGAAATACATCCACAGGTACACTCAATGAGCTATATATGGCCATAAGCAAACTGGAAAATGCTCATCCAGGGGCAGCACTCCTTGTGGCCGGAGACTTTAATGCAGGGAAACTCAAATCTGTTCTACCTAATCTCTACCAGCATGTTAAATGTGTAAGGGGCAAAAGAGGGGGAAAGAGAGGGGGGGGGAAACTCTAGAGCACCTTTACTCCACACACAGATGCGTACAAAGCAATCCCTCGCCCTCCATTTGGCAAATCTGACTATAATTCTATCCTCCTGATTCCTGCTTACAAGCAAAAATTAAAACAGGAAGCACCAGTGACTCCGTCAATAAGAAAGTGGTCAGATGAAGCAGATGCTAAGCTACAGAACTGTTTTGCTAGCACAGACTGGAATATGTTCCGTGATTCTTCCGATGGCATTGAGGAGTACACCACATTCAGTCACTGGCTTCATAAATAAATGCATCGATGACATCGTCCCCACAGTGACCGTACGTACAGTGGGGCAAAAAAGTATTTAGTCAGCCACCAATTGTGCAAGTTCTCCCACTTAAAAAGACGAGACAGGCCTGTAATTTTCATCATAGGTACACTTCAACTATGACAGATGAAATTAGGGGGAAAAATCCAGAAAATCACATTGTAGGATTTTTAATGAATTTATTTGCAAATTATGGTGGAAAATAAGTATTTGGTCACCTAGAAACAAGCAAGATTTCTGGCTCTCACAGACCTGTAACTTCTTCTTTAAGAGGCTCCCCTGTCCTCCACTCGTTACCTGTATTAATGGCACCTGTTTGAACTTGTTATCAGTATAAAAGACACCTGTCCACAACCTCAAACAGTCACACTCTAAACTCCACTATGGCCAAGACCAAAGAGCTGTCAAAGGACACCAGAAACAAAATTGTAGACCTGCACCAGGCTGGGAAGACTGAATCTGCAATAGGTAAGCAGCTTGGTTTGAAGAAATCAACTGTGGGAGCAATTATTAGGAAGTGGAAGACATACAAGACCACTGATAATCTCTCTCGATCTGGGGCTCCACGCAAGATCTCACCCCGTGGGATCAAAATGATCACAAGAACAGTGAGCAAAAATCCCAGAACCACACGGGGGGACCTAGTGAATGACCTGCAGAGAGCTGGGACCAAAGTAACAAAGCCTACCATCAGTAACACACTAAGCCACCAGGGACTCAAATCCTGCAGTGCCAGACGTGTCCCCCTGCTTAAGCCAGTACATGTCCAGGCCCGTCTGAAGTCTGCTAGAGAGCATTTGGATGATCCAGAAGAAGATTGGGAGAATGTCATATGGTCAGATGAAACCAAAACATAACTTTTTGGTAAAAACTCAACTCGTCGTGTTTGGAGGACAAAGAATGCTGAGTTGCATCCAAAGAACACCATACCTACTGTGAAGCATGGGGGTGGAAACATCATGCTTTGGGGCTGTTTTTCTGCAAAGGGACCAGGATGACTGATCCGTGTAAAGGAAAGAATGAATGGGGACATGTATCGTGAGATTTTGAGTGAAAACCTCCTTCCATCAGCAAGGGCATTGAAGATGAAACGTGGCTGGGTCTTTCAGCATGACAATGATCCCAAACTCCCGCCCGGGCAACCAAGGAGTGGCTTCGTAAGAAGCATTTCAAGGTCCTGGAGTGGCCTAGCCAGTCTCCAGATCTCAACCCCATAGAAAATATTTGGAGGGAGTTGAAAGTCTGTGTGGCCCAGCAACAGCCCCAAAACATCACTGCTCTAGAGAAGATCAGCATGGAGGAATGGGCCAAAATACCAGCAACAGTGTGTGAAAACCTTGTGAAGACTTACAGAAAACATTTGACCTCTGTCATTGCCAACAAAGGATATATAACAGAGTATTGAGAAACTTTTGTTATTGACCAAATACTTATTTTCCACCATAATTTGCAAATTAATTAATTAAAAATCCTACAATGTGATCTTCTGGATTTTTTTTTTTTTAAAATTTTGTCTGTCATAGTTGAAGTGTACTTACAGTAATTACAGGCCTCTCTCATCTTTTTAAGTGAGAGAACTTGCACAATTGGTGGCTGACTAAATACTTTTTTGCCCCACTGTACATACCCCAACCAGAATCCATGAATTACATGCAACATCTGCACTGAGCTAAAGGGTAGAGCTGCCGCTTTCAAGGAGCGGGACTCTAACCCAGAAGCTTTTAACAAATCCCACTATGCCCTCCGATGAACCGTCAATACAGGGGCTAAGATTGAATCGTACTACACCGGCTCTGACGCTCGTTGGATGTGGCAGGGCTTGCAAACTATTACAGACTACAAAGGGACAGTCACAAGCTCCCCAGTAACACGAACCTACCAGACGAGCTAAATTACTTCTATGCTCACTTCGAGGCAAGTAACACTGAAACATGCATGAGAGCACCAGATGTTCTGGATGACTGTGTGATCACGCTCTTCATAGTAAGACCTTCTTAACAGGTCAACATTCACAAAGCCGCAGGGCCAGATTGATTAGCAGGACGTGTACTCCGAGCATGCACTGACCAACTGGCTAGCGTCTTCACTGACATTTTCAACCAGTCCCTGACTGAGTATGTAATATCAATATGTTTCAAGCAGACCACCATAGTCCCTGTGCCCAAGAACACTTAAGGTAACATGACTACCGACCCGTAGCACTCACGTTTGTAGCCATGAAATGCCTTGAAAGGCTGGTCATGGCTCACATGAACACCATTATCCCAGAAACCCTAGACCCACTCCAATTTGCATACCGCCCTAACAGATCCAAAGATGATGCAATCTCTATTGCACTCAACATTGCCCTTTCCCACCTGGACAAAAGGAACACTTATGTGAGAATGCTATTCATTGACTACAGCTCAGCGTTCAACACCATAGTACCCTCAAAGCTCATCACTAAGCTAAGGATCCTGGGACTAAACACCTCCCTCTGCAACTGGATCCTGGACTTCCTGATGGGCCGCCCCAGGTGGTAAGGGTAGGGAACAACACATCCGCCACGCTGATCCTCAACACAGGGGCCCCTCAAGGGTGTGTGCTCATTCCTCTCCTGTATTCCCTGTTCACTCAAGACTGCATAGCCAGGCACGACTCCAACACCACCATCAAGTTTGCCGATGACAACAGCGAGACAGCCTATAGGGAGGAGGTCAGAGACCTGGCCACGTGGTGCCATTTCAACAACCTCTCCCTCAAAGTGATCAAGACAAAGGAGATGATTATGGACTACAGGAAAAGGAAGACCGAGCACGCCCCTATTCTCATCGACGGGGCTGTAGTGAAACAGGTTGTGAGCTTGAAGTTCATTGGTGTCCACATCACCAACAAACTATCATGGTCCACACACACGAAGACAGTCATGAAGAGGGCAAAACGAAGCCTATTCCAGGTCAGGAGACTGATTTTAAGATTTGCATGGGTCCTCAAATCCTCAAAAGGTTCTACAGCTGCACCTGACCGCAAGGCACTACAGAGGGTAGTGTGTACAGCCCAGTACATCACTGAGGACAAGCTTCCTGCCATCCAGGACCTCTATACCAGATGGTGTTAGAGGAAGGCCTTAAAAATGGTCAGTCTCCAGCCACCCAGTCAGATGGTTATCTCTGCTACGGCAAGCGGTACGGGAGCACCAAGTCTAGGTCCAGAAGGCTTCTTAACAGCTTTTACCCCCAAGCCGTAAGACTCCTGAACAGCTAATCAAAGGGTTACCCAGACCCCTCTTTTACGCTGCTGCTACTCTGTTTATAATCTATGCATAGTCACTTTAACTATACCTGCACACCTTGACTACCCAGTGCCCCTGCACATTGACTCTGTACCGGTACCCCCTGTATATAGCCTCTTGTCATTTGACTGCTGCTGTTTAATTATTTGTTGCTTTTATTTTACATTTTTATTAACTTGAGGCATTGTTGGTTAAAGGCTATAATTAAGCATTTCACATTCTACACCTGTTGTTTTCGGCGTATGTGACATAACATTTGATTTGTCGTGACAAGGTAGTATTGGTATACAGAAGATAGGCCTATTTGGTAAAAGATGAAGTCCATATTATGGCAAGAACAGCTCAAATTAGCAAAGAGAAACGAAAGCCCATCATTACTTTAAGACATGAATGTCAGTCAGGGCGGAAAATGTCAAGACCTTTGAAAGTTTCTTCAAGTGCAGTTGCCAAAGCCATCAAGCGCTATGATCTAACTGGACCGCTACAGGAAAGGAAGACCCAGAGTTCCCTCTGCTGCATAGGATACATTCATTAGGCTTACCAGCCTCAGATTGCAGCCCAAATAAATGCTTCAGAGTTCAAGTAACAAACACATCTCAACATCAACTGTGTAGAGGAGACTGTGTGAATCAGGTCTTCATGGTCGAATTGCTGCAAAGAAACCACTACTAAAGGACACCAAAATCCGTCCTTTGGTCTGATGAGTCAAAATTTGAGTTTTTTTGTTTGTTCTTTGAGACAGAGTAGGTGAATGGATTATCTCTGCATGTGTGGTTCCACCGTGAAACACGGAGGAGGAAGTGTTATGGTGTAGGGCTGTTTTGCTGGTGACACTCTCAGTGATTTATTTAAAATTCAAGCTACAATTAAACCAGCATGGCTAACACGGCATTCTGCAGTGATACGCCATTATAATTCCACTTAGTGGGAATATCATTTGTTTTCCAACAGGACAATGACCAAACACACCTCCAGGCTGTGGTAGGGCTATTTGACCAAGGAGAGTGGTGGAGTGCTGCATCAGATGACCTGGCCTCCACAATCACATGACCTCAACCCAATTAAGATGGTTTGGGATGAGTTGGACTGCAGAGTGAAGGAAAAGCAGCCAAAAAGCGCTTAGCATATGTGGGAACTTCAAGACTGTTGGAAAAGTATTCCAGGTGAAGCTGAGTGAGAGAATGCCAAGAGTGTGCAAAGCTGTCATCAAGGCAAAGCTTGGCTACTTTGAAGAATCTCAAATATATTTGGATTTGTTTAAAACTTTTTTTGGGTTACTACATGATTCCATGTGTTATTTCATAGTTTTGATGTCTTCACTATTATTCTACAATGTAGAAAATAGTCAACATAAAGAACCCGTGAATGTGTACGTGTGTTCAAACTTTTGACTGTGTGTGTTTTTTATATATATATAAAAGAAATGTCCCTTTTTCAGGACACTGTCTTTCAAAGATAATTCGTAAAAATCCAAATAACTTAACAGATCTTCATTATAAATGGTTTAAACACTAGTTGTCATTATTTGGCAATCTTAACACTGCATTACAGGGGAGACCACCTCCCTCATGTGGTACCCTTCCTGCAGGCTCATCCTGACGTGACCCTCCAGCATGACAATGCCACCAACCATACTGCTCGTTCTGTGCGTGATTTCCTGCAAGACAGGAATGTCAGTGTTCTGCCATGGCCAGCGAAGAGCCTGGATCTCAATCCCATTGAGCACGTCTGGGACCTGTTGGATCGGAGGGTGAGGGCTAGGGCCATTCCCCCCAGGAATGTCTGGGAACTTGCAGGTGTCTTGGTGGAATAGTAGGGTAACATCTCACAGCAAGAACTGGCCAATATGGTGCAGTCCATGAGGAGGAGATGCACTGCAGTACTTAATGCAGCTGGTGGCCACACCAGAAACTGACTGTTACTTTTGATTTTGACACCCCCTTTGTTCAGGGAAACATTATTCAATTTCTGTTAGTCACATGTCTGTGGAACTTGTTCAGTTTGTCTCAGCTGTTGAATCTTATGTTCATACAAATATTTGCACATGTTAATTAATTAATTTGTTGAAAAACACAGTTGACAGTGACAGGATGTTTTTTTTTTTTTTGCTGAGTTTATATACTACTGTTCAAAAGTTTGGGGTCACTTAGAAATGTCCTTGTTTTTGAAAGAAAAGCACATTGTGTCCAATAAAATAACATCAAATTGATCAGAAACAGTGTAGACATTGTTAATGTTGTAAATGACATATATATATATATATATATATATGCATGCAATCGTATACAAATGTAAGCAAGGTTTGAAATCATTGTTTTAGTCAAATGCTATGTCTGTTTGGACTCAAGAAAAAATCTGCCTGCTGCTGAATCTAGTTGATGATCCCTGGTGTATGGGGAAATTACAGGTTGTTGTGTGTGTGGTTGTTTTGTGTCATTGGATAGGTGTGACGATAAGCCAGGTGGATGAGGAGACCTTCTCTGTGTTTGCACCTACTCCTGGTGCCATGAATGAAGCCCAGGAGTTCATCACAGAAATCTGCAAAGATGATGTGAGTCCAACCTAGTCTAATTCCACTGTATTGCCAAATTTCTTACAATACCTCATTTTTATTTACTCCTCATTAAACATCATTGTACTATATTCTCCAAAAAGGCAGTACTTACCCACATCAGTACTGATATGAATCTGAGGATGTCTTTTTTTTTTCTTCCTTTCAGCAAGAGCAGCAGCTGGAGTTTGGTGCTGTTTATACTGCCACCATCATGGAAATAAGGTACCCACTGCTGCGTTATTGGGGGCTGCTGTTTCATCTGTGATGCAGTCAAGTTTTTAAAATGTTTGTTCCATTGATTGATTTAAATATTGGATTGCTGAACAGGTAGCTTCATGACTTGCTGCACTTCTGTCTCTTTTCCTCCACAGGGACATTGGTGTCATGGTGAAGCTGTATCCTAATATGAGTGCTGTTCTGCTCCATAACTCTCAGCTGGACCATAAACGGGTAAGAGTCTAGTCCCAGAATACCATGCAGGGATTACAGGAACTTCAACATGTATTACATTTTACAGATGTTACCAGTTTGGAAAGGGCTGCATGTGTTGGCTTGTTTTCAGTTATATTTACAATAAGTTGTAATTTGTGTGATTTTAAAAAGTAATCCATTAATAAACAATGTTTCAGCTAAAATTGTTGGCAGAGTGAAATAATTGTACATGTTGAATTTGTCCAGATAAAACACCCAAGTGCTATTGGATTAGAGGTTGGACAGCAGATTCAGGTATGTATTGCAGTCTTCTGACCTTCTTAATTTGCTTGACTCCTTGACTAATATTCTTTCTTTGATGGAATGCTATCAACAGGTTAAATACTTTGGACGAGACCCAACAGATGGAAGAATGAGGCTTTCAAGGAAAGTGTTACAATCTCCAGCAGCAACAGTTGTTAAGACACTGAGTGAGAAACAGAGCATCACCATGGGCACAGGGAATGGCCAAGCAACCAGCAACTCGTCTTGACTCCCCTTATCCTCCTAGACACGGACCAACTGTCCAGTCTCCATCCACAGTCTATCTATCCTGACTTCTCTGAACTACCATTTGTCATTTACTCACCAACATCCTCCAAGCACTGGTTGCTGTACTCTCATTCTCTGTTGAGAATCATTTCAGCAATGATATCAGCTTGGTGGTGATAGGATTTTGTTGTCAAAAAACAATACGCTGTCAGTTTGTTTATCTATTTTATACAATGAATAATAAATATGTAAACTAAACATTCCATTGTTTTACATTCACTTGACTTGAACCTGTGACTGCTCATGCCATATTCCAATATTCTACATACTCATTGTTAGTGCTACAATATTTAGTTGGCTGTTTAAATTGAAATCAACAGCATTATTTTTCCTATATTTTAAGCAAAGCAGAGACTGACAGGTCTGTATCCCAAGCATATCAAAACTATTACAACATTAACGCCATAGTACTGGTTTCCGTAGCCCCTCAGAGGAGACCCCGCGGCGGTAGCTGTTTGATTGACGTAGGGGAAGAAAAAGATCGGATTACAAGATGGCGGTCTGTGGACGATAGTGAAGAGGCCGTCGTAGTTGTTTTCAACGGTGAATTTTACAGTTCGATAGATATCCTGCTTTCTGCGGGTAAAAAAAACAAAACAATCAACCGCGTAATATGTTCATTAAATAGCACATTATTGTAAGTCATACTCAGATGTATGTCTGGGACATGCGGGTAGAAACACGTTTGAAGCTCGGGGATAAGAACATAGCTAGACAACTATTTTAAAGATAGGGTGAACTAACGTTAGTGTTGGCTTGCTAACGCGTTAGTTTTTCCTCAAGGTAACTATGTCGGATACTCGGCGGCGTGTGAAAGTATACACGCTGAATGAAGACCGACAGTGGGACGACAGGGGCACAGGACATGTCTCGTCTACCTTTGTCGAACGACTAAAGGGAATATCATTATTAGTTCGGGCCGAATCCGACGGTGAGTTGCTAACTAGCATATCTTATAAGTAGACGATGGCTCGTCACGTTTGTTTTGTTCGTAGTTCGCCAGCTAGCTGGTAGCTAGCACAGGCCTCCCATTCAATAATTCCACATCGCTAGCTAGTTTGCGAACGATCACCTAACTAACCAACTAGTTAGCGAGATCAGTTGGCAATCAATTGTATTAGCTCACTAGTTACAAACGTAACTGCTGATGTCGACGTGTATGAGTTATTCTAGCCAACTACTGTAGCTAAATCACTATATTGCTAATACTAACTGTCTAACGTTATGTAGTTTGTTTTACGTTTAACGTTATTTGTAATCGTATGGGTGATTAGACTTGAAGATAACTGATTTGATTTAATTATCGATGTAACGCTAGCATAACGTTAGCTAGCCAGTACTTGCAATATAAATGTGGTTGAACTGACTTCCTTTGAAACTCTTTCCGTTTCAATACTTAAGGTTATATAATTAACGAACTAGTTATCTTGTTAATGAACATTGGTACATTAAAAGTAGTGTATCCAACTAGCTAGATAACGAGCTAGCCAGCCAACTAGCAACCTGGTCAAATAACTGTTGCACAGCTTGCTAGTTTAATGTTGGCTAAGTAACGTTACTAGTAAACTCACTTGGCTAACTCAGTAGTAAATAAAGGGATAGTTGTTGGCCAGCCCAAAACAAATTGTCAGCTAATTTATGGTGTGTTGTCTTTGTTTACATGCACAGTCTGTCAGTAAAAGTGTTCAGGTTTCAGCATTATCGTCAGTTACAACAGCCATCTTGTTGTTGATATTGAAGGCTTATTTGACGAACATTTCACACCATGTTAATGAATTAAGTTGTTGATTATATAGTTGGGAACATTTTAGACAGCAAATAATTATTTCAGTATGGTAGTGGTTAGCTAACTAAATGTCCTCATGTCTTTTAGGCTCACTTCTTCTGGAGTCTAAAATCAGCCCAAATACTGCATATCAAAAACAACAAGTAAGTATTCTACCTCTATCGATGCCTGCTCTGTATCTTCAGTGTACATTCAGTGTTGTATTTGCTCTGGGGAAGTTCCATTTATAAAAGTAGCCTATGTATCTGAATAATTGTGAATGTGTACAGTTGTGGTTAATTTGACAATGCAAATACTTAAATAGAATTGTCTGAACTTGATCATGAGGACTGTCTTTCCCTGCTCAGGATACTCTGATCGTGTGGTCTGAAGCAGAGAACTATGATCTGGCTCTGAGTTTTCAGGAAAAAGCTGGCTGTGATGAAATCTGGGAAAAGATTTGTCAGGTAATTGTACGGTGTTTACTCTATACGGTTGTGTAAGTCAGTGTAAGTTTTATGAGTACTACTATGCTATTTATAGTCGTTTTATGGCACCAGAAAGCATACTTTTTAACTGCAGGAACAACATTTATAGAACATGTCACAACTGTTGGTGACATACACACAAGTAAAAACATGCCTTGTCTGGAGAAATTGATTGTACCATATTTGCATGATATTTGAAGCTCCAGCCCCCAATACTATGAATAAGCATGTATGTGCATAGTAGCTCACTGCTGCTTCTTTAGGGGCCAGTAAACATACATTTTCTTTGTATGCCCATATAAGACTAAGCCAGTAGTATTTAATAATTTTAAATGATAGAATGTCATGTTATAGAAGTTTGTCCTTTGCAATGGGGGACTAGAGATCTTCTCTGTTATTCTTACCTTTGGCCTGTGTCTAATTTCCACCCCAGGTGCAGGGAAAAGACCCTGCGCTGGAGATCACCCAGGACCCCATCGATGAGTCTGAGGAGGAGCGCTTCGAGGAGATGCCAGAGACCAGCCACCTGGTGGAGCTGCCTCCATGCGAGCTGGCCCGGCTGGAGGAGATCGCTGACCTTGTGACTTCTGTCCTGTCCTCCCCCATCCGCCGGGAAAAACTGGCCCTAGCCCTTATGAGCGAAGGTTACATGAAGAAGCTACTGCAGCTCTTCCAGGTGTGTGAAGACCTGGACAACCGTGAGGGCCTACATCATCTGTATGAGATTGTGCGTGGCGTGCTTTTTCTCAACAAGGCTGCTCTGTTCGAGGTCATGTTCTCAGACGACTGCATCATGGATGTGGTGGGCTGCCTGGAGTACGACCCGGCGCTGGTGCAGCCCAAAAGGCACCGCGAGTTCCTCACCAAGACGGCGAAGTTCAAGGAGGTGATCCCCATCACGGACTCAGAGCTGCGGCAGAAGATCCACCAGACGTACCGTGTGCAGTACATCCAGGACATCATCCTTCCCACTCCTTCTGTCTTCGAAGAGAACTTCCTTTCCACCCTCACATCCTTCATTTTCTTTAACAAGGTGGAGATAGTCAGCATGCTGCAGGTGAGTCACTGCAAACCAACAGTGCCAAACAAGATTTTTCCATTCTTAACTACAAATGTAAGTCTATTTATTTATTTATTTCACATTTTGCAGGATGAAATCTTGAGATGCACATCTCATTTGAGTATTCAAAAAAACATACTTAGTAACAAGCATATGGCAACTGTCTAATAATAAGTGAAACAATTCATTTAGAAAAGTACACTAACAGCATAGAAACATTGTTGTACAACTACTGCTACAACTAATAAAAATGCTAATACAACTTATTAACCCCTGCAACAACTACTAAGTCAACTAATAAACTACTAATACAACTAATAAACTAAGTACCTATAATATATACATACAGATTTACAAATATCTTCACATGGTGATGTTTCTATTAATTAAAAACACAAACGATTTGTCCTTAACATTTGAAAGGGGGCTTTATATTCACTGATTTTAATGCCCTGTTTTCTATTGGTAAATTATTCCAATCAGTTGGGTTTTACAACAACCATGATGTAGTGTGAGCCTTGTCAAGTTAGGTGCTCCTTATATACACTGTACCAGTCAAGTTTGGACAGTCCTACTTATTCAAGTTTATTTTATTTTATTTTTTTACTATTTTCTACATTGTAGAATAAGTGAAGACATCAAAACTATCAAATAACACATGGAATTGTGTAGTAACCAAACAAAAATTTTAAACATATCAAAACATTTTAGATTCTAAAAAAGTAGCCACCCTTTGCCCTATCACAGCCTGGATATGTGTTGGGTCATTGTCCTGTTGAAAATAAATTATAGTCCCACTAAGTGGAATCGTGATGGGATGGCGTATCACTGCAGAATGCTGTGGTAGTCATACTGGTTAAGTGTGCCTTGAATTCTGAATAAATCACCGTCACTAGAAAAGCACCATCACATCACCACCTCCATGCTTCACGGTGGGAACCACACATGCAGAGATCATCCGTTCACCTATTCTGCATCTCAAAGACACAGCGTTTGGAACCAAAAATCTCAAATTTGGACTCATCAAACCAAAGGACATATTTCCACCGGTGTAATGTCCATTGCTCATGTTTCTTGGCCCAAGCAAGTCTCTTCTTCTTATTGGTGTCCTTTACTAGTGGTTTCTTTGCAGCAATTCGACAATGAAGGCCTGATTCACGCAGTCTCCTCTGAACAGGTGATGTTGAGATGTCTGTTTCTTGAACTCCGTGAAGCATCTGTTTGGGCTGCCTTTTCTGAGGTTGGTAACTCGAATGACCTTATCCTCTGCAGCAGAGGTAACTCTGGGTCTTCCTTTTCTGTGGCGGTCCTCATGAGAGCCAGTTTCATCATAGCACTTGATGGTTTTTACGACTGCACTTGAAGAAACTTTCGAAGTTCTTAATGTTTTGCGTTGACTGGCCTTAATGTCTTAATGTAATGGACCTGGTCTTTTACGAAATAGGGCTATCTTCTGTATACCACCCCAACCATGTCATGACTGATTGGCTCAAACACAGTAAGAAGGAAAGAAATTCCACAAATGCAACTTAACAAGGCACATCTGTTAGTTTAAATGCATTCCAGGTGATTAGCTCAAAGCTGGTTGAGAGAATGCAAAGGGTGACTACTTTGAAGATTCTATTTTGATTTAGCACTTTTTGGTTAATACATGATTCCATGTGTGTGGTTTCATAGTTTTGATGTCTTCACTATTATTCTGCAATGTAGAAAATAGTAAAAATAAAGAAACCATTGAATGAAACCAACAATGTTGTGACTGAGTGTCTTGGTGCTTTTATTTTCTTGTGAAATTTGCCTCATCTGTAGATCTGAAGATACATTTATTGATTACAATGTATGTGATATTCTGCTGTTGTAAACAACCTGGAATGGCCAAAAAAAGTCGATGCCGATATTTATTAAACATTTGTGCCCTTTTTAAGCATTCTAGTACAGTTAAATAGTTGCAACACACACGTTATTTTGTTGGCATTTACGTATGTCCCCATTTACCAGTAAAACAATCAAAACCTATTTGTTTCACTTACTTGCTGTGCTGTTTCGTTGTTCATTTGTTCAGTCTCAACCATTTCATCATACATGTCAACGGTGAAGTTTCAGCTCTGTCTATCCGTGGCCTTTCTTCCTCGGTGCACACTGTCACTGTGTCCTTTTCCGTCTTGTTACAGACACAGCCGGACATTTCACGTAAACCCTGTTTCTTGTTTGCATCGAAGTATCGGTCTTTGTACCTAGCATTGAGCATGGTGGCGACACAGTAGAGGCTCAGAGAGAATGCCACCGACTCGATTGTTCACAGCCTCTACTAGAGTACTTTTCCAAGTTAACCCGGCGGTCTGTGTTGGCGTTTTTGTTGTGCAGGGGTTTCAATGCCATGACAGGGTATCACATTTGCTGCAGACACAGTTGAGCTTATTTCTCGAGTCAGTTGTTCGAATTGGAGCGAAGAGTGTTCATGTTCTCAAATGCCATTGAAATGGCAGCAGCGGAATGAGAACCAGCACATTCTTGAGCATGCGATACAGATTTCCTCAGTACGAAATCCTCGTCGACCCACTGCGCTGTCTGACTCAATGCTCATGGGGCTGACGTCTCTGGTCCAAATGTCCGTTGTGAAGCAAATAGCAGTGACACCCATAACAAGTTGCTTGTGGATGTGAGTTTCAACAATATTGTGTAACTCCAGTAGGGCAAGATCGGAAAAATAGCGCCTACTTGGTAGTGTGTACCCGGTGCTCGACCATTCGGCGAAAGCCAACATCACCCAAGACAGAGAGTGGTTGATTGTCAAGGGCAATGAATTCCATTATCTTGGCTTTAATGGATTTCGCCTCAGTTGTCTCACTGAAATGTTCTTATTCTTTCAAATGACTGGTCGATCCACACAGCTGACATTGTGGGCTAGGTTGGGAATGCTGTGTTGCATGTGTAGTGTTATATTTATCGTGGCGTCATTACGTCGTCTACCTATGTTTATAGGTATGCAAGTCCGCTTTGACATTGGTTTTGCACGTTGGCGTTAAACTAGACATCTGGCTGATGTTGGCGTTTTTAGCTAATATTGACCGATTCCGATATGCTTACCGTTTCTATATTTAAAAAAAAATATTGTGCATCCCTACTTATCAATGTATTTTATTTGACATAAATAGAATATCATATGAAATGTGATAATACTCATGCCACTTTGTTGTCTTCAGTATTGTAAATCGATGCTTGTTACTTCTCGATCAAACTGTTTGTCTTTGGCTCTGATATTAGTGAACAGGTTTGTAGTTGATGGGTAATCTTCAATTTAAGAGGGGAATCTGTGAAGCCAACATACCAGTAGTCCCTGAATGTCTTGGATCTCACATTGATAACAATGATAAGGCTGTGGCATGATTTAATTTTTTTATATTTTTAACTTCCCTTGGCAGTATAATTTATACACGTTTAGGAGCTCAAGAGGGACATGGCCATGTCTATTGACCCCTGTAATAAATTTGGGTTCAGGCCTAGTGCTTTTTAACATGACCTCTCACCACAAAACCTCTACAGACCAGAGATCTGAGATGCAGTTGAGTATGTAACTTTATATCCCTGCCTTACACTACAGGAGGATGAGAAGTTCCTCACTGAAGTCTTTGCACAGCTAACGGATGAAGCCACAGAGGACGGTAAAAGGAGGGAACTAGTAAGTTTAATGATTAACTCTATTTATTAAAAGCATACAAATATTCAGCTTTTGTCATGAATGTTTCAGTACTGTCCTGTGTTTTCCTTCCTCTTCACAGGTGAACTTCTTCAAAGAATTTTGTGCTTTTTCACAAACCTTGCAACCGCAAAATAGAGATGCTTTCTTCAAGACTCTGGCGAATCTAGGCATTCTTCCTGCTCTTGAAATAGTCATGGTATGAATGGTTACTATGTACATTTTAAATGTCTTCTTTTTGCATATTTACCCTGGACATTTGGTTGTGTGTTTGATGTGGCAACATTCTCTCAATCACTTGAATGTGAAATCTCATCTCAACATCAAGGGCTGCATCTTGCCAGCACATGTCAAAAAAAAGTGGAATGAATTTAAATGTACCAGAGTGTCTCTTAAAGGGATGCTTCAGGATTTGGGTATAAAGCTCTTTATCTACTTCCCCAAAGTCAGATTAATGGTGGCTACCATTTTTGTCTACCTCCGTACAGTTTGAAGGGAGTTGCTAACTAACGTTGCGCTATGATTGGAAGTCAATGGTAACCGCTAGCATGCTAGTAGATTCCATAGACTTTGACCGCTAGCATGCTAGTAGATTCCATAGACTTTGAGTCATTGCGCTACAGCTAGTTAGCTTTGGCTCGCAAAACTACCTCTAACATCCTTCATACTGGATGCATACAAAAAAAATAGTATCTGTGATTTCATCTGACTGGGGATGTAGATAAAGGGATTCATTGCCTAAATCCTAAAGAATCCTTTTAATCCTGAATTTATAAAGGCCTAGAAAGTCAGTTAGTCCAGATTGCACGAAGACTCCTGAGCCCCTACAGAAACACGTGGATGGAGCTGAATGCGCTTATTCGTTTGAGCTCAGTGTGTGACTAGTGTGTCTCACCGTCTCCACAGGGGATGGACGACCTGCAAGTGAGGGCTGCAGCCACAGACATATTCTCATACCTGGTGGAGTTCAGCCCCTCCATGGTCCGAGAGTTTGTTATGCAGGAGCCACAGCAGACTGATGATGTAAGTATATCATATAGCTAGACCTACGTGATACTAGTGGGCCAATTTTTCAAATTTCTCTGACACATGTAGGTGCCATATGGAGATGTGATTATGTAAATGAGAAGGCATGATTATTTAACCATTGAACTGTTTCTTATAGTAGGTGTTTACTGTTAACCCAAGCATACCTTTTCTGAGCATTTAGATTAGATGAGTCTGAATTCTCTAGGGTGTTCTAGGTTTCCTGTACTTGACGCTACTCACAGTTCCCCTCTGTATGTTCATTAGGATGTGCTGCTGATCAACGTGGTGATAAAGCAGATGATCTGTGACTCGGACCCTGAGCTGGGGGGTGCTGTGCAGCTGATGGGGCTCCTACGTACACTGATTGACCCAGAGAACATGCTGACGCCCACCAATGTAAGACCATGTCCAAATACACACGCACTCTGTCACAACAATTAGTATGCAAGAAAACAGAACAGCTAGCTATACTTCATGATTTGTATGATACTTTCACTTTGAATACTGTCAGAAAACGGAGAAGACCGAGTTCCTCAGCTTCTTCTACAAGTACTGCATGCAGGTCCTAACAGCCCCTCTATTGGCCAACACTGTAGACGAGAAGAAGTCCAAAGGTGAGGAGGGGGACGATTTTTTTGTATTTTAACTCGCGTGATTATAGATCTAAATGGATGGATGCATGCATGGTCCGTGCTCTCCGGAATCGTTGGGACATCCCAACCTCATTGAAGTTTACATTTTAAATGGTTATTAAGGCAAGGGTTAGGGACGTCCCAAGGATTCCGGATAGCACTGATAATATATGCATTGTGTGTATAGACTCTGGTCCTTTGTAGAATTTGGTGTGTTTAGGTCCAGCTCTGTGTGGATATGCATATCTTTTTGGTGGGCAGGCCAAGATGTCTTGGTTTGGATCTGTTTGTATGACTGATATTCATTGTTTTTATGTCTCTCAGCTCTGCAAGAGGGGTCCACCAAGATCAACCCAGTGTGTCCTGGTATTTAACCATATTATTACAATCCTAAATCTCATTTGACTAGGAGTGTCTCTCCCTATTGTAAATGCATGCCGCTGTCTTCCAGATAATTTCCAGACAGCTCAACTCCTGGCTTTGATTCTGGAGCTGCTGACATTCTGTGTTGAGCACCACACGTACCACATAAAGACATACATCATGAACAAGGACCTGCTACGACGAATCCTGGTGCTAATGAACTCTAAACACACCTTCCTGGCGCTGTGTGAGTCACCGGGGAAACACTACAGAGGGACATGGTTCTAGAATATGGGGAGCACCAAGCGTTGACATGAAAACATTGTGTCAGTAGAGTGAATTTGTTTAATGAAGCACATCAAGCTAGAACCCAGACCTTTGGACCCTTGGCTCCTGGGTATAATCCATTGATAAATCCACAACCTAAAATGTACTGCAAGTAATTGTCGGTATGGAGTTTCCTCAGCCTCTTTTTAAAGTGGTGATTGTACTGATTTTGTCTAACAGGTGCTCTGCGCTTCATGAGGAGGATAATCGGGCAGAAGGATGAGTACTACAACCGCTATATTATCAAAGGGAACCTGTTTGAGCCAGTCATCAACACTCTGCTGGACAATGGCACTAGATACAACCTCCTAAACTCAGCCATCATCGAACTCTTTGAGTTCATCAAAGTTGTAAGCCCCCATTCACCCTTAACATGTCTGGTTACCATTTTACCACATGCACACACTCTCATGACATCTATCTCTACAGGAGGATGTTAAGTCCCTGATAGCACACATCATAGACAACTACTACAAAGCACTTGAATCCATTGAATACGTCCAGACGTTCAAGGGCCTAAAGGGCAGATATGAGCAGGAGAAGGACCGACAGACCCTGAGACTCAACAGGTCAGTGTTTCGTCATCTCCCACAGACATGGACACCTGGAATGGCGTTAAAGTGGAACATTTGATTTGTTTGGTTCAGTCAAAGAGGATAACTTGGCATATACTTTAATAGCAGTTGGTTTGTGTTGAGCAAAGTAAAGCAATGTTGCATTGTCAAGTAACTTATATTTTTGTTATTTATATAAAGCCTGTTAAAATGAGTTTTTACTGTATCCAAGCAGATATCGTAGGGATGCCCGAACGCTGGACGAGGATGAGGAAATGTGGTTCCATGAAGATGAGGATGATGACGAAGGAGAGGCTGTTGAGAAAAGTAGGCCAGAGGAAGAGTTCCCAGAGAGCTACGGAAAGTATATGGAAGCAAAAAAAGGTAAGTGCCGCCACTCTGCTCAGTGTGTTCAAACCCACAACTTGTGGAATGGTATGTTCACTATGTATTTCCGTCTCTTTACAGTTAAAGAGAGTGACGACAAAGAGAACTTCCCAACGCAGACCCCAACTGGCAGCTTTAAGTTTACCTTCTCTCATTCTGCAGGGGCTGCCAACGGTGCCAACGGCAAGCCAGCTGCCTCACACGCCGCCTCAGCCAGTCCCAACGGCTCCCCAGCCAAGTCGGACGCGACACCCGGCACCCTGGTAGTCAAGGTGAGCTTTCCCTGTCAACTGCCATTCTAATTGCCAAGGTGAGCCATATCCTCTTTCTACCTGTCAATCTGTAGTAAAAAGCCCCATTTGTCTGCCACCCCAGTAGTAAAAATTATCAAACCCAGGGTTGAGTCACTTGAGTTCTAATGTGACCTGTGTTCTCGTTGACAGACTGCGATGGTCGGCCTTGTAGACTACCCTGACGACGAAGACGAGGAGGAAGAAGACGAAGAGCAGTCGCCACGGAAACGTCCCCGTCTGGGCTCCTAAGCCAGTGAAATCGTCTGGTCTTGGTCAGCTGTGCCACAGTCACAGTCCACTGGACAGAGACCACTCCCACCTTCCTACCCTGCCCCCCTGCTCCTACGTCCCCATATCTGGCCTGTGGACCAGAGAGGTTGAACAGTGCCATGGTTTCCCTGTTGGTCCAGCAGGGGTGCTGCACTTCACCCAAACCTCAGTCGCTCTACAGAAGGGGGAGCAGGTGCTAATGGGAGAGCCAGTCAGGCTAGCAGGACTAGCCGCTTAGTAATGGAAGCTTGATTGGCTGACCCTACAGAACTGTTCCTTTGGGTTGGGTGGAGGGAACTAGGCAAAAAGAGGGGATAAGTAACAAAAAAAACGAACATACAGAAAACAAAAGTTTCTTAGTTCTGAGGAGCAGGACTCAACTGTCGAAGCTGGGGCTGCATTGCCGAGGCTCACACACAACTAGTCAGGAATCCAGTATTCATGAGTTTAAAAGTACTGTACAGTTTTTTTTTTTTTTCATCATATGCCCCTTAAGTGATTTTAAAAAGGGGAGAGCTATACCTGCCAGTGTATTTTTTTTAATTTTTTTGCTGCACAAATGGTGGGACCACTGTTCACCCTTAATTAAATTCATTGTAGAAAGCAAGAGTTGCAATTCTGGTATTAAACTGCAAGTAAAGTCATTTTTGCAGCCCACTGAGAATGTCTGAAGTTTGTGTATTCAGTGGCTTTGACTCACTGGCTCCAGATGTCTGTTCAGAGAAGTCTATTTTCCAGCAGGTATGTATCTTGTTTTAAAAGAACAGAAACCCTTCTCAGTGATACATACTACCGGTGATCCAGTTCAGTACTCCTGATGGGTTGAGTTTGTTGCTAGCACACTTCCTGTGGGTCAGAACATATTTCAATCCAAAATTGCAGCAGTGGTGGCTAGACCAGCTACTGCCATTTATATAGACCAGGGATGCCCCCTCATCCCCATGTTTGTTGTTGAACAGTGTGGGTCTCAATTTACTCTTGGGTTAGAATTGTAGAATACACTAGGTGCAATTTTGTTGCATCAGTAGTTTCTCTTCTGACAGTCACTCAATTAGCAAATTAGTCTAGGCCAGCTATCTAAACTTGTGGTCATGGTTGAATTGCCTACCGGGTGCCCCATTTAATATATCTGATGATCAACTGCAAACGCATCCACCCTTTTACAAAATGTGTAGAATAGCATGAAACTAAAACTTCAAATTCTCTGTCAAGATGGGGGCTGCTAAATTGTTTTGCTCGCAAGGTGGGTGTAACAATTTAGCTTCGGCACCCAAAGGGCCAGGGCCTACTCTGACTGCATCTGTGGGTATGGATGTGTGTAAGCAGACCTGCAAGCCGTTGCGGCCCCGCTTGCGTTCAGATTTTGGGTGGTCCCTACCCCCATCTATTGCCTATCCCTGATAGACGTAGTTTGAGATGTCAGGAAGAGGTGGAAAGCATTTGTCGAAGTACGTACAGCATCTGTGAATGCCCAAATGTAACCATTTCAAATGTCTAGAGGTTTGTTTTCTCCCTGAAAAATGTGTACAAAGTGCATTTACTACCACTATCTCCATTCTAAAATTTTGTATACAGTTGATACGTTTTCAGATTAAATGTGACCCTGGCATTAAAGTTGTGGATCTAGCTTTATTTTACTCTGGATACTAGTTTAATGTAATCTGTAAACTTTCTAATTTGGTTTGAGTGCTGAAAATGTCCAAATGCCTATCCAGTAGGTTTGCCTCTAAGGGTACCCATGCTTGTAGATTTAAAACAGTATGTACAAGTTAATTGCATCTTTCCATGCTGACCAGTAGGTTTATCACACAAGATCTCTGGCAGAAAGTGTATAAAATAATAGGATTTATTAAACAGCATACATGATCTTACATAGTTTAATATTAATGCACCACTGATTCTATATAAAGATCCATTTTAATACCTTTCCTTTTGCCCCTTCTCAAGCACAGTCCCGGACCATTTTGACTACAATTAAACTCTGGGGGGGATGTATATTGCAGTTGCGTTTACTTCTTGATGACTTCCTCTTTCAGTTTTTCAGCCAGATGTTTTCTTTTCTGTAACTTCTTTTTATCTTCGACAGAGATCTCCTTTTGAAGGGAAAACCAAGAAAGTGTATCAAATGTTGAACGGTAGCACCACTCAAACTTAAGTCACAAATCTACTACAGCAAGGGCTTTATTCAATCCGTATCGCCGAAGTTCAGCCTGATTTAAAAGCGATGTTAGTGGCGACTGCATATGCCGGCTCAATTGGAAATGACCCTTTTCATACTGCGCAATCTAAAGCTTCAGCGATCTAGACTGAATAGAGCCAGAAGAGTAGAAGCACACGGGGCAGCAGCACTACAAAGTGGAGACAGTTGTCACTTCAACCCAGATCACCTTGGGTTTATGTCCCCCAACGAGAGAGCTTGCAGGCTGCGAGGCATTGACCATCTCTTCCTGTACACTACTAGCACCACCCCTGTTCATTTTAGGAACATAGTCCTTTGATTGGCAAGGCAGCAAAAGAAGAGGGGAATAAAGAGCAGGGGAATAATGTGAACAGAAAATCAGGGGAAACCAATCGAGAAGATTGCATTTGAAACTCACTAAAAACATGACACAGGCAGACCAGAGTTCTTTGCTAGCAGAGTTCTACTTGAATTTGCAGTCATCAGCTGAGGTGTGGTGCATTGTTATCGTTATTAGTGGTAACTAATGAAAGCTGTTACCGGTGTGCTGGGAGTGGGGGCAGGGGGTTCCTCTGGTGTGGCTGGTTTGGGTCTCTGCTCTCTTTTCATGGCCTGAAGTTTGTCCCTCTGCTGCCTCAGGTACAGCGCCCTCTGCTGGAGTTGCACCTGCTGCTCTGCTGACAACTCCTGAACACAGAAACACAATCCATCTGTCTTCAGCGAAACTGGTCATGTTGCCTGGGTGTTTATTCAGAGGGCATGACATATGGCTCTGTGTTATGGTTAATGTCACATGACCTGGATTTAAAGCTTTTTCATCAAACCCCCTTTTTATGTCCGACGCTTCAGCACCATCAGAAAAATGTAAATAGTCTAATTCTCCTTTCTGGGAAAGACTTAAACATTCAAATCTATGTCATGTGACATGATGAACCAAAACACAAAGCCCTTTGTATGGTGTATGCAATAGGAGAGTCTCACTGTGAACGGCTTGGAGATGCCAGCCTCCTTGCGTGCCTCTTCTATCCAGCCCTCTACTGCTTGGCTGCTGCCCTTCTCCCTGGAGACAGCCGGAAGCTCTATGCCCTTCACTGGAACCCTCACAGCAGGAAGGACTCGTGGTTCTGCATCAACACATAACCATCCAGTAGTCACACAACCTCTGAAGTACACTACCTGACCAAAAGTATGTGGACACCTGCTCGTCGAACATCTCATTCCAAATTCATGGGAGTTGGTCCCCACTTTGCTGCTATAACAGACTCCACTCTTCTGGGAAGGCTTTCCACTAGATGTTGGCATTTGCTTCCATTCAGCTACAAGAGCATTAGTGAGGTCGGGCACTGGTGTTGGGCGATTGAACCTGGCTCGCAGTGTTACAATTCATCCCAAAGGTGTCAGGGCTCTGTGCAGGCCAGTCAAGTTCTTCCACACCGATCTCAACAAACCATTTCTATATGGACTCCACTTTGTGCACGGGGGCATTGTCATGCTGAAACAGGAAAGGGCCTTAATCAAAATGTTGACAAAGTTGGAAGCACAGAATCATCTAGAATGTCATTGTATGCTGTAGCGTTAAGATTTCCCTTCACTGAAACTAAGGGGCCAAGCCCGCACCATGAAAAACAGCCCCAGACCATTATTCCTCCACCAAAATGTTCAGTTGGCATTGCATGGCTATGCATTCTCCTGGCATCCGCCAACCCCAGATTTTTCCATCGGACTGCCAGATTCATCACTCCAGAGAACGCGAGTCCAATGGCAGCGAGCTTTACACCACTCCAGCCGACGCTTGGCTTAGCGCATGGTGATCTTAGGCTTGTGTGCGGCTGCTCTGCCAAGGAATCCCATTTCATGAAGCTCCTGATGAACAGTTCTTGTGCTGATGATGCTTCCAGACGCAGTTTGGAACTCTGTAGTCAGTGTTGCAATCGAGGACAGAAGATTTTTACACGCTACACGGTCCTACGCTCTTCAGTAAAGCCATTCTACTGCCAATGTTTGTCTATGGAGTTTGCAAGGCTGTGTGCTCGATTTTTATATACCTGTCAGCAGCTGGTGTGGCCAAATCCACTAATTTGAAGGGACATGTAATGTAGATTAACCTTTTAGCATTCATGTGCTATATCTACACTACAGGAAAGGCTTCAAGGGGAACAGACTAGTGTATACTATAAACTAATGGCACAGAGTAAATCCAGTGAACAGTAGGGAAGGTACATCACTACAGACTAGTAATAGAGCAGATGTACTGAGAACATGAAACAGAGAAGACTGTTTCAAGCATCAAAGTATATGGAGGGGAAACAGTCAGCCAACAGTATTGGAGACTGAATGTAACAGTTATTACCTGATGCCAACTTAGAAGGGGGAGATGTGCTGGTATTGGCTGGACTCAGCTGCCCACTACCTCCAGCAGCCTTCAGCTCCCCTCTCTGTGGAGATGTACTGTTCACCTACATGGAAGGCACAGGGCAGCCATGTCATTGCATCTAGCAGTTCTAGTTATGCCACACTGATGTTCACAAAGTTCAGGTTGTACAGCTAACATTTATGGGCAGGTCTAACATTGCAATAGCAGACTGTAACAGTGCACATAACAGTGCAATAGCAGACTGTGTGCACTGTACTACTAGGAGAGTTACCGTTGCGTTTCCATTGACCAGAGGGACAGAGGGCTGGTGGCTACCACTATCCCACACCTTTGCCTCAGCCTTGGGCTGAGCATGTGCAACATACAAGAGAGTTGTCACATACCCCACTTTAGGTTAATAATACAGGCTAAAAAAACATATATTGTAACGATAATGTGGAAAAAACAGTGTTACAGGTCAAACCTTTAGTTAACAATGTGAGTCCATGTCCTAGAACAGGGCTGGATATCTGCCAGATCATGTACCACTGCATTAGTTGATTGATTGAAGACTGTCTAGTAACGTGATATGTAGGGACTGTAAGCTGCTGTACTCATCACTTCCCCTTCTTTTGTGTTGCTGCTAAACTACATAGCTCAGAAGAATACTATGGCTATGAATACATGAAATAGGAACCATTTATCACATTCTACAGGCAGACAAAGGCTTATGTTCAGTATTTTTGTATTACAACACTCTGATGAGTCAGTATTAGGTTCATAACTCACCTTGTTGGTCTGTTGAATGGAGGTGGCCCTCTGGATGCTGACTGCCTCTAGAACTGGCCTATCAGAGCAGCTTCTGGACGTGGAGCCGATCTCCTCTGACTGCAGTCGCCGAGCCATCTCTAGGTCATAATCCTCCTTTGACCTCCTGTACAAACACACATCGGGGAGATATGTTTACTAGTAGATGGTCGTTTAACTCAGATGACAAGAGTGAGGTTACTTTACATCAAACACCACCATGGTTTTATAGGGTTGCACTAGTGTGTTTCAATGTGTTACTTGTAGTTGAATACAAAGCGATCTTAAATAACACAGCCATTATTGTCACCATTTAGAGACTATAAAATAAATAAATACTGAGCTATATTGTATGCAAAATAAAAAGGAAAATGTTATTATACTAATACAATTTCTCAGAGAAAACATTGTTTAAAAAGTAATACTTTTTTTCTCTCCCAAAAGATGGGGTTCAAGATTATTGGCACCTGTTCTCAATACTTCACCTTGTGAGGATAATGGCACTGAGCCTTTTTATTAAATGTTTTATGAGATTGGAGAACACTTAGGGAGGGATCTTAGACCATTCCTCCGTAAAGATTTTTTTCCAGATCCTTGATATCCTTCGTCTGCGCTTATGGACTGCCCTCCTCAATTCAAAGCACAGGTTTTTTAACAGGGTTCAAGGTAAAGGGGGAAAAAATTCTAGATCGCCTGTACTCCACACACAGAGATGCGTACAAAGCAATCCCTCGCCCTCCATTTGGTAAATCTGACCACAACTCTATCCTACTGATTCCTGCTTACAAGCGAAAATTAAAACAGGAAGCACCAGTGATCGGTCAATAACAAAAAGTGGTCAGATGAAGCAGATGCTAAACTACTGTTTTGCCATCACAGACTGGAACATGTTCCGGGATTCTTCCGATTGTATTGAGGAATACACCACATCAGTCACTGGCTTTATCAAGAAGTGCATTGAGGATGTCGTCCCCACAATGACTGTACATACATATCCCAACCAGAAGCCATGGATTACAGGCAACATTCGCACTGAGCTAAAGGGCAGAGCTGCCTCCTTCAAGGTGAGGGACTCTAACCCGGAAGCTTAAGAAATCCTGCTATGCCCCTCGACGAACAAACAAACAGGCAAAGTGCCGATACAGGGCTAAGATTGAATCATACTACAGTCTCCGATGCGTGTCTTATGTGGCAGGGCTTGCAAATTATTACAGACTCCAAAGGGAAGCACAGCCACGAGCTGCCCAGTGACACAAGCCTACCAGACGAGCTAAATCACTTCTATGCTCGCTTCAAGGCAAGTAACACTGAATGTGCTGACCAACTGGCAGATGTCTTCACTGACATTTTCAACATGTCCCTGATTGAGTCTGTAATACCAACATGTTTCAAGCAGACCACCATAGTCCCTGTGCCCAAGAACACAAAGGCAACCTGCCTAAATGAATACAGACCCGTATCACTCACGTCCGTAGCCATGAAGTGCTTGGAAAGGTTGGTAATAGCTCACATCAACACCATTATTCCAGAAACCCTGGATTCACTCCAATTTGCATACCACCCAAACAGATCCACAGATGATGCAATCTCTACTTCACACTGCCCTTTCCCACCTGGACACAAGGAACACCTATGTGAGAATGCTATTCATTGACTACAGCTCAGCACCATAGTACCCTCAAAGCTCATCACTAAGCTAAGGATATAATAGTAGTGAGGCTATATACAGGCACCAGTTTGTCGGCCTAATTGAGGTAGGTGTGGTTAAAGTGACTGTGCATATATGATAAACAGAGAGTAGCAGCAGCGTAAAAAGAGGGGTTGGGGGGGCACATAATGCAAATAGTCTGGGTAGCCATTTGATTACCTGTTCAGGAGTCTTATGGCTTGGGGGTAAAAACTGTTGAGACGCCTTTTGGTCCTAGACTTGGCACTCTGGTACCGCTTGCCATGAGGCAGTAGAGAGAACAGTCTATGACTGGGGTGGCTGTGGTCTTTGACAATTTTCAAGGCTTTCCACTGACACCGCCTGGTGTAGAGGTCCTGGATGGCAGGCAGCTTAGCCCCAGTAATGTACTGGGCCGTACGCACTACCCTCTGTAGTGCCTTGCGGTCAGAGGCCGAGCAATTGCCGTACCAGGCAGTGATGCAACCAGTCAGGCAGGATGCTCTTGATCGTGCAGCTGTAGAACCTTTTGAGGAACTCAGGACCCATGCCAAATCTTTTTAGTTTCCTGAGGGGGAATAGGCTTTGTCATGCCCTCTTCACGACTGTCTTTGTGTGTTTGGACCATTCTAGTTTGTTGTTGATGTGGACACCAAGGAACTTGAAGCTCTCAACCTGCTCCACTACAGCCCCGTTGATGAGAATGGGGGCGTGCTCGGTCCTCAATTTCCTGTAGTCCACAATCATCTCCATTGTCTTGCTCATGTTGAGGGATAGGTTGTTATTCTGGCACCACCCGACCAGGTCTCTGACCTCCTCCCTATGGGCTGTCTCGTCGTTGATCACTGTTGTGTCATCAGCAAACCTAATGATGGTGTTGGAGTTGTGCCTGGCCATGCAGTCGAAGGTGAACAGGGAGTACCGGAGGGGAATGAGCACGCACCCCTGTGGAGCTCCAGTGTTGAGGATCAGTGTGGCAGATGTGTTGCTACCTAACCTCACCACCTGGGGCGGCCCGTCAGGATGTCCAGGATCCAGTTGCAGAGGGAGGTGTTTAGTCCCAGGATCCTTAGCTTAGTGATGAGCTTTGAGGGTACTATGGTGTTGAACACTGAGCTGTAGTCAATGAATAGCATTCTCACATAAGTGTTCCTTTTGTCCAGGTAGGAAAGGGCAGTGTGGAGTGCAATATAGATTGCATCATCTGTGGATCTGTTTTGGCGGTATGCAAATTGGAGTGGGTCTAGGGTTTCTGGGATAATGGTGTTGATGTGAGCCATTACCAACCTTTCAAAGCACTTAGCCTTTAGCTCGATGTGGATGTTGCCTATAATCCATGGCTTTTGGTTGGGATATGTAGGTACGGTCACTGTGTGGACGACGTCGTCAATGCACTTATTGATGAAGCCGATGACTGAGGTGGTACTCCTCAATGCCATTGGATGAATCCCGGAACATATTTCAGTCGGTACTAGCAAAACAGTCCTGTAGCGTAGCATCCACGTCATTTGACCACTTCCGTATTGAGCGAGTCACTGGTACTTCCTGCTTTAGTTTTTGCTTGTAATCAGGAATCAGGAGGATAGAATTATAGGTCAGATTTGCCAAATGGAGGGCGTGGGAGAGCTTTGTATGCATCTCTGTGTGTGGGGTAAAGGTGGTCTAGAGTCTAAAAATGTGGTAAAACTGATTTCAGTCTGCCTGCATTAAAGTCCCCGGCCACAAGGAGAGCCGCTTCTGGGTGAGCATTTTCTTGTTTGCTTATGGCCTTATAGAGTTGGTGGAGTGCGGTCTTAGTGCCAGCATCGGTCTGTGGTGGTAAATAGACGGCTACAATTAATATATAATAATATATCATGCATATAGCCTCTGTTGTTTTATTGTTCCTTTTTTTGGGGGGTTTATCGGGAGCTGGAGTTTTTCCTGGTCTAATAATGTGCTCAGGCAAAACTATGGGCCCTACGTGTGCGCCAATGACTAAAGGAAACGACACAACAAAGCCTATGAGAACCTGATGAAAACCCTATTATTATAAAATGACAGTGCATGTATGAGGGCTGGTGTAATGGCCCCAGTTCTATGAGTCTCTTACTTCAGAACCTCCTGTATAATCTTCATCTCCTGCTGCTCCAGTTCACTCATCACGTCTGCTCCATCTGTGAGACACTCAGGCAGGGCGCCTATGCACACAGGAGGGGAGCATTAGAACAAATAGTTTTGGACCGGTGTAGGCTCATCGGTGCCATTGTGCCAAGTGTGTGTGTGTGTATGGGCACACCCGCATGATGGAGTAGTGTGTAAACTGGTAAGGTAGGCAAGCATTAGGATTGCAAAAAAATCCAGTAACTTTCACAAATCAGGAGGGAATACGCAAGAAATGCGGAATCCTCCAATCAAGACATCTGCAAAATCTGAATATGTTGGGAAAGTTACCAGATTTGTTCAACCCTAATTAGGAGTTGTGTGACAACAGTGAAAAGGTGTACCATTTCTCTCTTTAATGACCTGCAGCGCCTGGAGCTGGAGCTCCATGTTCTTCTGCACCATGAGAGACCTGAACATCTGGAAGTCGTCTGTGGCCAGGACGGGCTGGAATACAGTCTGTACAAAAGGTACAGTTAATAATAAGCATGAATACTGTTCTATATCTGCTAACCATCTTGACAAGTCCTATGAATTATTCATATTTGTACTTGTTTCTTTGAGTTCTCTGCCTCTGGGTTGTGCAACCTTGGCAGTTGGCAATGTAATTGAATCTGAGTCAGCTCTGAATTCTCTTCCTCTCTCTGTCTCTGTCCTGAGGCCTACATTATGTGCCTCCTGGTAACTTAAATCACAACCGAGGTCTTTTTCTGGCCCAGGTATGTCCCAGAGGGCACTGTTGGCTCTGAGACTAAGTAACACTCTCCATCAGGAATAGCTCCATCGAGCTGTTCCTGTATCTCACTAACCCGATTTAGGCCTGGCCCACTAATCTGGTCATAGATCAGGTCTACCTGAGCTCCTGTATGTTTAACAGTCTCAGGTTCACAACACCAGCAGATGGAGGAGAAACAGAATCCATCATTGTGTACCTGAACTATTTCCTATTATGTATTTTTATGCAGAGCCATGCATTCTTTGACCATGGAGTTGAACATGATGGGGCATGCTCCTCAGTCCATGACAGGAGGACGCATTTCAAGAAGATCTAGGCTGAAAGTTATCTTGAATGTTTTTTCATGAGAGCACACCCAATCCTATCACATTTCCCCACTCTGACAGTTCATATTCCCTACCATTAGTAGGAAGGTAAAGGGTCGGGAAAGGTGTGGATTAGGCTCAATGGTGATAAGGTCCTCAGATTCAGACCTCGGGGAAATGCTTCAGCAAGGTAATTAAGTAGTATCACAACCCCGCCCTAGTGGGCGGTGAACTGTCAAAACAGTTGGCATGGAGACAGCAAGTAACAGCATGAGCAGAACTGAAAGGAGCTTGCCTTCAAGTCATTAATATGTATCCTACCTTTCTTCACAGGTAGTTCAAACTGTACCTTTCTTGTTCTTGATTGCTTGCCATGCAACCGAAGTGGCCTGGTCAAGCAGACTGACCGATGCGCTCGGCTTGTTCCACCAGGCTACAACCGAAGGCCCATTTCATAAAATCAGTAAACAGGTCTCCAGGATAAGTTAGTATTCTTGCACAAAAATAAACAAACAATGTTTACAGTGTTTATCTACACACATCAAATGTGCATAACCTAGGCATACTTGTAGTGCAAGAAGAATAGTTTGGGATTTATCCCAGAAACCTGGTAATTGAGTTTGATTAGATAGGGCCCAAAGTTAAATTGTAACAATATCACAGGGAGTCGTTGTAGAAACCCATCCCATAGTAAGATACCTCATTAGAGTTGTTAAACTCTGGCACTGTCCACTCCTCCTTCCTGACCTGCAGCATACCACTGCTGGCTTGCTTCTGAAGCTAAGCAGGGTTGGTCCAGGTCAGTTCCTGGCTGGGAGACCAGATGCTGCTGGAAGTGGTGTTGGAGGGCCAGTAGGAGGCACTCTTTCCTCTGATCTAAAGAAAAATATCCCACTGATTGGGGACACTGCCCTGTGTAGGGTGCAGTCTTTCGGATGGGACGTTAAACGGGTGTCCTGACTCTGAGGTCCCATGGCACTTATTGTAAGAGTAGGAGTGTTAACCCTGGTGTCCTGGCTAAATTCCCAATCTGGCCCTCAAACCATCACGGTAACCTAATAATCCCTAGTTTACAATTGGCTCATTCCTCCTCTCCCCTGTAACTATTCTCCAGGTCGTTGCTGCAAATGAGAACGTGTTCTCAGTCAACTTACCTTGTAAAATAACAGATAAATAAAACTGTGCAATAATTATTCCAAATGACTTGGTTAGCTTCCAGTTCAGTGCAGACCTGAACCTTGTAGCGCTTGGCTTCATCAAAAGGCAACTAGGCCTTTGGGATGTCAAAGAGCTCATCTCTACTGTCAGAGACGTATTACATTACTTGATGAGTCATCACAAATTAACTCCGCCACGTACAGGAGTCATTACATTGATGGTGCATTAAATTAATTGTCCTGAGATGGAGGCTATTGAATTCTGCCCAGATACAGAATATATCGTTCAGTATGGCCAGAGACCAATAGCTGGCAAGTTCCCAGCAACCATTAGACATCATCATAATACAAATCCCCTATATATGTCATCACAGCAGGCAAGTGTTATTATGTCACAACAGTGACATAATGTTATTTTTAGGGAGTCTTTAATGCTGTATCCAGAGAGAGCCCTGGCCCAAACATAGACCTAGGTATTTTCAGAGGAATGGTTTACATTTTCCTTCCACTGACTTGTGTAAAGCACTGAAGGATATGTAAATATCTAGATGTTCTGTTCTCAACCCATTTGTATTGTAAAGGTGCACACTCATCCGTCTACATCTACGTAGCTGGCATAATTTGTGGCAGTGTATAGGAAAGATGATTGAGCTTACCTGTAAGGTTTTGGACTTGGCAAAAGGAGAGGAGCATGCCTCCAAAAACTGCTGCTCATCGATGCCAACCTCTTGCATGTAGGTTTCTAACAACTTCTCCACCTGAAAGTAAATGTAGCTAGTTGCATCACCATTTTCCAGAGACAAAACATTTGATGTTAAGACACTGACAAACTATTCATGACTAACTCAGCCATTCCACATCTTGATTCAGGACTAATTTATGGAATTGCAGACCCTTCCAGAATATGTCTATTTAAGATACATGTGTAACGATAAATCATCATAATAAGAAACCCAATGCATAATAATGTTGCAAGCCATTCCAAAGACTGTAGCTAGCTACTCACCAAATGCTTGTACTGCTGATGGATTTCTGTATAAGTCAATTTATTTTCATCTTCATCATCAAAAACTGAAAGAAAATGCAAAATTGGTCAACTATGCAAACTTGCATGCATAATATCTGAATTAAACAAGTAGGGTGACACTGCTTATTGACATACATTCTTAATTTACATTTTAGCCATTTAGCAGATGCTCTTACCCAAAGCAACTTACAAGAGCAAATAGGGTTAAGTGCCTTGCTTAAGTGTGCCTTGAATTCTAAATAAATCAGCAAAAGACCCCCACACCATCACACCCCCGTGCTTCACGGTGGGAACCACACATGCAGAGATCATCCGTTCACCTACTCCGAGTCTCACAAAGACATGGCGGTTGGAACCAAAAATCTAAAATTTGGACTCATCAGACCAAATGACAGATTTCCATCGGTCTAATGTCCATTGCTTGTGTTTCTTGGCCCAATCAAGTCTTCTTATTATTGGTGTCCTTTACTAGTGGTTTCTATGCAGCAATTTGACCATGAAGGCCTGATTCACACAGTCTCCTCTGAACAGTTATTGAGATGTGTCTGTTACTTTAACTGCGTGAAGCATTTATTTGGGCTGCAATTTCTGAGGCCGGTAACTCAAATGAACTTATCCTCTGCAGCAGAAGTAACTCTGGGTCTTCCTATCCTGTGGTGGTCCCCGTGAGAGCCAGTTTCATCATAGCACTTGATGGTTTTGGCGACTGCACTTGAACTTTGAACATTTCTTCTTTTTCGGATTGACGGACTTCATGTTTTAAAGTAATGATGGATTGTCGTTTCTCTTTGCTTATTTGCGCTGTTCTTGACATAATATCTGGCATGCAGTGGAAACACGCCCCCCTCATAGAGAGAGACAGCTAAATGGGAGCTCTCACATCTTTCAACATGTTTTTTTACAAAAGGATAGATTGAGTTAGATAAATTTGTATTTTTTGGCAGGTACATATGCAGGATGCTACTCGCCACAGCATGGCCTTCGCTCCAGACCAAAACTCCAAACTTATAACCTAATTTGACCAAAATTAACCGGAGAGATTACTGCTTCCAAGGTTATTTTTCCAAGCTATACAGAGGGTGCTCTAGCAAACAAACAGCAGAGACCTGAGAACACCATTCCAACCTGGAACTGAGGTCTCAGGCTTGAAAGGACAGACCAGATACACATTCAATTAGCACTAAGGTGTGAAGTAAAAGGGTTTTTGGCCCAACAAGTGTCAGGAGTCTTTGAAGCATCCTCTGAAGCCCCATCCTGCTGTTCAAAGACCATTCACTGGCATTTTATACAAGAAATCTGCCTCCAGAAATAAAAGCTTCTTCCAAGTGGGTGTGACACCTGCTCCCTGGGTTCCACCTGGCAATTTGTTCACCGTCTGCCCTGGCCTGTCTCCCCCGTCTGGTACAGGTTCCTACACCACACTCACCACTCTCTGTTCACCGTCTGCCCTGGCCTTTCTCCCCGTCTGGTACAGGTTCCTACACCACACTCACCACTCTCTGTTCACCGTCTGCCCTGGCCTTTCTCCCCATCTGGTACAGGTTCCTCTACCACACTCACTCCTCTCTCCCAAGCTTTCGCTCGCCTCCAGCACACACGCACTGTTGGGGCAGGTGACTCTGAACTTACAATGGCTAGCCCCAAGTCGTTATAGATTTTATTTTTTCTTGTGCATCTTGCTATTTTTCTATTTGCATCATGATTCCTGCATACTTTGACTACAAACTGTCTTTACCCAACCGTGGGACAGACTGTTTGTTCCCACACTTGGGACTCTCTATTGGTTACACAGACCTTTGGCCTCCCATCCTATTCTAACCACCTCTCGCCGGCTTTGTATTCATGTTACTTGATGAAATTTCTATACAATATGATCTTGTTGCCATCTGATGCAAATTCAGAAGTCATAAATCAACACTGCAGAGCTCTCCCTGTACTATGCTGTGCCTTGATTACATTTCTGTTGATGATATCTGGAAATGTTCATGTACAGTCGTGGACAAGTTTTGAGAATGACACAAATATTAGTTTGCTGCTTCAGTGTTTAGATATTTTTGTCAGATGTTACTATGTAATACTGAAGTACAAGCACGTATGAACTACAAACATTTCATACGTGTCAAAGGCTTTTATATACAATTAATATGAAGTTGATGCAAAGAGTCAATATTTGCAGTGTTGACCCTTCTTTTTCAAGACCTCTGCAATCTGCCCTGGCATGCTGTCAATTAACTTCTGGGCCACATCCTGACTGATGGCAGCTCATTCTTGGAGTTTGTCAGAATGTGTTTTTTTGTTGTCCACCCGCCTCTTGAGGATTGACCACGTTCTCAATGGGATTAAGGTCTGGAGTTTCCTGGCCATGGACCCAAAATATCAATGTTCTGTTCCCCGAGCCACGTACTCACTTTTGCCTTATGGCAAGGTGCTCCATCATGCTGGAAAAGGCATTGTTCGTCACCAAACTGTTCCTGGATGGTTGGGAGAAGTTGCTCTCGGGGATGTGTTGGTACCATTCTTTATTCATGGCTGTGTTCTTAGGAAAAATTGTGAGTGAGCCCACTCCCTTGGCTTAGAAGCAACCCCACACATGAATGGTCTCAGGATGCTTTACTGTTGGCATGACACAGGACTGATGGTAGCGCTCACCTTGTCTCCTCCGGACAAACTTACTTCCGGATGCCCCAAACAATCGGAAAGGGGACTCATCAGAGAAAATGGCTAACCCAGTGCTAAGCAGTCCAATCGCTGTACTGTTTGCAGAATATCAGTCTGTCCCCAATGTTTTTCCTGGAGAGAAGTGGCTTCTTTGCTGCCCTTCTTGACACCAGGCCATCCTCCAAAAGTCTTTGCCTCACTGTGCGTGCAGATGCACTCACACCTGCCTGCTGCCATTCCTGAGCAAGCTCTGTACTGGTGGTGCCCCGATCCCGCAGCTGAATCAATTTTAGGAGACGGTCCTTGCGCTTGCTGGACTTTCTTGGGCACCCTGAAGCCATCTTCACAACAATTGAACTGCTCTCCTTGATGATCCGATAAATGGTTGATTTAGGTGCAATCTTACTGGCAGCAATATCCTTGCCTGTGAACCCCTTTTTGTGCAAAGCAATGATAACGGCACGTGTTTCCTTGCAGGTAAACATGGTTGACAGAGGAAGAACAATGATTCCAAGCACCACCCTCCTTTTGAAGCTTCCAGTCTGTTATTCAAACTCAATCAGCATGACAGCGTGATCTCCAGCTTTGTCTTCGTCAACACGCACCCCTGTGTTAACGAGAGAATCACTGACATGATGTCAGCAGGTCCTTTTGTGGCAGGGCTGAAATGTTTTTTGGGGATTCAGATCATTTACATGGCAAAGAGAGACTTTGCAATTAATTGCAATTCATCTGATCACTCTTCATAACATTCTGGAGTATATGTAAATTGTCATCATACAAACTGAGGCAGCAGACTTTGTGAAAAATTAATATTTGTGTCATTCTCAAATCTTTTGGCCACGACTGTACACCCTGGCCCAACTACTGTTGCTAGCCCTAATTCTGACTTGTGCTCTGATATCTGCTTCACTGATTTCTGCTCTCGTAAAAGCCTGGGTTTTCTGCACGTTAACACTAGAAGCGTATTACCTAAAATGGATCAATTGAAAGTGTGGGTTCACAGCTCCAATCCAGATGTGTTGGTCATTACTGAGACGTGGTTAAGGAACAGTGTTTTGAATACTGATGTTAACCTTTCTCGGCAAGACAGATCTTCCAAAGGTGGAGGAGTGGTAATCTTTACCAAGGATCACCTTCACCTCAGTTGTCTCTACCAGGTCTTCCCCAAACAATTTGATTTGCTGGTTTTAACCTCTCTGCGCACGGAACCCAGTAGCGGGATGAAATTCGACAACATACGGTGATCGCTACATAAATAGTCATATTAAACATTCATGAAAATACAAGTGTCTCACATGTTTCGAAAGCTTAGAATATTGCTAATCCAACAGCGTTGTCAGATTTAAAAAAGGATTTACTGCGAAAGAATACGATGCGATTATCTGAGGATAGAGCCACATAAAAAAACAACTATTTCAACCAGCACAGGCGTAACAAAATCAAACTGCAATAAAATAAATTGTTTACCTTTGACAATCTTCCTCTGTTTGCAATGGGGCGGCAGAGTAGCCTAGTGGTTAGAGCGTTGGACTAGTAACCGGAAGGTTGCAAGTTCAAATCCCCGAGCTGACAAGGTACAAATCTGTTGTTCTGCCCCTGAACAGGCACTTAACCCACTGCCTGTCATTGAAAATAAGAATTTGTTCTTAACTGACTTGCCTAGTTAAATAAAAGGTCAAATAAAAAGTTCCAATGCTCATTGTTACACAATTAATGTTTTTTTGTTTGATAGGCTATACAAATGGATTCTAACACAAAACATTTTGTGAACCGCTTGTGTCGTGAATTCTGTCTCATTCCACTTTCAACAACACATTAGAGGTAAATACACACACAAAACGTGACTTTTCAAGTCATGTTTGGTTTCATTGCAATCAACTGGTTTGTTTGTAACACAACCAAACCTGATGGGTCATTTCGTGGGATGTATTGACTGAAATAAACCGATTTGAAGACAACAAGTAATGACATCATTGTGCACCAATGATTTGCCCGCTGTTTCGTTGATTGACTGTATTTTAACCCAATAACCACTGTTCGTCTTGAAATCTAGCTGGGTAGATAGCCAATGAGCTGAGGTAAACGGCAATATGTAATGTTTATGTGTTGGAAGACCAACCCATGTAGTAAACTCTGGCGTAAAGAGGTTCATTCGCCATTGACAATTCATACGGGAAGGAGCAACGCATGTTGCGCACAGTGTGACGACCCTCCCACTCTGTCTGCCGTATTATGTCTTTGTTCTTGTTTCCTTATTAGGATGGCGGTGGGCGGAGTTAAGAGGGTCGTCAGCTTCATGGGAAACACCTGGGCCAGGTGTGTCCCAGGATAAATAGACCTCTTCCACATTCATGGAAGAGACTATCTCCATGCAGACACCTTTGTAGATTGTGTTGTGGTTCTTGGTGGCCTTTTGTTTGTTTGCTTTGGCACCTTTCAACACCCTGCATTATCACATTCATGCATGCAAAACACTCACTTGCACTACTGATGATATTTTCCTTAGTTGCTTTAGTTGATAAAGATATATTTTTGTTACTCCTTATCTCCACGTTGTCTCCCTTTGTTACGTGCTTTGAGCCGGTTCGTGACAACAGCATTGTTTTGGTAAAGCGCATATTCAGCTGTTTATATATATCAATCAGTATGGCGACTAAGTCCAGAAAAGCTAAATCTAAGTCTAGATATACAGATGTACACACATTTTTAGAAGAAATTGATCGAGGACGATTCATTTAGCGATTCCCAAATGAAGGAATATTTTTTTGAACGGAGAAAACATCGTTTTGGACTGGTAAGTTCTCATGCTAATGCCGTTGTTTGAAATTAATAATATAAAATATTATTTGTGAAATGAAATAGCCTATTTGATGCTGTTGAGGGGAGGGCAGGCCCACAACAATGGCCAAAGTGAAATGGAGACAGATACAGCTGGTCTGTTGTAATATAATAGAGACAGTAGATCTAGCTGAAATGTCATAATATAAATGAGACAGTAGATCTAGCAGGTCTATAATAATATATTCAACCTTATGTTCCCTGTACTCATATATGTGTGTGTTTATTATACCTCTTGATACAGGGCTCATATGTGAAACTATTCTAACTGAACATTTTCTTTCACAGTGACACTGACTCCGAATGGGAGCCCCCAGTGCCAAGGTGTCCATCCCCCACTGAAGCTGGTTCATCCAGCTCCTGCCACAAGTGGTCATCTGCCCAAATGTATTTCTGCAGGCATGGATGTGCTATGGCACCTGGCATTAGCAGCATAATATTGTGTAGAGGACTGAGGGTCTTCCAAATATTGAAAGTGTTATTTTGTAAATGTGTTTTTTTTTTCATGTTTTTTGTTATTATACCATTTTTGTATTTTGTTTATAGTTATTCCATTCAAAATGTGTAACTTCACCAGTTTGGCCACTGGGGTACATTTGGGCTACTTGTGTGGGACACCTGGGTGACTTCATGATAAATGTCATGTAGCACACTCATTTTGGAAGTTATCATTCTGAAACTTTGCACAAGTACTGTTGCCCTCTTATGTTTTTCACTGAAAGTCCTGGAGTATAAACCCTCCTCCTCACAGCTGCCCATGTCCCTTAATGTTGATGATGTGGTTGTCAACATGGCTGAGCTCTTTAAAATCACCACTTCATTAAGTCAGGATTCCTATTTGACTCAGCCATGCCTCCTTGCCCATCCAACATTTCCTCATCTTCCACCCCTTCTAACGCGACTATCCCCGATTCTTCTCCCTCTTTTTCCCATGCCCTGCTACAAAGTTTCTCCCTGCAGCCAGTCACCGAGTCCGAGGTGGAGCTCCTTAACCTGTTTGGGGTAGGGGGCCGCATTTTCACTTTTGGATGAATAGCGTGCCCAAACTGAACTGCCTCCTACTCTGTCCCAGATCCTAATATATACATATTATTATTAGTATTGGATAGAAAACACTCTGAAGTTTCTAAAACTGTTTGAATCATGTCTGTGAGTATAACAGAACTTATTTAGCAGGTAAAACCAGTTTGTAGAAATTGGTTGAGGTTTTTCCTTTGTATAATGAAGAAGTGCCATAGTTCAGAACGAACGTCACTTCATGTGTACCTTTTGATAGCGGCGCGTGACCAGAAAAGTAGCATCAGATTGTTTTGCTCCTGTATTGAACACAGATCATCCAGTCTTCAATTTGATCGATTATATATGTTTAGAAATACCTAAAGTTGTATTACAAAATAAGTTTGAAATGTTTTGGCAAAGTTTACAGGTAACTTTTGAGATATTTTGTAGCGACGTTGCGTAAGTTGGAAGCAGTGTTTTTCTGGATCAAACGACGCGCCAAATAAATGGACATTTTGGATATATATCGGAATTAATTGAACAAAAGGACCATTTGTGATGTTTATGGGACATATAGGAGTGCCAACAAAAGAAGCTCGTCAAAGGTAAGGCATGATTTATATTTTATTTCTGCCTTTTGTGTCGCGCCTGCAGAGTTGAAATATGCTACTCTCTCATTGTTTACTGTTGTGCTATCCTCAGATTATAGCATCTTATGCTTTCACCGAAAAGCCATTTTGAAATATGACATGTTGGCTGGATTCACAACGAGTATAGCTTTAATTTGCTATCTTGCATGTGTAATTTAATGAAATTTTGATTTTTATAGAACTGTATTTGAATTTGGCGCTCTGCATTTTCCCTGGCTATTGGCCATGTGGGACGCAAACGTCCCGCCTACCCCAGAGAGGTTAAACTTGACCCCAAAAACACATCTGGGTCAGAGGGTCTAAACCATTTCTTCTTTAAGGTTGCTGCCCCTATCATCGCAAAGCCTGTCTCTCCTTTTTGGGGAGGTTCCCATTGCTTGGAAGGCAGCCACAGTTCGTCCTTTACTTAAAGGAGCTGATCCTACTGTTATAGGCCTATTTCTATTTTGCCCTGTTTATCAAAAGTGTTGGAAAAACTTGTTAATAATCAACTGACTGGCTTTCTTGATGTCTATAGTATTCTCTCGGGTATAATTTGGTTTCCGCTCAGGTTATGATGTCTCACTGCAACCTTCAAGGTCTTTAATGATGTCACCCTCGCCCTTGATTCTAAGCAATATTGTGCTGCTATTTTTATTCACTTGGCCAAAGCTTTTGGCCTGGTTTGCTAACTCTCTCAAAGAGTGCAGTGTATAAAATCTGCTGTCTCAGCCACTGGCTGTCACCAAGGGAGTACCCCAAGGCTCAATCCAAGGCCCCACGCTCTTCTCAATTTACATCAACAACATAGCTCCGGCAGTAGGAAGCTCTCTCATCCATTTATATGCAGATGATACAGTCTTATACTCAGCTTGCCCCTCCCCGGATTCTGTGTTAAATGCTCTACAACAAAGCTTTCTTAGTGTCCAACAAGCTTTCTCTACCCTTAACCTTGTTCTGAACACCTCCAAATCAAAAGGTCATGTGGTTTGGTAAGAAGAATGCCCCTCTTCCCACAGGTGTTATAACTACCTATGAGGGTTTAGAACGTGAGGTAGTCGGCGCATACAAGAACTTGGGAGTATGGCTAGACGGTGCACTGTCCTTCTCTCAGCACATATTAAAGCTGCAGGCGAAAGTTAAATCTAGACTTGGTTTCCTCTATCGTAATCGCTCCTCTCTCACCCCAGCTGCTAAACTAACCCTGATTCAGATGACCATCCTACCCATGCTAGATTACGGAAACATCATTTATAGATCGGCAGGTAAGGATGCTCTTGAGCGGCTAGATGTTCTTTACCATTCGGTCATCAAATTTGCAAACAATGCTCCTTATAGGACACATCACTGCACTTTATACTCCTCTGTCAACTGGTCATCTCTGTATACCTGTCGCAAGACTCACTGGTTGATGCTTATTTATAAAACCCTCTTAGCCTCATTCCCCCCTATCTGAGATATCTACTCCAGTCCTCATCCTCCACATACAATACCAGTTCAGCCAGTCACATTCTGTTAAAGGTCCCCAAAGCACACACATCCCTGGGTCACTCTTTTCAATTCACTGCAGCTAGCGACTGGAACGAGCTGCAACAAACACTTAAACTGGACAGTTTTATCTCCATCTCTTCATTCAAAAACTCAATCATGGACACTCTTACTAACAGTTGTGGCTGCTTTGTATGATGTATTGTTGTCTCTACCTTCTTGACCTTTGTGCTGTTGACTTTGCCCAATAATGGGGCGGCAGGTAGCCTAGTGGTTTGAGCGTTGGACTAGTAACCGAAAGGTAGCAAGATCAAATCCCCGAGCTGACAGGGGTAAAAATGCGTCGTTCTGCCCCTGTACAAGGCAGTTAACCCACTGTTCCTATGCATTCATTGAAAATAATAAAAAAATCTTAACTGACATGCCTAGTTAAATAAAAAGGTAAAAAAATATTTGTACCATGTTTTTGTGCTGCTACCATGTTGTGTTGCTTCCATGCTGTGTTGTCATGTGTTGCTGCCTTGTTATGTTGTTGTTTTAGGTCTCTTTATGTAGTGTTGTGTCTCTCTTGTTATGATGTGTGTTTTGTCCTATATTTGTATTGTATTCATTTTAAATTTTTAAAATCCCAGTCCCCTGTCCCCGCAGGATGCCTTTTGGTAGGCCGTCATTGTAAATAAGAATTTGTTCTTAACTGACTTGCCTAGTTAAATAAAGGTTAAATAAAATAAAACAATGTGGACTTGGTCTTTTACCAAATAGGGCTATCTTCTGTATACCACCCCTACCTTGTCACAACACAACTGACTGGCTCAAACGCAATAAGAAGGAAAGAAATTCCACAAATTAACTTTTAACAAGACACACCTTTTAATTGAAATGCATTCCAGGTGACTAGCTCATGAAGCTGGTTGAGAGAATGGCAAGAGTGTGCAAAGCTGTCATCAAGACAAAGGGTTGCTACTTTGAAGAATCTCATTAAATACATATTTGTGTAACACTTTTTTGGTTACTACATGATCCCATATGTGTTATTTCATAGTTCTGATGTCTTCACTATTATTCTACAATGTAGAAAATAGTACAAATAAAGAAAAACGCTTGAATGAGTAGGTGTGTCCAAACTTTTGACTGGTACTGTATACGGTGAAATTGCATTAAAAATTCCACAAAGAAACATAAAAAATCTTTTTCATCCTTTCGTCAATTAACTTTAGATTTGATTACACAGTTTATTTGACCTTGTTTCAATGTTGTAAAATGTCATATTTGAAGTCATTTTTTCAACGTCATGCTATCAACCTAAATAAAGGGGTATATTGAAATAAAATGTGAAGCCACAGTCCAATGACTTCTGCCTGAACAATAGGGTGTCCACCCACTCTGCCCAAAGTAAAAACGTGCTTTGGTGCTGAAATTTCACATCCTCATTATGTAGTGGGCCGTAGCAAGCTATCTGCTTTAGTTATTGAGATGATTGATCTCTGTCGAGGGAGGTGCTGGTTTTCACATAGTGTAGACAGCTGGTGATGAGGGGTAATACACTTCAGTGAGAACGAGTCTACCATACAGATGCCTACCTTTATGTACCCTGCTTAGCTTTGGAAACAAGTTGTGTTCATTTCAACAGAGCTACACGATATATACAAAAGTATGTGGACACCTCTTCAAATTAGTGGATTCTGCCACACCTGTTGCCGACAGGTGTATAAAATCACGCACACAGCCTTGCGATCTCCAAAGACAAACATTGGCCTTACTGAAGAGCTCAGTGACTTTCAACTTGGCATTGTCATAGGATGCCAACAAGTCAGTTCGTCAAATTTCTGCCCTGCTCGAGCTGCCCAGGTCAACTGTAATTGCTGTTATTGTGAAGTGGAAACATCTAGGAGCAACAATGGCTCAGCCGCAAAGTGGTCACACAAGCTCACAGAACGGGATCGGAGAGTGCTGAAGCGCGTAACGCGTAAAAATCGTCTGTCCTCAGTTGCAACACTCACAACCGAGTTCCAAACTGCATCTGGAAGCTACTTCTGCACAGGAACTGTTCATCAGGAGCTTCATGAAATGGGTTTACATGGCCAAACAGCCACAAACAAGTCTAAGATCACCATGCGCAATGCCAAGCGTCGGCTGGATTGGTGTGAAGATCGCTGCCATTGGACTCTGGAGCAGTGGAAACACGTTCTCTGGAGTGATGAATCAAACTTCACCATCTGGCAGTCCAACGGACAAATCTGGGTTTGGCGGATGCCAGGAGAATGCTACCTGCCCCAATGCATAGTGTAAAGTTTGGTGGAGGAGGAGAACTGGTCTGGGGCTGTTTTTCATGGTTCCTGGTTAGGCCCCTTAGTTCCAGTGAAGGGAAATCTTAACGCTACAGCATACAATGACATTCTAGATGATTCTGTGCTTCCAACTTTGTGGTAACAGTTTGTGGAAGGCCCTTTCCTGTTTCAGCATGACTATGCCCCCCATGCACAAAGCGAGGTCGATACAGAAATGGTTTGTCGAGATTGGTGTGGTAGAACTTGACTGGCCTGCCCAAAGCCCTGATCTCAACTCCATCGAACACATTTGGGTTGAATTGGAACACCGACTGCGAGTCAGGCCTAATCACCCAACGTTAGTGCCTGACCTCACTAATGCTCGTGGCTGAATGGAAGCAAGTCCCCGCAGCAATGTTCCAACAATTAGTGGAAAGCTTTCCCAGAATAGTGGAGTCTGTTATAGCAGCAAAGGGGGGACCAACTCCATATTAATGCCCATGATTTTGGAATGAGATGTTCGACGAGCAGGTCTCCACATACTTTTGACCATGTAGTGTAGCTAACGCAGAGTAGATTCTCCATAGGATGTTGAGAATTAGTACATTGTGGGTAATTTAAGATATCTGCAAATAAGTTAATAAATATGTGAAAAGGCTAAAGCATAACTATGTTTATAGTTATAAGTAACTAGATCGTGACTACAACTAAGGTACTAAGTCTTTGACCACACTGTGTTGTTACTACCTTGAGTAAAAACTATGGATGCACGATATATCGTGGAAAATATCGGAATCGGCCGATGTCTAGTTTAATGCCCGATGTGCAAAACCGATGTCAAAGCTGATGTGCATACCTATATAATGAAGGTACATGAAGTAATGACGCCATGTAAAATTATGCGCTATACGTGCAGCACAGCCTTCCTAAACTAGCCCACAATGTCTGCTGTGTGGATTGAGCAGTCAACAAGTCAAGCAGTCATTTGAAAGAGTAACAACATTTCAGTGAGACAACTCTAAGGTGAAATCCATTAATGCCAAGATAATGGCATTCATTGCCCTTTTTTAATGGCCAGCACTGTAGGTGCGCGAGACAACCTTAGCAGCATCATAGCATACATATCGATGAATCTTTGTGACATATGAAATATGAGTGATAGTGTAATCAATGTGTAATAACTACGTAAAAAATTAATTAACGCCTTAAATTATTATGTGACAGTCATATTCAGGTCTTGTTTGGTCAACAAACTTATTTGACATGTCAAATAGTGTTATTTGACACTCAAATAGCGTTATTTGACACTCAAATAGCCTTACCTCCCTTATCCTACCTCTTTTGCACACACTGTATATAGACTTTTTCTATTGTATTATTGACTGTGTTTGTTTATTCCATGTGTAACTCTGTGTTGTTGTTTGTATCACACTGCTTTGCTTTATTTTGGCCAGGTCGCAGTTGTAAATGAGAACTTGTTCTCAACTAGCCTACCTGGTTAAATATCAGTGAAAAAAAATGGGAAAAAAATGTTAATAGTATATTTTTTGACACGCAAAGACCCAAATGGCATTCCATAGAAATCCTGGTTGAGAATGAAACGACTGAACAATGAAACAGCACAGCAAGTAAGTGAAAGAAATAGGTTTTGATGATGTTTTACTGGTAACGAGGACATACGTAAATGGCAACAAAATAACTTTTTGGTCAGTGTGGTGTGTGTAACCTTTATTTAACTAGGCAAGTCAGTTAAGAACAAATTCTTATTTAAAATGACGGCCAACACCGGCCAAACCCGGACAACACTGGGCCAATTGTGCGCCGCCCTATGGGACTCCCAATCACGGCCGGATGTGATACAGCCTGGATTTGAACCAGGGACTGTAGTGACGCCTCTTGCACTGAGATTCAGTGCCTTAGACCGCTGCGTCCATGTGTGTGTGTTAACTATTTAACTGTACTAGAATGCTTAAAAGGCCTCTATCGGCCAAAATTTTTATATCGGTACATCACTAGTAAAAACTCACACTTCCTACCCTTTAACGTGCCAATTAAAACACGTTGGCATGTTAATGTTGTGTATCATGTCAAAACATTGAACAGCTTCCATACTCATTTGCATAGACTACCTAAATAACATTGAACAGTTGAATGTAACTCCTAACTTGAGCTTGGGTTTATGTAGTCTACACTTACATTTAATTTAGCAAACAAAGAACACCATAATTTCAGCTTGTAGCTAGGTATACCATCATTCATCCATGGTTGATTGGATCTTTGGAAGTTTAGAAGTTGTAGTACCATCACATTAGCTTTAAAAAAAAAACTTTAGGCGGCATTCTGCCTTCTCCCTACAGTTTTCAGCCATTCACTTCCCCTACCTCATGTGAACTACAATCCCTACGCTGTGGTTTAACCTTTAGAAATGTCAATAGTAGTTGCTTGTGATACGGCTTTTGAAATATATAGCCCTTATCTTTCATCAGCGAGAAACAATCCTTTAAATTTAAAATATACTTACTGTAGCACAGATCTATACTGCTATGGGAGCTTCCATCCGACAAAACTACACTGTAGCAGTTACAGATCCAAACAGCTATGGCTGCCTCCATCCAACGAAACTACACTTCCCGAGTTACGCTTCCACACAGGTGTTCAGAGCATGATAGACAGCTAACTAGCACCTCTTGTCATCAGTAAACAAGCGCTGAAACATGGATATGGCTGTGTGGGAACATTAACCCTAACAATGTGTGTATCAATTTAACCTTTTGTTTTTAGAAAATTATTTCTCGCTGTTATGAAATATGGTCCTTATGTTTACAAAAGAGTACGGCAAGCGATGCGTGTTAGCTTTCAAAAAGCTCCCATAAAGAAGATACTATCATCAATAGAGCTAAAGCAGTTGGCGTCTATGAATGGGGTACCATTACATTAGCCCTATAAATAAGATGCCAAATTAATGATATTAACAAAACTTTTACCTGTAAGTCAATGTATTTGAGTTCAACCCTAATTTCAATGTTTACAACGCATGTTAAAATTAGATGAAAACCGTACTGGTTAATTACTTTTTTCAAATCCAATGAATTTTTCACGTTGATTCCATGTCACAACACGTTGACCAATTAAGTTGATTCAGCCAGTGTGTGCACCAGTATCTGTATGCTAACATCCAGAAAGCGCCGATTCCCCACTGTAAGCGTTATAATGTAAATTCGTTGATCACCAAATATGGAGTTTCGCTGAGCAAGTATCTTCATTTACTCCCGGTATGTACTTCCAAAAAAAGGTCAAAATAAAAATCACAAATTACTGCCACGATCAGATCGGAAGAATACAACAGCTCAATCCTATCACACTGGATGTTTTTCGGTTGCTTGTACATTTTTATTTAGAAATTTTTTGGAAGTACATACCGGAAGTAAATGCAGAGAGTTGATCAGCGAAACTCAATAGTTGGTGATCATTCTAATGCAGATCTGGTGAATTGTGCGTTTGAATCGGAACTTTCTAGGCGTTCGAGTGGTCTCTACGCACATGTATATACTGTTTCACCCAGTGGATAACTTAACCAGCTAGTTTATTTGCTTAAAGTATTAACTAAGCTATAATAAGACATGTTGGATGAATGTCGCTCAAACATGTGACGCACTGACGCATGCCAAACAACTGAGCTGGAAAATCACTGCTCCCTTTCGCCAACAAAAACATTACGTGCTTGAAGCTAGCTAGCTACAGTAAAAGTTTTAGATGTAATAGCTAACGTTAGCTAGCTGGCTGTTATTCAGCTTGGTAGCTAGCTCACTCGAGCAGGGGTGCCAAGGATGATTCCAGCATGTGTAATCCTGGTCCTGAAAACCGTTTATAATAATTTTCTGTATCGTAAAAACGTAGAAAAACAAATGGCCTTTCTTACCTGTGCATTTGTTTTCCAAGAAGTCAGTGTATGGAATGACCCATTCAGGACTTCCCAAATATCCAGCGATGCTCTCCACAACCCACTCGCTGTCCTCAGCCATGTTGGCTAAAAAATACACTAGTGCTCTTCAGGCGAGGAAGGTTAGTCTTGAAATTAAACAAAATGCACAACTGAAGTGTAAGTATGCATACATTTGTTGAGATCTAGCTAACAAGCTAGTCCATGTATTGTTAGTATCCCTCTCCGTAGCTGCAGAAAATCTGAAAATGCGCACTCATGAATTTCGAAGTGGTCGAATAGGTTGACTCCTAATCGGTCCCTATGGTAACCGATTACATCAGCGTTTAGCGTTCTACAAATTGAACAGCCCATCAGGTGTGTGGTAACCTAGTAAGTGTTTTATTCTTTGTGATCCTTTGAACGCACAATACTAATAATCCCTGACATTTCACTGTAAACTACCTACATTACCTGAATAGTGATTTAGGCTACATTGCCCGTTTATTGGCGTTGTTGTGTAGGGCGAAGTTTCCGTGTGCTAGTTGAAGATACCTCTCTATGCCTGAATAGGGTGATAGTGTGCATAGCCAAGACACTGGCAATCTAGTTTCATGATTGAGAGCCCCCACACCCTTGTCACCCGGGCGCTGTGGTAAATTAACCCCCACTCTTGAGATAGGATTAATTAGTTCACAGGTTAAACTACCACAGTTTAAATAACACGTAATCTGAAATGGATAGTCACTAAAGCGCGTAGACCTACCTGAATAGATTTTTTTTTATTAAGAGTAAACATTAAATGTATCAATTCGATATAGGCATCAAGGTTATACAATAAATATACACTATTTTTGTATTTTGAAATATATATTGTTAAAATAAGGCTGTCTATTGTACTTTAGTCCTACAGTTCATAAAGGCAGGGCATGCAACAGTGGGCATGCCAAAATTAAGCAAAAAAGTATGTTGTATTATGCATGAGAACATATTTGTAAGGCATAACTTACTCTGCTTATTTGTACATTTGGAAACAGAGATGGTGTAATGTACACTGAACAAAAATATAAATGCAACATATAAAGTGTTGGTCCCATGTTTCATAAGCTGACATTTTCCATATGCACAAAAATATTATTTCTCAAAAAAGGCCACTCTAAAATGTGCAGTTATATCACACAACACTATGCCACAAATGTGTCAAGTTTTGAATGAACGTGCAGTTGGGATGCTGACTTCAGGAATGTTCACCAGAGCTGTTGCCAGATAATTGAATGTTAATTTCTCTACCATAAACTGCCCTCATGTCATTTTATAGAATTTGGCAGTACGTCAATATGCCTCAAAACCGGAGACCACGTGTATGGCATCATGTTGGTGAGCGGTTTTCTGATGTCAACGTTGTGAACAGAGTGCCCCATGGTGGCGGTGGGGTTATGGTATGAGCAGGCATAAGCTATGGACAACGAACACAATTGCATTTATCGATGGCAATTTGAATGCACAGAGATACCGTGACGAGATCCTGAGGCTATTTATCTGCCGCCATTACCTCGTATTTCAGCATGATAATGCACTGCCCCATGTCACAAGAATCTGTACACAATTCCTGGAAGCTGAAAATGTCTCAGTTCTTCCATGGACTGAATACTCGCCAGACATGTCACCCATTGAGCATGTTTGGGATGCTCTGGTTTGACATGTACGACAGCATGTTCCAGCTCCCGACAATATCCAAGAACTTCGCACAGCCATTAGAGGGGTGGGACAACTTTCCACATGCCACAATCAAATGGTGGTCACACCAGATACTGACTGGCTTTCTGATCCTATCATCTTTTTTAAGGTATCTGTGACCAACAGATGCATATCTGTATTCCCAGTCACATGAAATCCATAGATTAGGGCCTAATGAATTTATTTAAATTGACTGATTTCTGTATATGAACTGTAAACTCAGTAAAATTACATGTTGCATTTTATATTTTTGTTAAGTATATAATTAACTGGTGGGACATATTGTCCTCCAGAGGGCAGTCATTGTACTGTAAAAGTATCGAAATGAATGGTCATGTTTGAGAGCATCAAAACCGCAATGTATTATGGGTCAAATGTGACTGACTGATAAACAAAATAATGAGCCGCTATTTACAATGCAAGGTGATTTGTAGAACAGGCAGTCGCCTGCACTGTCGGCTGCAATGTCGAACCAGCCCAATCAATGTCTTCAACACAGGAGGTTGGTGGCACCTTAATTGGGGAGGAAGGGCTCGTGGCAATGGCTGGAGCAGAATGAGTGGAATGGTATCAAATACATCAAACACATGGTTTGATGCCATTCCATTTGCTCTATTCCAGACATTATTATGAGCCATCTTTCCCTCAGCAGCCTCCACTGGTCTTCCATGTGTTGTGATGCAATGTGCTTTTAAATTAACTGTAAATCACCTTGACCACAGTGGTATCCTTCAAGCTATTATTACAATCATACCTTTTAAATGAATTAATTTACCATTCAGTAGTAGCGTATGACATGTTTGCCTACTGTGGATGTACAAATCTAATCTAACATTTTGAAAAACTACACAGGAGACTATTCTAATAAAATGTAGGCTGTCTGTCTAATGCGCAAGTGATGATGAGGACTAAGACTATTCATTAATCTTTTTGTATTCAGACATCTTTTGTGCTTGTTTGCAGGTGAGAGAAATAATCTTTCCTTAAACAAATTCTAGGTGGCAACAGTGAATCAGGGACAGTTTATACTGTAGGTTGTATCTGGGACACACCCACATTTGGTTTGCTCTGATCTGTTATGAATGGGTTCGATGTATAGGTTAGGAAATGTTCATCCCAGAATTGCTACATCAAGAGCAATACAGTGACTGAAGGTTTGCCAGCAATTGAATAAGAAAATATGTTTCTTGTGCAGTGACAAAGTGCATTCCTAAACAGATCATTGACAGTCACTATTGATGCACTCGTAAAACAATATATAAAGTAGCCTACTCTGGACTGTTGCACCAACAGCAGTCCTATGCCTTTGACTACCTCTTTATGACATGAGGACATAAAAGTAACTGCCAAAATAAAGGAAACACTTGAGTAAATGAGGGATGCAAAGTATATATATTGAAAGCAGGTTCATTCCACACAGGTGTGGTTCATGGGTTAATTAAGCAATTAAAACATCCCATCATGCTTAAGGTCATGTATACAAATGCCCAGTTGCCCATTACTTTGACTACCATGGCTAGAAGAGATATCTGTGCCTTTGAAAGAGGGGTCTCAAAGGAGCATAGGGGGTTTAAAGGGTGTGTGTGTGTGTGTGTGTGTCTCAGTCATCAGATCTCAACCCAATTGAACACTTATGGGAGATTCTGGAGCGGCGCCTGAGACAGCGTTTTCCACCACCATCAACAAAAAAACAAATGATTGAATTTCTTGTGGAAGAAAGGTGTTGCATCCCTCCAATAGTTGCAGACACATGTCGAATCGATGCCAAGGCTCATTGACGCTGTTCTGGCGGCCTGTGGTGGCCCAAAGCCCTATTAAGACACTGATGGTGTTTCCTATATTTTGGCAGTTACCTGTAGTTAAAGGGTAAATTGTTGTACAGATATTTACTGTCAGATTAAGAACATTGTCTGCCATAAGAGCAGTGTACATCATAGATGTGTTAATGCTACATTTATGTACTGGTTAACGCTGACAAACGTATTAATATTTTCAGGAAGTACGTGCATTGTTATTTTTTCAATTTACTATTAATATTTTTCTTGTATCAGAATATGATATAACAGAACCCCAGTTATAAAATAATGTGTGAAGGGAACCACCTGTAAACATGGAGAAAGTATTCTGCCATTATATTACTATGAAAAGACAGATGAAACAGAATTAATAGTGTAATGCCAATCAAACACCACAGATAGGCCTATTACATACAGTATTTAGTCATTGGAGTGACATGTTCATAAAAAGGTGTTGACAACTCCTGTAGTTGATCATCTTTGATATTCAGGCGCAAAGTGTATCATGCGTGTGGTGTAAAGAGTTGCTGTGGTTACTTTCTCTGCCGGTGTTAAGTCCAATGCATAAGGTCTTATTTCAAAACATGTCCTTGGGGGAACTGGAAATGGTGTTTAGCAGTCTTTAAAAAGTCATGCTATTGATCTTACTGACTGAAATAGCCTCCAATTGTTAACAATATCTGTTCAATAAGTCACAATCTGTTTTTAAAGAGAGCTACAGTTGTCCCACTGGTTCAACACCCTTTTCCAGTTATACCTAATAAACCTAATTATTCACAAATACCTTGGGAATCTAGGACCAATATTCCATTAGGTAAAATCATTGTCTTGTAATCTTACCAAACAAATACTTTAGGCCAGGGATGGACAACTTTGATGGGGGTGGGGGCCACAACAAAGCCAAACTCATCATAGGGGGCAGCAGTGGCTCACGGGTCTGTGTACCCACATCCATACTCACACATGCAATCAGAGCCTTTTGGGGGCCATTAAGTGGAAGTTATACGTTTCAGAGTTAATTTCCTGCAATTCTATACATATTTGCCATGAGGCGGAGAAGATTTCTCAATTTTATAACTAATTTCATGCAATTCTACTAATTTTGTCATGGGGTGGAGAGAAAGGTTAGCAGTTTTTAATATGATGTGACTAACAACATCAATGGAGGCCCCCCAAATCGGTAATTCAACCATGATTACTAAAAGTTTAGATAACTGCCCGCAGGACTAACTTACAATCACAGTTGTTTTTGCTGACATGGGCTAATTGAGTGACTGACATAACGAGAGAAACTGCTGATGCACAACCAAATTTCAAAATGTCACCTTGTGTATTCTACTATTCTAACTCAACAGTAAGTTGAGACCCTGACAGATCTTTTGTTTTAAGGCTTTGAAAATTGATCCGTGGGCCTACAAAAGGGGGGCCGCCAGTTGCCCATCCTTGTCTTAGACCTTAAAAGGGCAGCTCAGCTCCTTCCAATGTTAGTATGCTATTGACCGCTGGAGTTGGTTTTCGTTTTAACCTATGCATAAGACCAGGGTATGATAGCATATCCATTACAAACTATGTACTGTCCAGGGACATGGTGGTTTCAACACTTTTCAGGAAGCAAGACACTCAAAAAATTATAATATATAAATGATTTGATCATGTTAAAAACATAACAGCCCTAAAGCTCTATCACAAGTTAAATATCTAGTTCTACCCTATTGAGTGTTTCCAACAAAGAAAATATACAGAATAGAAGACTGCAACTTTTGCTGGAAATTGAGTCAAGATTCTGAGATCAACCCCAGTCAGTTTACATTCTGGTTTCGACCAAAACAGAATTTTAGACATGATACCAAAATAGATGAATGCCAATGGGGCATAATTGTCTTTACTCTGCAACAATAAACATCAAATAGATGTCTTTATCTTAGGAGTCAGGTGAGGTTTCTGGCATTCCTATTTTCCCCATTAGTTTCATTTGATCAGCTGTGGTCTAACAGACAGATGGCCCCAGTTCATTTGGTCGAGGTTGGAGGTATGCTGCACTTTGTAAATGAAAATTGAAGACACACCGGGTAAACACCTTTTGGAGTATAGATTTGTAGAGGATATCTCCACACTACTGTCCATGCAGCTCCAACCTGCTTGGGCCAGAGAGGGTTTTAAAGGGTTGTGATGAATGATGTCATTATTGGCAAAATGGATTTAACGATGAACTATATTTACTGAGGTTCAGCATTCAATAGACAATCCATTTATTTGATCAGTTCCCTTTCCATGAATGTCTTCTGTAAGAAACAGTCAGGATGAAATAAGCAGAAGGTTCAATAGATGAACAAATGCCCTCCAAGTCCCAAATATTACGTCTACAGTGTCCGATTTCAGTATCAGTCTTGTAACACACCACGTCTTCGGATTCACAGGGAGCCATTGGGACTCTCCTTACTCCCATTGCGCTCTGTTGGTTGAGCGATTTTGAGATGTGCCAGTTGGTTGAGCTGGTGCTTGTTGCAGACTGGGATCTTGTTAGCCTGCAGGCTCTTGGTGTGGCGTGAATACCAGTCCCGCTCGAACGTAGCCCTCACCTGTTCCACCAACGTTGAGTTCTTCTCTTTCACCCCCTCCGCCTGATTGATCACCAAGCCTGCTCCAGCGTTGAACGTAAACTCATTCCCCACCCAGTCAAAGTTGCCTGTGGGACAACAGACACCGTCAATATTGTTAATCAGAAATATAGATTCAAAAGGTACTAGCCAAATAGTCAACCCACCTCACAAGCAAACTAATCAATCCACCAACCAGTAGCTAGACCAATAATTGAATTTTAAAAATGAAAAAACATTTGCAAAATAGTTATTACTCATCTGAAATGAATGCAAGTGAACTCACCTATGTACACAGCACTGTCTGTCACCATTAATCTGTTATGGTTGATTCCCTGTAGCGTGCCATCTCTCTGCTCCCTGGGGCTGAAGAACTTCTGCACAAAACACACAAGGACTGGCTTAGCAGTAGTGATTAATGAATACATTTTACATGACCTACAGTAGGTTTGCAGGTATAGTAGAGATGAATACATTTTACATGACTTACAGTAGGTTTGCAGGTACAGTAAAGATGAATACATTTTACATGGCCTACAGTAGGTTTGCAGGTACAGTAGAGATGAATACATTTTACATGACCTACAGTAGGTTTGCAGGTACAGTAGAGATGAATACATTTTACATGACTTACAGTAGGTTTGCAGGTACAGTAAAGATGAATACATTTTACATGACCTACAGTAGGTTTGCAGGTACAGTAGAGATGAATACATTTTACATGACCTACAGTAGGTTTGCAGGTACAGTAGAGATGAATACATTTTACATGACCTACAGTAGGTTTGCAGGTACAGTAGAGATGAATACATTTTACATGACTTACAGTAGGTTTGCAGGTACAGTAAAGATGAATACATTTTACATGACCTACAGTAGGTTTGCAGGTACAGTAGAGATGAATACATTTTACATGACTTACAGTAGGTTTGCAGGTACAGTAGAGATGAATACATTTTACATGACTTACAGTAGGTTTGCAGGTACAGTAAAGATGAATACATTTTACATGTACAGTAGGTTTGCAGGTACAGTAGAGATGAATACATTTTACATGGCCTACAGTAGGTTTGCAGGTACAGTAGAGATGAATACATTTTACATGACCCACTGTAGATGTGATTAAATACAGTGCACTGCAAAAGTATTGGGATAGTGACACATTTTTTGTTTTGGCTCTGTACTACAGCACGTTTTGATTATTTTGTGGCCGGTAGAAAGGAATGTCAAATAATGTAGTGCTTTTTTGGAGTCACTTATTGTAAATAAGAATAGAACATGTTTTTGATCACTTCTACATTAATGTGGATGCTACCATGATTACGGATAGTCCTGAATAATGAGTGAGAAAGTTAGACGCACAAATATCATACCCCCCAAACATTTTTATCGTAATGGTGAGAGGTTAGCATGTCATGGTGGTATGATATTTGTGTGACTAACTTTCTCACTTATAATTATTCATGATTAATTCAGGACTATCGGTATTCATGGTAGCATCCATATTAATGTAGAGATTTTTAGAACAGGGGCTCAACTTTCACTGGGGACAGGGGGGGAACATGTCCCCCCCACATTCTGAAATTGCATTTTTGTGCCACCTAGTTTTATCATTGAAATGTAATACAAAGGAAAGGGGGGATACCTAGTCAGTTGTACAACTGAATGCCTTCAACTGTAATGTGTCTTCCGCATTTAACCCAACCCCTCTGTATCAAATCAGGCAACGGTGTGCTTTAGGACCATGCGGACGCCTCTGAGCAGTCGGGTAGGCTGTTTGGAGTGTTAATCCGACAGGATAAAAAAAATATACAGTACCAGTCAAAAGTTTGGACACACCTACTCATTCAAGGGTTTTTATTTTATTTTGACTATTTTCTACATTGTAGAATAATAGTGAAGACATCAACACTATGAAATAACACATATGGAATCATGTAGTAACCAAAGAAGTGTTAAACAAATCAAAATATATCTTAGATTCTTCAAAGTAGCCACCCTTTGACCTTGATGACAGCTTTAAACACTCTTGGCATTCTCTCAACCAGCTTCACCTGGAATGCTTTTCCAACAGTCTTGAAGGACTTCCCACATATGCTGAGCACTTGTTGGCTGCTTTTCCTTCCCTCTGCAGTCCAACTCATCCCAAACCATCTCAATTGGGTTTGAGGTCAGGTGATTGTGGAGGCCAGGTCATCTGATGCAGCACTACATCACTCTCCTTCTTGGTCAAATAGCCCTTACACAGCCTGGAGGTGTGTTGGGTCATTGTCCTTTTTTAAAGCCAAATGATAGTCCCAATAAGTGGAATCATGATGGCATGGCATATCGGTGTAGAATGCTGGCTGTTTGCAATGCTGGTTTAGTGTGCCTTGAATTCGAAATAAATCAGTGTCACCAGCAAAGCACCCCCACACCATCACACCTCTGCTTCATGGTGGGAACCACACATGCAGAGATCATCCGTTCACCTACTCGGCGTCTTACAAAGACACGGCGGTTGGACTCATCAGACCGAAGGACAGATTCCCACCGGTCTAATGTCCATTTATCCTCTGCAGCAGAGGTAAATCTGGGTCTTCCTTTCCTGGGGCGGTTCTCATGAGTGCTTGATGGTTTTTGCGACTGCACTTGAAGAAACTTTCAAAGTTCTTGACATTTTCCACCCTGACTGACATTCACGTCTTAAAGCAATGATGATGTTAATTGAAATGCCCTCCAGGGTACTACCTCATGAAGCTGGTTGAGAGAATGCCAAGAGTGTGCAAATCTGTCATCAAGGCAAAGGGTAGCCACTTTAAAGAATCTCAAATATAAAATATATTTTGATTCAACTTTTTTTTGTCCCTCCCACTTCTAAAACCAAAGATGCTCCCCTGGTTTAGAAACATATTATATTCTTATTTACAATTAAAGTGACTCCAAAATGATACAATACATTACTTACCATTCATTTCTATTGGGCACAAAATAATCTTTAACACAACCAAAACAAACAGCAAATGCCTCCAACAAGTTTTGTAGAGTCACAAGCTTTATGTAATCATTGCAAGTTAGGAATATGGTACCAAATACTAAACTTTTGACTACTTTAATACACATAAGTGAATTTGGGGGGACTAAATACAAAAAGTCCTGTAATTTCTAAACGGTTCACCTGATATGGATGAAAATGCCTTCCAATTAAAGCTGACAGTCTGCACTTTAACCTCAGTCATTGTATCATTCAAATCCAAAGTGGTGGAGTATCGATTAAACAAATAAAATAAAAATGTATAATTGTCCCAATACTTTTGTAGCTCACTGTAGGTATAATGAGCCTGGTAAAGTAGCTATGATGATTCTGTATAATATCAGTTTGTATCCAGGTAATGAGGATGTAGGCATGTGGTGTCCACACTCACAGCCTCCATTGAACAGTTGGCCAGCTCCATGCACAGGGTCTTCAGGGACCACACAAAGTTAAAGGTCAGGGGATGCGTCTGCTCCCAGCAGCTTACTAGCAGACGCACTTCGATGTTCCTCAGGATCAAGGCCTCCCGAAGCATCCCGTCTATACGTGACCAGTATCTGCCAAGGTAGCAAAGAGTTACACACTAATCTGTTTGGTAATTACAGGTCATTATACACAGTTACATCCTATCGGTTTCATTCTATCAGTTGTCATTGTATTGTATAAATGGGCGAACAATACAACACTAACAATAAGGTGATCAGGTGCTGTCAGTATCAACAATAAGGTGATCAGGTGCTGTCAGTGTCAACAATAAGGTGATCAGGTGCTGTCAGTATCAACAATAAGGTGATCAGGTGCAGTCAGTATGAACAATAAGGTGATCAGGTGTTGTCAGTGTCAACAATAAGGTGATCAGGTGCTGTCAGTGTCAACAATAAGGTGATCAGGTGCTGTCAGTATCAACAAATTGCTCACCTGTGAGCATTCCTGTTAGTGAGAGGCAGATAGTCTGTAATGGATATGTAGATGAACCTCTTGGCCTTTTGGATCACGTAGGATATGGCATCAAGGTCTCTGGTCCTGTCTTTAGGGCAGAAGACATCTGGAGAGCTCTGCCACAAGATAAGACTGTTAAATCATTGGAGAGTAGAGAACGGAGGCCCTCATGTCAATGCCAAGGCTTTACAGATGCAATGAATCAGTGTCATTGTTGTCGTCCTCATTATTGTTATCAAATCGTCGTCATCATCACCACCACCACCACTACCTCTTGGAACATATCTTTGTCCATTAGTTTTCCAACAGCATCGTTACCTTCTCTCTACTTGTCTGTAACTGATCCTGTCTCTGTTCTTTATATATAATAATAATGTTCATTTATTTGGTAAAGCTCTTTTCTCATACCCAAGGTGCAATAAAATAAAAACAAAACAAAAAAAACACAGACCATAGAACACAGACAACAATCTAAGCTGTATACAGGTCTGGAGGACATGAGAACAGAATTAACAGAGGTCCTTGAAAGCTTTTCTGAACAGCACGGTCTTGAGCTGTGCCTTAAAGGAGGCCAGAGACTCTGCAGCCCTAATAGTGTCTGGAAGTGTGTTCCCCAGCCACGGAGCCGTGCAGCCTAAAGCCCTGTCACCCATAGGATGTGTGTGATGAGAAAAATGACAGATCACAGTTCCATGCTATCAATACTTCTGATGATTAACGTTCCCTCTGTTTTTCAGAAATGTTCATCGACTGGCCTAATTTACAACCAGCCAAACGTATGTTTTCTGTTGGAAGCAATGCAATTTTTCATCCCGTTAGCGTACTTAAAACAGCAGCTGATTAGTCATATCGAGCTGTACAAGACACAGCTTTTTTCACCCAACTGTCACCTCTCGTCAAAGTTCTTACTGTGGGAGGACATTGCAAATGTTTACATCATTTATATATCAGGACTAATGTAAAGGCTTTAACCAAGAAAAGTCTTCAAATAGTATGCATAAATATTGGCAATTTATTATTGCTAGCAAGAAAAACCCCAAAGAATTCATAATCTCTGTAAAGTATTCATTAATTTAGTATAAAATGAGCTTGTTTCAGAATGATACAAATTACTACTGATACAGAATGCTAAAAAATAATTTCAAGGCCCTTGTTAAAAGGTCACATCGTCCAGACAAACACCTGTCTTTATGCATGAAGCCATGTGAGAGAACGATTAGTTGTCACTCACAGAGACAAAGACTTCAGCCTTGGTGTTGTTGAAGAGAAGTGGAAGGTTCTCATCTTTGTTCCACAGGGCGCTCAGCCTTTTGGACCACATGGACGGTATAAAGTCCTTATACTGCAGCTGCCAGTAGAGGTTGAATACCCTGTGCAGGTCCAGTGCCAGGCAACTACAGTTGTAGACGATGATGCCCAGTTCTTTCATCTGAGAGACAACAAAGCAACAGCACAGATGTTGTACGGTGTTAGCATGTGCCCCCAGGGACTCCACCCATACCAAATCCTTACTTCACACATCTCTTCTCATCCTGCCTCCCCCTCCTCTCCTTCCATTCCCCCTTTTCCATTCCCTCTCCTCCCATCTCCTACTCCCCACACTTCAATTTCCCCTTCTCCCTCCTGTCCTCTTTTTTGTTTCCTCTCCACAGCCCAGTGCTCCTCTCCCTTCCAGCCCTGAATCCTCCCCATCGTCTTCTGCCCTCCTCTGGCCCTGGACGACGCAGGTAGTCCTCCATGCCCTTCCAATCACTAAGCCTCTCCAATCCCTTCTCACAGCAGGGTTTCAAGTGATGCACTTCTCAAGCAAATGTTTATTTCAGTGAAGTGATAAAGATAGACGGGCTAGGTACAGCGAATGGGGTCACACTTTAAATCAACCTTTTGTACTTTTTCAGCTTTGAGCAGCACCACGTTCCCTTTTTGTCCTCACTCAATTAATTCAGCCTTGTCCTTTCTCGTACGCACGTGAAAACGGTGACGTTTTCTGCCAACTATAAAAAGTTGCATCTCTTTTATATTCAGGATGTTTGTGCAACCTAAGCCAATTAATGGATGCTGTTCTCCTAGTGTAACTAGCAGTGTTTGAATAAATATTGATTGCAGAGTCATTGGACAAAAATCCCCAGAGCTGATGGTTGTACACAGTACCCTCAAAGTGCCTGCAATATCAGACCTCAAAATGAAATCAGGTTTTGTGTACACAGTAGATTGGTTAAAGTGTTTACGTAATCAAGGTATGTAACATATTAGTCAGTATGAGGAGCACTCATAGGTGGACTGGTCTCATTGAATGGAGAATAAATGTTACAGAAATATACACAGGTGGCCTCCCGAGTGGTGCAGTGGTCTGAGGCACTGCATCGCAGTGCTAGCTGTGCCACTAGAGATTCTGGGTTCGAGTCCAGGCGCTGTCGCACACCCAAGGGGTGGTGCACAATTGGCCCAGCATCATCCGGGTTAGGGGAGGGTTTGGCCAGCAGGGATGTCCTTGTCCCATCGCACACCATCGACTCCTGTGGCGGACCGGACACAGTGCACGCTGACACGGTCGCCGGGTGTATGGTGTTTCCTCCAACACATTGGTGCGGCTAGCTTCCTGGTTAAGTAGGCCTTGTGTCAAGAAGCAGTGTGGCTTGGTTGGGTTTCAGAGGACGCACGGCTCTCGACTGTTGCCTCACCCGAGTCCGTCCGGGAGTTGCAGCGATGAGACAAGACTGTAACTACCAATTGGATACCACACAATTGGGGAGAAAAAGGGGTAAAAAAAAAGAAAGAAATATACACAGGTAGGTAATATAATGGAGTGAATATACTAAGATACCGTGGACAGTGATCGCCAGTCCATGGAGGCGCTGCCGATGTAGATGTGCTTCCTGTCCACCACCCAGAAAGAAGAGTGCAGAAAGCCTTTGGTCAGGGCTGTCATGTTAATGTAGTGTACATCACCTACACAGTTAGGAAAAGACAGAATCGACAGAGATAGAAATCAGTGCTGTGAAAAAGTATTTGCACCCTTTCTGATTCTCCATTTTTGCATATTTTTGATACAGAATGTTATTGCAACACCAGGGTTGTGGGTTCGATTCCCATGGGGGACCAGTATGAAAAAAGTATGAAAATGCAGTCGCTCTGGATAAGAGCGTCTGCTAAATGACGTAAATAATCAGATCTTCAACCTAATATTAGATAAAGGGAACCTGAGTTCACAAATAACCCCAAAAATGTATACTTATTTTATTTATTTAATTAGCAATGTTATGCAACACCCAATTCCACTATGTTAAAAAGTAATTGCTCCCTTACACTCAATAACTGGCCGTGCCAACTTTAACTGCAATGACTGCAACCAAATGCTTCCTGTAGTTGTTGATCAGTCTCTAACATCGCTGTGGAGGAATTCTGGACCACTCTTGCATGCAGAACTGCTTTAACTCAGTGACATTTGTGGGCTGCTCATTTCAAGTCCTGCCACAACATCTCAATTGGGATTAGGTCTCGACTTTGATCAGACCATTCCAGGAACTGATAATATTTAGTATCAAAATATCCAAAAGTAGAGAAAATTAGAATGGTGGCAAATAATTTTTCACAGCAATGGGGTTAACCCTATTGGTGCATTGCGTAAGGGTGTGTGCCCTTTAAGTCGCTTCCCTGGCACACCGTTCACTACCCAGTATTTTCTATAAAATGGCAATATACTGTATACGGAATGTAAATGTCACTGGTCTTGTGGTTGACAACATGACTCACTGTGTCGAGACAGGCTCTTCAGCTCTGAAGAGTTGATCATTCCACTGGCTATCTTCAAATTGATTCCCTTCTTCTTCAGCCCCTGCAGTCTTTGCAGCAAAGCCTGACCCTGTAACCAAGAACACAATCAATTGGATCACCATAGGTCAGGGGTAGGCAACTAAATTCAGCCGCGGGCTGATTTGTCAAAGCGGGTGGTCGGGGGCCGAAACGTAATTATAATAATTTGTACACTGCAAAATGACCACAAGTAAGCTCAAAAATATATTGCATTTGAAACTAACAATAATTTCATACCTAGATTACATTGAGACACAATCATACACTACCTGACCAAAAGTATGTGGACACCTGCTCGTCAAATATCTCATTCCAAAATCATGGGCATTAATATGGAGTTGGTCTCCCCTTTACTGCTATAACAGCTTCCATTCTTCTGGGACGGCTTTCCACTAGATGTTGGAACATTGCCTCAGGGACATGCTTCCATTTAGGCACGAGCATTAGTGAGGTCGGGCACTGATGTTGGGTGATTAGGCCTGGCTCGCAGTTGGCGTTCCAATTCATCCCAAAGGTGTTCGATGGGGTCAGGGCTTTGTGCAGGCCAGTCAAGTTCTTCCACACCGATCTCGACAAAACATTTCTGTATGGACCTCGCTTTGTGCACGGGGGCATTATCATGCTGAAACAGTAGGGCCTTCCCAAAACTGTTGCCAAAGTTGGAAGCACAGAATCGTCTAGAATGTCATTAAGATTTCACTTCACTGGAACTAAGGGGCCTAGCTTGAACCATGAACAACAACCCCAGACCATTATTCCTCCTCCACCAAACCTGGCACTATGGGGCAGGTAGTGTTCTCCTGGCATCAGTGTAAACGCGTCAGTCAGACTGCCAGATGGTGAAGCGTGATTCATCACTACAGAGAACGCTTTTCCACTGCTCCAGAGTCCAATGGCGGCGAGCTTTACGCCACTGCAGCCGAGGCTTGCAATTGCGCATGGTGATCTCAGACTTATATGCGGCTGCTCGGTAATGGAAACCCATTTCATGAAGCTCCCGACGAACAGTTATTGTACGGTTGTTGCTTCCAGAAGAGGTTTGGAACTCGGTAGTGAGTGTTGCAACCGAGGACAGACGTTTTTTACGCTCTACGCACCTCAGCACTAGGCAGTCATGTCCTGTGGCCTACCACTTCATGACTGAGCCGTTGTTGCTCCTAGACATTTCTTCACAGTCGACCTGGACAGCTCTAGCAGGGCAGTCACTGAACTCTTCAGTAAGGCCATTCTACTGCCAATGTTTGTCTATGGCGATTGCATGGCTGAGTGCTTGAATTTATACACCTGTCAGCAACGGGTGTGGCTGAAATAGCCAAATCCACTCATTTGAAGGGGTGTCCACATACTTTTGTATATATAGTGTATCTATTTTTATTTTGTGGGAATAATTGAACAGATTTCCTAAAAAAAAAATTGGTTTGTTGCTGAATTGTGATTTAAAAATATATATTTTTAACCAATAACCAAAAATGCATTTCATTTTAATGTAATTTTTTACATTGGGCCAGGCTCCAGAAATTATAATTGTGTAGGCCAGAGGGCCCCCAAGTGCAATTTCTCTCCAGTTAAACTGCCAAGGGGTGCCATTATGCCTAATGAACTAAATGGCAGTGGGTAGATACAGGGGTTGTCCAAACCTCAACGCTGCCATTATAGCCAAACCCCTGTGTAACCTTAGCCTCGGTGTAAGCAGGAGTGTTTTAGTGCTAATGGCCGTCAGATGTTTGGTTTTTTTAAGGGGGGGGGGGGGCAACACAATAGATGGGCTTGGCTTTGGCTGCAAACTAATAATGGCACATTCTGGCAGAAAATGGCCATACCCAGTCTGCATAAGTCTATAAAGACAATGTGTGAGAGATGGATAAGACTGGACTTAAGGCTGATCTTTGAAGCAACAAGAAGTCACAGCAGCTGGAATAATGTGAACAAGTTATGTATACATACTCCCTGGATACAGCTGTTTCTTATTTCTTGTTTTCTTTATTATATACTTTAAAAATATATTATTTAGACTATTTTATTAATAAGTGCACTGTTGGGTAGAGCTCGCAGTTAACCATTTCACTGTGCTTTTACAATAAAACTTGAACTTGAGCTATTTGTATTCTTGGTGGAAGAACAGTAATGAGCATCTTATCCAATAAAATTGGTTTTGTTGACAAGAAAAAGACCATAAGTAAAACTGCCACGTAAAGTAAGTGTTATGGCTAGGTATGATAAACAGTAATGCCTTATTTGGCCTGGGGGTGCTACCTGTTTGGTTGTTGTGCTTACCTGCCTAGAAGATTGTAGGAATCTGGATTCATAGTCCGGGGGGTTCAGGTTCCATTGAGGTGACACAATCTCCACAGAGTGACCAGCCACTGCCAGGTCCAACAGGCTGTGCAGCCCAGCAGAGAGGGGGAGGTGGGACGTAGCATTCTCAGAGAAGGTGACATCTTCTGGAATATTCTCCACAAGCACTACCCTGTGATTGAAAATGAGTGGAAAAAAAACTAATTTAATGACACATGGCTGTTTTTCAGCCTTGTAATTGAAAAGACCTAGAAGCCAGAGAAGTTTAATTAAAGAACTGTTATTTTAATAGAGTAATTTACAGCAGAGACAATTATGTCTGTCTGCATTAGCCACAGAATCATCTGTAACTTGTGCAGCTGCCTTGGGATGTTGTAAAACGAGGTCATATGCATTGACGTTCGCCTATGATTACCTCCTACACTATATTTTAGAAAATGATCCATCTAGACATTATCACCGAGATCGGTTGTAGGGGTGAATAGAAGAGTGGCTGGACTGCCTTCTAACAGGAACACCGTGGCAGAACTCTAATGGAACTGTAGCACATTTTCCAGGGCATCATTTAGAATCATTATCTATGCATCCGGCTGCTTTCAAGTAGAGTGAATTATAGTATCATAAATGTAATGGAAATCAAAGATGAAAAGGCTTCTAAACCCAGCCAGTGAAGTCTCAACACCAATAGTCAGTCATCAAGCCTGGGTTCAAATAGTACTTGTTTTCTTTGAAATACTTCGAGTAATTTTTTAATTTTACCAGGCAAGTCCGTTAAGAACAAATTCTTATTTTCAATGACGGCCTAGGAACAGATTTGTACCTTGTCAGCTCGGGGATTTGAACATGAAACCTTTCGGTTACTAGTCCAACGCTCTAACCACTAGGCTACCCTGCCACCCCGATAATAGAGTGAGTCTGCTTGGATGGTCAGGGTTTGCATTTTTGGGGATTATTCCATTGGTTCCACTGCATCAGGCAGGCTCAATTACACACAGTTAAAGAATTTAAAAGAATTTGAACCCAAGTTGTAGTTTTTTTCTTTACCCCACCAAATTGGCACTCCAGCAGGAAATCTCTACTTTGCCTCGCTCTCCAAGGCCAAGGTAAGGTCTTTAGATCAGGTTTAACACTCGCAAGGCTGGACAGTATTCCAGGGAGCATTCTCAGAGCATGCTCAGATCATCTGGCACATATATTCACTGTCATTTTCAACCTCTCCTTTGAAAGGCTGGTTACGGCACACATCAACACCATCATCCCAGACACCTTAGGCCCACTCCAATTTGCATACCGCCCCAACAGATCCATAGATGACGCAATCTCAATTGTACTCCACACTGCCCTCACCCACCTATACTGTATAAGAGGAATACCTACCGTTGAAGTCTGAAGTTTACATACACTTAGGTTGGAGTCATTAAAAAAAACTTGTTTTTCAACCCCTCTACAAATGTATTGTTAACAAACTATAGTTTTGGCAAGTCGGTTAGGACATCTACTTTGTGTATGACACAAGTAATTTTTACAACAATTCTTTACATACAGATTATTTCACTTATGAATGTTCACTATATCATAATTCCAGTGGGACAGAAGTTTACATACACTAAGTTGACTGTGCCTTTACACAGCTTGGAAAACTCCAGAAAAGTATGTTATGGCTTTAGAAGCTTCTGATAGGCTAATTGACATAATTTGAGTCAATTGGAGGTGTACCTGTGGATGTATTTCAAGGCCTACCTTCAAACTCAGTGCCTCTTTGCTTGACATCATGGGAAAATCTAAAGAAATCAGCCAAGACCTCAGAAGAAAAATTGTAGACCTCCACAACTCTGGTTCATCCTTGGGAGCAATTTCCAAATGCCTGAAGGTACCCTGTTTATCTGTACAAACAATAGTATGCAAGTGTAAACACCACGGGACCACGCAGCCATCATACCGCTCAGGAAGGAGATGCGTTCTGTCGCCTAGAGAGGAATGTACTTTGGTGCGAAAAGCGCAAATCAATCCCAGAACAACAGCAAAGGACCTTGTGAAGATGCTGGAGGAAACAGGTACAAAAGTATCTATATCCACAGTAAAACGAGTCCTATATTGACATAACCCGAAAGGCCACTCAGCAAGGAAGAAGCCACTGCTCCAAAACCACCATCAAAAAAGCCAGACTATGGTTTGCAACTGTACATGGGGACAAAGATTGTACTTTTTGGAGAAATGTCCCCTTGTCTGATGAAACAAAAATAGAACTGTTTGGCCATAATGACCATCATTATGTTTGGTGGAAAAAGGGGAGGCTTGCAAGCTGAAGAACACCATCCCAACCGTGAAGCACTGGGGTGGCAGAATCATGTTGTGGGGGAGCTTTGCTGCAGGAGGGACTGGTGAACTTCACAAAATACATGGCATCTGAGAAAAATGATGTGGATATATTGAAGCAACATCAAGATATCAGACAGGAAGTTAAAGCTTGGTCGCAAATGCGTCTTCCAAATGGACAATGACCACAAGCATACTTCCAAAGTTCTGGCAAAATGGCTTAAGGACAACAAAGTCAAGGTATTGGAGTGGCCATCTCAAAGCCCTGACCTCAATCCTATAGAAAATTTGTGGGCGGTATTGAAAAAGCGTATGAGAGCAAAGAGGCCTACAAACCTGACTCAGTTACACCAGCTCTGTCAGGAGGAATGGGCCAAAATTCACCCAACTTATTGTGGGAAGCTTGTGGAAGGCTACCCAAAATGTTTGACCCAAGTTTAAATTGTTTAAGGTAATGCTACCAAATACTAATTGAGTGTATGCAAATTTCTGACCCACTGGGAATGTGATGAAAGAAATTAAAACTTAAATAAATAATTCTCTCTACTATTATTCTGAAATTTCACATTCTTAGAATAAAAGTGGTGATCCTAACTGACCTAAGACAGGGAATTTTAACCAGGATTAAATGTCAGGAATTGTGAAAAAACTGAGTTTAAATGTATTTGGCTAAGGTGTATGTAAACTTCCAACTTCAACTGTATGTGAGAATGCGGTTCATTGACTACAGCTCAGCGTTCAACATGATTGTCCCCTCCAAGCTCTTCACCAATGTCATGACGTTGGCCTGGGGGTAGGTTTACGACAGTCATAAAAACTTCTTCCCCCCTTTTTCCTCTCTCTACCCTACTGATGTTACATTTGCAAACACCTTGGTTAACATAGAGATTCTGGGAACATCAGAAGGTGAGGGGAAATTAACTATGTTCTGGTAATCCGACCAATTGAACATATGCGGTGGTACTTAATTAATATGTCAGTTCGGTTGTCATCTGTGAATTAGGCCCGAATAAGTGGCCCGCCCACATGAAGAGACATAGGTTGTTAACTATGAAACACACCCCTTTTCTCCCTTCCTATATAAAGCCTTGACGACAATATAACCTCCTGTTCCGAGGATGTGAGGACGACGGTCCTATGTCCGAATGGTTCAGATAATAACTACAGAACGAAGCCAACATCAGCGTGAGCTTTGGTTGCGAATGGTATGAACTTTGAACTCTTATTCACTACAGAAGTGATACCTCCTAGCCGTTGAGTTAGCAACAGCAGCTGCAAACGAGGGTTAGGAAGGAACAGACAGAGTATCCCGTCTATCACACAACGACGTTACTATAACGTATCCAATTGACCACCAGGGACATTCTTCAAAGGACAAAGGACTCGGTTTGGCAACAAGGCCTTCCATCTATCACCAACCTACCGAAGCGCAGCTCAGAGTAAATATTTATTGCATTTTCCTTTTCCAAATGGGCGGTAATTCAGAATGCATCAGATACTGTATTTACGATAGCACAGCTTTGCCCTTTGTTCATCAGTCTTCCCTCTCTTTCACTCAAACCCAGCCCCTTTTCTTTTGTGTAACAAGCTGTCACATCTGACGTTTTCCTTTATGACGTAATTTGTAATCAAGTTATGATTAATTATGTGTATGTGTAATTCTGTGTGATTAGTTAGGTATTTAGTAAATAGATAATTAAACCCAATATTGTATTGCTGATTCAACTTGTTAGCCAGGGTTCGTGAAGATAACCAAGAATTTACAACATTCAGATGAGACTGAATTAAGGTGACGATTAATATTGACTGCTATTGATGTAAAATATTACTAGGTCTTTAAGAGTTTATTCAGAAGATTATTTAGTGGTGCCCCGACTCTCTAGTTAATTACATTTACATGATTAGCTCAATCAGGTAATATTAATTATGGATCAATTATTTTATAGAATAGCATGTCATATCAATTAATCCGGCATAGCCAAAGACACGACACCGAGCTTAGGAGCCTGGGACTGAACACCTCCCTATGCAACTGAATCCTGGACTTCCTGACGGGCCAACCCCAGGTGGTGAGGGTAGGCAACATCCCCTCTGCCACGATGACCCACAACACGGGGGCCCCACAGGGGTGCATGCTTAGTCCCCTCCTGTACTCCCTGTTCATCTACAACTGTGTGGCCATGCACAACTCCAACACTATCAAGTTTGCTTACGACATGAGGATGGTAGGCCTGATCACCGGCGATGATGACACAGCCTACGACGACACAGCCTACAGGGAGGGGGTCAGTGACCTCCCTCAACATCAGTAAGACCAAGGAGCTGATCATGGATCTGGGGGGGGGGCAAGCACACCCTCCACCCACATCAACGGGCCTGCAGTGGAGCAGGTCGAGAGCTTCAAGTTCCTCGTTGTCCAAATGACTAAGGAATTAAAATGGTCCACTCACACATACACAGTTGTGAAGAAGGCATGACAGTGCCTCTTCCCCCTCAGGAGGTTGAAAACGTTTGGCAATGGACCCTCAAATCCTCAAAGTTCTGCAGCTGCACCATTGAGAGCATCTTGACTGGCTGCATCACTGCTTATTATGGCAACAGCACCAGTCTCGATCGCATGGCACTACAGAGGGTGGTGCGGACAGCCCAGTACATCACTAGGGCCGAGCTCCCTGCCATCCAGGACCTCTACATCAGGCGGTGTGAAAGGAAGGCCCGGAAAATTGTTAAAGACTCCAGCCACTGTTCTCTCTGCTTCCGCATGGCAAGCGGTATCGGTGCATCAAGTCTGACACCAACGAGGCTTCCCGAGTGGCGTAGTGGTCTAAGGCACTGCTATCTGTGCCACTAGAGATCCTGGTTCGAGTCCAGGCTCTGTCGTAGCCAGCCGGGATCAGGAGACCCATAGGGCGACGCACAATTAGCCCAGTGTTGTCTGGGTTAGGGGAGGGTTTGGCCAGTAGGAATGTTCCTGTCCCATCGCGCATTAGCAACTCCTGTGGATGGCCGGGCGCAATGGACACTGACACGGTTGCCAGGTGTACGGTGTTTCCTCTGACACATTGGTGCAGCTGGCTTCAGGGTTAAGCGGGTGTTGTGTCAAGAAGCAGTGCGGCTTGACTGGGTTGTGTTTCGGAGGACGCACAGCTCTTGACCTTTGCCTCTCCTGAGTCTGTACGCGAGTTGCAGCGGTGGGACAAGACTGTAACTACCAATTGGATACCATGAATTTGGGGAGAAAAAGAGATTTAAAAAAAAGTAAAATAAATGAATAAGGGATTTAATAAAAGTCTGGACACCAATAGGCTCCTGAACAGCTTCAATCCCCAAGCCATAAGACTGGTAAATAGCTAACAGAATGGCTACACGGACTGAGTTGACCCGTGTTTTATTTCTGCACCCTCTGTATGCACACTCACAGGACTCAAACACACACACACGTGTGCGCATACAATCAATTACGCATCATATATCCTGAGGCCTAGTCACCTGACCCTAATACATAGTATCACTCCAGTATCCCTGCACATTGTTTATATGGTATTGGAACTGACCCTGTACAGTACATAGCTTCTTACTTTCTCATGTTCTTATTTGTTGTGTGTTTTTGTTATGTTATTTTTAGTACTACATTGATATTGATTACTGCATTTGGGATTTGGAGCTTGCAAGAAAGGCAGTTCAGTGCACATGACATTAAAACTTGAAATACATTTTAGAAACACAGTGTCTATTGTCTCTCCATGAATGTATCCAGGTCTAAGTGAAACATATATCAGTGACTTAGGCTGTCATAGCAACCTGACAACAAACACAGATCCGACCTAACAAACACAGATGTACGTCAAACTGTGTGCTGGGCCATAAGGACATCATCAAAGCTAATTGATCATAAGTAATTGAATTAAATCTTCTAAGAACTGTGTTACATCTGCCAAGAATGTGTTCTATTTCAATTTCATAGACACACCACGCAGTACATTTCTGTACATTGCAAATTCATTTGCTCTCCTCAATGTTTCAAACCCCATTCTAGCCCAGCAGGAGTGCTGAATATAAGGTAAACATATTGGAATTAGTGTGTCAGCCTGAGTGCTTTAGACACACTGCATGCTTTTATCAAACCCGAATGGCTCTGAAGGATGGGTTTCCTCCTACGTTTGGATAAAGGAAGTCATGCAACATCAAGCCAGAGAAAATGTGCAACTCCATTAGCGGATCTGCAATTACATTATAATATCTGGCCTCCGTTCCTATCCTTTGTAGAAGACATGGACCCAGCTACTTTCACAACTCCATAAACAAACCCAAATTGGAATTTGTATCACTATTTTTACTCTTGTTTACTTTTTTTGGATTATCTCTCTCACACACAGTTGAAGTTTACATACACCTTAGCCAAATACATTTAAACCTAGTTTTTTTTTACAATTCCTGACATTTAATCCTCGTACAAACTCCCTCAGGTCAGTTAGGATCACCACTTTGAACGCACCAAAGTACGTTAATCTCTAGGCGACAGAACGCGTCTCCTTCCTGAGCGGTATGACGGCTGCGTGGTCCCATGGTGCTTATACTTGCGTACTATTATTTGTACAGATGAATGTGGTACCTTCAGGCATTTGTAAATTGCTCCCAAGGATGAGCCAGACTTGTGGAGGTCTACAATTTTTCTTCTGAGGTCTTGGCTGATTTTCCCATGATGTCAAGCAAAGAGGCACTGAGTTTGAAGGTAGGCCTTGAAATACATCCACAGGTAATTGACTCTCCAATTGACTCAAATTATGTCAATTAGCCTATCAGAAGCTTCTAAAGGCATGATATAATTTTCTGCAATTTTCCAAGCTGTTTAAAGGCACAGTCAACTTTGTATGTACACTTCTGACCCACTGGAATTGTGATACAGTGAATTATAAGTTAAATAATCTGTATGTAAACAATTGTTGGAAAAATGACTCGTGTCATGCACAAAGTAGATGTCCTAACCGACTTGCCAAAACTATAGTTTGTTAACAAGAAATTGGTGGAGGGGTTGACAAACGAGTTTTAATGTCTCCAACCTAAGTGTATGTAAACTTCCGACTTCAACTGTATATATAACTCAAATTCTATATAATACCTGCTTTAAGTCTGGTTTTGGGGTGGGGCTCTGTTGGAGCATTGGGGTAGGTTTAATCTGGTAGGGGATCAGTGTGTGTTCTGTTAGAGCATGGGGGGTTGGGGTGGGTTTAATCTGGTAGGGGATCAGTGTGTGTTCTGTTAGAGCATGGGGGTTGGGGTAGGTTTAATCTGGTAGGGGATCAGTGTGTGTTCTGTTAGAGCATGGGGGTTGGGGTGGGTTTAATCTGGTAGGGGATCAGTGTGTGTTCTGTTAGAGCATGGGGGGTTGGTGGGTTTGATCTGGTAGAGGATCAGTGTGTGTTCTGTTAGAGCATGGGGGGTTGGTGGGTTTGATCTGGTAGAGGATCAGTGTATGTTTTTCCCTCTACCTGTTCTTTCTTATCTGTATAATTATAAAAATTGCAACAAAAAATTACAAAAAACTACATTGCTCCTGCTTTATCTTGCCAGATCATTGATTCATACCGATCCAATACCGAGCAAACATTCTTCATGCTGGGAAATGGTTGAATATTGGAGGAAAACGCCTCTGGAGTGGCGCAGCGGTCTAAGGCACTGCAGCACTATAGTCACTCCTGTGGCGGGCTGGGGGGATGCATGCTGACAAGGTCGCCAGGTGTATAGTGTTTCCTTCGACACATCGGTGAGGCGGACTTCCAGATTAAGCAGGCATTGTGTCAAGAATCAGTGCGACTTGGCGGGGTCGTGTTTCGTTGGACGCACTGATCTCGATCTTCGCCTCTCCCGAGAACGTACGGGAGTTGCAATGATGGGACAATTGGACACCACGAAATTGGGGAGAAAAAAGTGGGTAACCCCCCAACATATATATAAAAAACATTTGGAGGAAAACACAGTTAATCACATAAAACGGTAATAGGGCAAGTCAAGTGAGATGTTGAGCAGACATTCAGTTCCTGGCCCCGGTTGAGTCAGCAAGCAGACAAAATACCGTCAGTGCTGCAAAACCAAATTGACTGGTGGTGTACCAGAAAAAGTGACTGGGTGACTAACCACTTGAAATCAGGTCATGACGTTGGAGAAAAGGAATATGGTAAAGGACACTAAGGTGTTCATATGTTCCATAAGTAAAGCACTACATATCCCAAAGAGAATGGTAGTCAAACAAATGTGTTTGTGAAATGAACTTGGATTGATTTAGGTTAGGATCAAGAAAGTATGGTAGATTATTCTGTAAGCTTTAAATCTCTAAAACATGAATAGACAAAATGCAATAACACACAAACAAGCAAACTCTGGAAATAGCATGCAGCATTCAGAGACTGATAAAATGAACAGTCACTCCATGCATTATTTACCATTAGAATTAGAAACACAAAAGTGGGGAAGACCAGGGAAGAAGAACATGTCATCTTAATGAGAAAAAACAACAACCCATTTCACTCAATAAATAATGCACGGGGATTATGTATGCCTCTAACAGCAAGCAGGTCTCTGTAAAGTGAGGAGAGCATTTGTTTCAGCACTAAGGACATCCATAGATTTATTTACACGGCGTGCACATTAGGCCACCCTCATTTGAAATACCAATGTGCAGCCGTGTGTATTACTTGATACCCAAGTGGAGGAAACTTCAGTAATTTTCTAAAGTTTTAAATCTCTGGAATGACAATGAAATCCCTCCCACCTATCTGAAAGGCTGATTTCAGTGGTGTTGATGTCCTTCAGTGGTGCATCCATGACACGCACAGAGCTGCTAACGAAGAAGTCCAGTTAAACCCAACAGCTCTGCGAACGAGCAGGAAGCCTGTCCAGGCAGACACACTGGAGCAGACTGGCATGTTAAATGGTGGAAACTATTTTGATAGTAGCAGCCAAGGCTCTGTGAATGTGAATGAGACCCATGATGGATGACTAGCTAGATATGCCTGGAATTGATCAGTGTTTTCATGTATTCTTTATGACATCAAAATAGGAATAGGCAAATTCACATATAGTACGATGACGTAAGTCATGAAAAAAGTATTATGCATTATTGTAATGTCATTACAAATGTCTGAAATATTGCTGTTGTCCATCTTTTCTTACACTTTAAATCCCCACCCCCATTGCCCACAGGAGGCCGTATGCTGCTTGCCAGGCCAAATTTGTTTTTAATTGACTTGCCTGGTAAAATAAAACAGTTAAATAAAAAAATACAATTTCTGAGAATACTCAAATACAGATACAGTACCAGTCAAATGTTTGGACACACCCACACCTACTAATTGAAAAAAACTTGTTGTCTTAAATGTCTTAAAGTAATGATGGATTGTCATTTCTCTTTGCTTATTTTAGTTGTTCTTGCCATCTTTTACCAAAGGGCTATATTCTGTATACCACCCCTACCTTGTCAAATTAACTAAACATTTTTTTTTTAAATCATATTTTTTTTCTCCCCAATTTCGTGGTATCCAATTGTTTTTAGTAGCTACTTGTCTCATCGCTACAGCTCCCGTACGGGCTCGGGAGAGACGAAGGTTGAAAGTCATGCGTCCTCCAATACACAACCCAACCAAGCCGTACTGCTTCTTAACACAGCGTGCATCCAACCCGGAAGCCAGCCGCACCAATGTGTCGGAGGAAACACAGTGCACCTGGCAACCTTGGTTAGCGCGCACTGCGCCTGGCCCGCCACAGGAGTCGCTGGTGCGCGATAAGACATCCCAACCCCCAAGCCCTCCCCAACCCGGACGACGCTAGGCCAATTGTGCGTCGCCCCACGGACCTCCCGGTCGCGGCCGGTTACGACAGAGCCTGGGCAGGAACCCAGAGTCTCTGATGGCACAGCTGGCGCTGCAGTACAGCACCCTTAACCACTGCGCCACCCGGGAGGCCACAAATGAACTTTTAACAAGGCACACCTGTTAACTGAAATGCATTCCAGGTGACTACCTCATGAAGCTGGTTGAGAGAATGCCAGTAGTGTGCAAACCTGTCATCAAGACAAAGGTGGCTACTTTGAAGAATCTCAAAGATTTGTTTAACACTTTCTTGGTTACTACATGATTCCATATGTGTTATTTCATAGTTTTGATGTCTTCACTATTATTCTGCAATGTAGAAACTAGTAAAAAGAAAAGAAAAAGACTTGAATGAATAAGTGTGTCCAAACTTTTGACTGGTACTGTATATATGAGGATAAATTCAAGAAATAAAATGTAAGAATCTCACTGCCTGGGCCTGAGACTGGATTTAGTATGTTTCAGCCCTGGAGTTTCATTGAGTTATAATACTGCTGTCAGTGGCTAAGACAATCCATTAATTCAGACTCCAGATGCTGGCAGAACTTTGAGCCTGTTTGGTTACTGTTTAGAATATGACCCAGGTAGAGTGTCTTGGATGCTACTGCCAGAAATAGTAAACAGTCATCATTCCTTTATAGGGCACTGGGTGAATACTGACTGCACTGGTAATTAGTAGCCAAAAACACATGTTTGACAAACTGTTCTTATGCCCCTTGATTCATTATACAGTTTAGGTGACATTAAAACAAACATTTGATGGGGACTTCCATGTATAAAGTCTTGTACGAAGTAAATAAACAGTCTAGTTCTGCTACTGCATTATCAGGAGCAGTGGATTCCAAAGATAGATTTTAATCAAAGGTCTACCAGTAAATGAGACCACTAACCCTTTTCTAGGTCCATCACCATCCGGAAACTACATTATTTAGTTTCTAGTCTACCACTACACAGCCTTGGATCAATATGTACCTCGTCAACAGACATTCAATACCAGCTGTTAGACAAGTACAGCAATGCACAATATGATCGCATCTAATTGGCTACAGGAATCTTTGGATTAACCTAAAGTTGTGAGGTAGAATATCATTGCAATAAGGCATTAGTTGATGTTAGACACTAATAGCTTAATACACCTTGTAATGCAGTTGCACAGTTTGACAATCGGGTATAGGTTGACAATTTGACATTACTCATGCGAGACAGGAAATAGGAGCTCAAACAGTATACCAGAGCCTACAAGGTAAAACATCTGCCGCTGTGCCCTTGAGCAAGCATACCACACTGCATCCCACTGCTGGCTTGCCTCTGAAGCTAAGCAGGATTGGTCCTGGTCAGTCTCTGAATGGGAGACCAGATACTGCTGGAAGTGGTGTAGGAAGCACTCTTTCCTCTGGTCTAAAAAAATATATCCCATTGGCCTGTGTAGGGTGCCGTCTTCGGATGGGACGTTAAACAGGTGTCCTGACTGTCTGTGGTCACTAAAGATCCCATGGCACTTATTGTAAGAGTAGGGGCATTAACCCCGGTCTCCTGGCTGTATTCTCAATATGGCCCTCCTATCATGGCTACCTAATCATCCCCAGCTTCCAATTAGCTCATTCATCACCCCCCATCCCCTGTAACTATTCCCCAGGTTGTTGCTATAAATGAGAATGTGTTCTCAGTCAACTTACCTGGTAAAATAAGGGTAAAATAAGTAAAAGCTAGGCACTTAACCCTAATTTCTCCAGGGGCGCTGTACAATGGTAGTTGGGGAGTTGGAATATGCAAGAAACACAGTTCCATTACACTTGTGTGTAAAATAACAAATATAAGCACCCCTCAAATTATTATTAGTCTGAAAAGTATAAAAAGTACTTCAGCACTCTTGAAGTGAAAGAGCTGTTGAGAGATGCTATCAACCCCCATACTGCTCACGGAACATTACGTTCACTAAGCTCTACCATGGCATGGCAAAATTTCATCATGAACAGAACCCCAATCATTCTAAAACAGCACTCCATGCATAATCCCAGACAATTAATGCTAAGACAGCAGGAGCCAATGGGATCAGACATGGCAAGATACAGGCGGTCCTGAAATAGACCAAGTTAACAGCAGTGAAATGTAGCACTGGTCAATAGTGGCTCCAAATGCTGACAGTTTACAAAGAGTCATAAGGAAGGAAGCAGCATCATGTCGATCATTATGAACTCCTCTCTGGCACACTGCAACCCTAATCTGGGAAAACGTCTGACGCAGCACAGAAGTTTATCCTGCACACAGGATATTAATTTGATGAAATATTCTGTTTACAAAGCCTATGTGCCCTGTTCCAAAAATGTATCTAATTTTCCCCCTGAAGCAGACTTCCTGAATACAAGCAATACAAGATCCCTGCCTCATAAAGGTCTTGGCCTATGACACATACAACATTGTATATATATGCCAGATTTGGAGAACTATGATTCCCATAATTTACATTAATGTCTTGATCAAAGTATTACATTTTCTCTACACCACACTGACTTAGCTTACTAGGCAAAGTGGATAGGTTCCACTCTGAATGAGCACAGTGGATTTCTATCTTCCTCAAACAAACCCATCGCTCAAAATAGATTATTTCTCACACAATGCTTTCAGATGTGCCCTGTCATCGATGCAGCCCAACAGAAGGCCATTTATGTGGACACCTGTTCGTCGAACATCTCATTTCAAAATCATGGGCATTAATATGGAGTTAGTCCCTCCTTCGCTGCAATAACAGACTCTGTTAGGACACTAGCTTTCCACTAGATGTTGGAACATTGCTGCTGGGATTTGCTTCCATTAAGCTGCAAGAGAATTAGTGAGGCCGGGCACGGATGTAGGGCGATTAGGCCTGGCTCGCAACCGGCGTTCTATTTCATCCCAAAGGTGTTCGATGGGGTTGAGGTCAGGGCTCTGTGCAGGCCAGTCAAGTTCTTCCACAGCGATCTCGACAAACCATTTCTGACCTCGCTTTGTGCACGGGGGTAATGTCATGCTGAAACAGGAAATGGCCTTCCACAAACTGTTACCACAAAGTTGGAAGCACATAATTGTCTAGAATGTCATTGTATGCTGTAGCATTGAGATTTCCCTTCACTGGAACTAAGGGACATAGCCCGAACCATGAAAAACTACCCCAGACCATTATTCCTCCACCAAACTTTACATTTGGCACTATGCATTGGGGCAGGTAGCGTTCCCCTGGCATCCGCCTAACCCATATTTGTCTGCCAGGTGGTGATGCGAGATTCATTTTTATTTATTAAATATTTTAGTTAACCTTTATTTAACTAGGCAAGTTAGTTAATAACAAATTCTTACTTACAATGACGGCCTACCAAAAGGCGAAAGGCCTCCTGTGGTGACGGGCTGGGATTTAATTTAAAAAAATATATATATATGTATATAAAAATATAGGACAAAACACACATCACGACAAGAGAGACAACACAACACTACATAGAGATCTAAGAAAATAAGATACCAAGGCAGCAACACATGACAACAGCAAAGGGCAAGAAGGTAGAAACAACAATACATCACACAAAGCAGCCACAACTGTCAGTAAGAGTGTCCATGATTTGAAGAGATTTGAGATAAAACTGTCCAGTTTGAGTGTTTGTTGCAGCTCGTTCCAGTCGCTAACTGCAGCGAACTGAAAAGACAAGTGACCCAGGGATGTGTGTGCTTTGGGGACAGGATGTGACTGGCAGAACGGGTATTGTATGTGGAGGATGAGGGCTGCAGTAGGTATCTCAGATTTGGGGAGTGAGACCTAAGAGGGTTTTATAAATAATCATCAACCAGTGGGTCTTGTGACAAGTATACAGAAATGACCAGTTTACAGAGGAGTAAAGAGTGCAGTGATGTGTCCTATATGTAGCATTGGTGGCAAATCTGATGGCCGAATGGTAAAGTACATCTAGCCGCTCGAGAGCACCCTTACCTGCCGATCTATAGATTGCGTCTCTGTAATCTAGCATGGGTATGGTGGTCATCTGAATCAGGGTTAGTTTGGCAGCTGTGGTGAGGAGGAGCGACTATGATAGATGAAGCCAAGTCTAGATTTAACTATAGCCTGCAGCTTTGATATATGCTGAGAGATGGACAGTGTACCGTCTAGCCAGTCAATTGATTATTGACACGTTTTTCCAACACTTTTGATAAGTACTTGTATGCGGTGACTACCTCAAGCTCTAAACCATCAGAGTTAGTAATCACACCTGTGGGGGCATTCTTCTTAACAAACCACATGACCTTTGTTTTGAAGGTGATCAGAACAAGGTTAAGGGTAGAGAAAGCTTTTTGGACACTAAGAAAGCTTTGTTGTAGAGCATTTAACACAAAATCCGGGGAGGGGCCAGCTGAGTATAAAACTGTATCTGCATATAAATGGATGAGAGAGCTTAATACTGCCTGAGCTATATTGTTGATGTAAATTGAGAAGAGCTTGGGGCCTAGGATTGAGCCTTGGGGTACTCCCTTGGTGACAGGTAGTGGCTGAGACAGCAGATTCTCTGACTTTATACACTGCACTCTTTGAGAGAGGTAGTTAGCAAACCAGGCCAAAGACCCCTCAGAGACACCAATACTCCTTAGCCAGCCAACAAGAATGGAATGGTCTACCATATCAAATGCTTTGGCCAAGTCAATATATATATATATATATATATATATATATATATATATATATTTAAATTGCCACAAAACATTGCATAGAATCAAGGGCAAAGGTGACATCATTGAGGACCTTTAAGGTTGCAGTGACACATCCATAACCTGAGCGGAAACCAGATTGCAATAGTATAGAAAGCCAGTCAATTGTTTATTGACACGTTTTTCCAACACTTTTGATAAACGGGGCAAAATAGAAATGGTCCTATAAATCCTCTAGTGACTCCCCATCCCGCATGCGGGAGCGTAATCATCACCTGACACTAATTAGCATAACGCAACGGACATAAATATCCCTAGAAAATATTCCAATTCGGACAATTCGTTTTTCAGTAGGACCGATTGGAGTAATGGCTACCTCTGTATTTTACGCGAGAATCTCTCTGGCAGCATCAGGTGACCACTTGCGCAATGTAGCCGCTTATGGGTATTCTTCAACATAAATGCGTAAAACTATGTCACAATGCTGTAGACACCTTCGGGAATACGGAGAAAGAGTAATCTGGTTGATAGCCCATTCACTGCTCAATAGGGACTCATTGGAACGCAGCGCTTTCAAAACATGGGGCACTTCCGGATTGGATTTTTCTCAGGCTTTTGCCTGCAACATCAGTTCTGTTATACTCACAGACAATATTTTTACAGTTTTGGAAACTTTAGAGTGTTTTCTATCCTAAGCTGTCAATTATATGCATATTCTAGCATCTTGTCCTGACAAAATATCCCGTTTACTACGGGAATGGTTTTTTTTTTTCAAAAATGAAAATACTGCCCCCGAGTCACAACAGGATTTATAACAGTTAGGATCAGCTGGATCTCCCCCTTTGTTTCAAGGACAAACCGTGGATGCCTTCCAAGCAATGGTGTCACGCCCTGGTCAAAGTATTTTGTGTTTATCTTTATGTATTTGGTCAGGCCAGGGTGTGGCATGGGGTTTTTGTAATTGTGGTGTGTTTGTCTTGGGGTTTTGGTGGTGGTATTGGGATTGTAGCTTAGTGGGTTGTCTAGCAAGGTCTATGGCTGTCTGGAGTGGTTCTCAATCAGAGGCAGGTGCTTATCGTTGTCTCTGATTGGGAACCATATTTAGGCAGCCATATTCTTTGAGTTTGTCGTGGGTGATTGTCCTAAGTGTCCTATGTGTACTCTCTGTTAGTTTGCACCAGATAGGCTGTTTCGGTTTCGTTTATTGTTTTGTGTAGTGTTCGTGTTTTCTTTGTTGTATTAAACATGGATCGCAATCGACACGCTGCAGTTTGGTCCGACTCTCCTTCATCACCACTAGAAAACCGTTACAGAATCACCCACCACCAACGGACCAAGCGGCGTGTCAACAGGCAGGAGCAGCCGAAAAAGGAGATGCTCAACAAGGATTTCTGGTCATGGGAGGAGATCTTCGACGGGAGAGGACCCTGGGCTAAACCAGGGGAGTGTAGCCGCCCAAAGGAGCAACAGGAGAAGAGGCAACAGAGGCAGCAGCAGCAGGAGCAGCAGCAGCTACAGTGGGAGAGGTTGCACCACCTGGAGAAATGGACATGGGAGGAGGAATTGGACGGTAAAGGACCCTGGAATGAGCCTGGAGATTATTGTCGCCCCAAAGCCGAGCTGGAGGCAGCAAAAGCAGAGAGGCGGCATTATGAGGAGCTAGCACGGCAGAGCGGATGGAAGCCCGAGAGTCAGCCCCAAAAATTTCTTGGGGGGGGCTCACAGGGAGTATGGCTATGCCAGGTAGGAGACCTGCGCAAACTCCCTGTGCTTACTGGGGGGCTGGAGAGACCGGGCAGGCACCGTGTTATGCTGTGGAGCGCACGGTGTCTCCAGTGCGGGTGCACAGCCCGGTTCGGTATATTCCAGCTCCTCGTATCGGCCGGGCTAGAGTGGGCATCGAGCCAGGTAAGGTTGGGCAGGCTCGGTGCTCAAGAGCTCCAGTGCGCCTGCACGGTCCGGTCTATCCAGTACCACCTCCACACCCCAGCCCTCCGGTAGCAGCTCCCCGCACCAGGCTTCCTGTGCGTGTCCTCGGTCCAGTACCACCAGTACCAGCACCACGCATCAGGCCTACAGTGCGCCTCGCCTCTCCAGCGCTGTCGGAGCCTTTCTCCTCTCCTGCGCTGCCGGAGTCTCCCGCCTATCTAGCGCTGTTAGAGCTTTCCTCATCTCCAGCGCTGCCGGAGTCTCCCGCCTGTTCAGCGCAGCCAGAGCCTTCCTCCGACACAGCGCTGCAGGAGTCTCCCGCCTGTTCAGCGCAGCCAGAGCTGCCAGTCTGCATGAAGCAGCCAGAGCTGTCAGTCTGCATGGAGCAGTCAGAGCTGTCAGTCTGCATGGAGCAGCCAGAGCTGTCAGTCCGCATGGAGCAGCCAGAGCTGCCAGTCTGTATGAAGCAGCCAGTCTACATGGAGCAGCCAGAGCTGCCAGTCTGCATGAAGCAGTCAGAGCTGTCAGTCTGCATGGAGCAGCCAGAGCTGTCAGTCTACATGAAGCAGCCCGAGCTGCCAGTCTGCATGAAGCAGTCAGTCTACATGGAGCAGCCAGAGCTGTCAGTCCGCATGGAGCAGCCAGAGCTGTCAGTCTACATGAAGCAGCCCGAGCTGCCAGTCTGCATGAAGCAGCCAGTCTACATGGAGCAGCCAGAGATGTCAGTCTGCATGAAGCAGCCAGAGCTGTCAGTCTGCATAGAGCAGCCAGTCTGCATGGAGCTGCCAGTCTGCATGGAGCTGCCAGTCTGCATGGAGCTGCCAGTCTGCAAGGAGCTGCCAGTCTGCACGGAGCTGTCAGTCTGCACGGAGCTGTCAGTCTGTAAGGAGCTGCCAGTCTCGCAAGGAGCTGCCAGTCAGCACGGAGCCGCCAGAGCGGTCAGTCTGTAAGAAGCCGCCAGAGCTGTCAGCCTATATGGAGCAGCTAGTGCCGCCAGTCTGCCCAGCGCCGCCAGTGCCCCCAGTCTGCCCAGCGTCGCCAGTCTGCCCAGCGCCGTCAGTCTGCCCAGCATCGCCAGTCTGCCCAGCATCGCCAGTCGGCCCAGCACCGCCAGTCTGCCCAGCACCGCCAGTCTGCCCAGCGTCGTCAGTCTGCCCAGCACCGCCAGTCTGCCCAGCACCGCCAGTCTGCCCAGCGCCGCCAGTCTGCCCAGCATCGCCAGTCTGCCCAGCGCCGCCAGTCTGCCCAGCGCCGCCAGTCTGCCCAGCGCCGCCAGTCTGCCCAGCAGACTCGCCAGATCTGCCAGTCAGCCAGACTCTTCCAGATCTGCCAGTCAGCCAGACTCTTCCAGATCTGCCAGTCAACCAGACTCTTCCAGATCTGCCAGTCAACCAGACTCTTCCAGATCTGCCAGTCAACCAGACTCTTCCAGATCTGCCAGTCAACCAGACTCTTCCAGATCTGCCAGTCAGCCAGGATCTGCCAGTCAGCCAGGATCTGCCAGTCAGCCAGGATCTGCTGAAACTACCAGCCAGCCAGGAGCTGGTAGATCTATCTACCTGCCTGAGCTTCCTCTCACTCCTGAGCTTCCTCTCACTCCTGAGCTTTCTCTCACTCCCGAGCTTCCCCTCAGTCCCGAGCTGCCTCGGTCCCGAGCTGTCCTTCAGTCCCGATCTGCTCCTCAGTCCAGTGGGGTTCTGGGTGAGGACTACTAGGCCATGGTCGGCGGCGAGGGTGGACTATCCAGGGACGAAGGGAGAGGGGACTAAGACATTAAAGGAGTGGGGTCCACGTCCCGCGCCGGAGCCGCCACCATGGACAGACGCCCACCCGGACCCTCCCTATTGTTTTGAGGTGCGTTCGGGAGTCCGCACCTTAGGGGGGTTCTGTCACGCCCTGGTCAAAGTATTTTGTGTTTATCTTTATGTATTTGGTCAGGCCAGGGTGTGGCATGGGGTTTTTGTAATTGTGGTGTGTTTGTCTTGGGGTTTTGGTGGTGGTATTGGGATTGTAGCTTAGTGGGTTGTCTAGCAAGGTCTATGGCTGTCTGGAGTGGTTCTCAATCAGAGGCAGGTGCTTATCGTTGTCTCTGATTGGGAACCATATTTAGGCAGCCATATTCTTTGAGTTTGTCGTGGGTGATTGTCCTTAGTGTCCTATGTGTACTCTGTTAGTTTGCACCAGATAGGCTGTTTCGGTTTCGTTTATTGTTTTGTGTAGTGTTCGTGTTTTCTTTGTTGTATTAAACATGGATCGCAATCGACACGCTGCAGTTTGGTCCGACTCTCCTTCATCACCACTAGAAAACCGTTACAAATGGGAACCTCCCCAGAAAGGAGAGACAGGTTAAAAAAAGGTTGGAGAGAGGCTTGATGATGATAGGGGCAGCAAACTTAAACAAGGGTCTAAACCATCTGACCCAGATGTTTTTTTGGGGTCAAGTTTCAGGACCTGCTTTAGCAACTCGGACTCAGTGACTGCCTGCAAGGAGAAACTTTGTAGCAGGGCAGGGGAAAAAAAAGAGAGCGAAGCATCGGGGATAGCCGCATTAGAAGGGGTGGAAGATGGGGAAATGTTGGATGGACAAGGAGGCACGGCTGAGTCAAATAGGAATCCTGACTGTCAGACACAACCACATTATCAACTTTAAGGGACATGGGCAGCTGTGAAGAGGGTTTATTCTCCAGGTCTTTAACTGTTTTCCAGAACTTCTTGGGGTTAGACCCACAGAGAGAGAACTGCTCCTTAAAGTAACTAACTTTGGCCTTCCGGATAGCCTTAGTGGACTTATTTCTAATTTGCCTGAACGAGAGCCAGTCAGCTTGAGTATACATGTGCCAAGCCTTTCGCCAAATGCAATTCTTGAGATTGAGTAACTCTGCAAGATCACGGTCGAACCAGGAGCTGAACCTGTTTTTAATTCTCATTTTCTTTATGGGGGCGTGTTTGTTGACAATACCACTGAAAATATAAAAAATGAAGCTTGATCCCCAAACACCCACATTTTCTGGGTGTTTGGAGTCATACCTTGTTGGATTGGTGATAATCTGAGAAAGATTTAGAGAGTCCCATTGCTTTAGGACTTGGTCAGATGGTTTAAACATGTCCCAGTTTAGGTAACATAACAGGACAAATTCAGACTTAGTGTAAGGGGCCAGGAGAGAGTTTAGGGCAGGTAAGGTACAGGCCGGTGCTGAAGAAGGACGATAGCACCCAGCAACAGTCAACAAAGAGCTATTTTAAAGTTTAATACTTAATACTAGAAAATCAAATTGTTTGGGGACAGACTTGTTGGAGACAACTAAGCACTGAAGATGATCCTTGGTAAAGATTGCCACTCCCCCAACTTTGGAAGATCTGTCTTGCCGAAAAAGGTTATAACCAGAAAGGTTAACATCAGAATTCAAAACACTCTTCCTTAACCATGTCTCAGTAATGACCAACAGATGTGGATTGGAGCTGTGAACCCACACTTTCAACTGATCCATTTCAGGTAATAAGCTTCTAGTGTTAACGTGCAGAAAACACAGGCTTTTATGAGAGCAGAAATCAGTGAAGCAGATATCAGAGCACAAGTCAGAATTGGGGCTAGCAACAGTAGATGGGCCAGGGTGTACATGCACATTTCCAGATATCATCAACATCAAACCTGAGCCCTAGGACCATGCCTCAGGACTACCTGGCATGATGACTCCTTGCTGTTCCCAGTCCACCTGGCCGTGCTGCTGCCCCAGTTTCAACTGTTCTGCCTGCGGCTATGGAACCCTGACCTGTTTACCGGACGTGCTACCTGTCCCAGATCTGCTGGTTTCAACTCTCTAGAGACAGCAGGAGCGGTAGAGATACTCTTAATGATCGGCTATGAAAAGCCAACTGACTTGTTGCACCCTCGACAACTACTGTGATTATTATTATTTGACCATGCTGGTCATTTATGAACATTTGAACATCTTGGCCATGTTCTGTTATAATCTCCACCCGGCACAGCCAGAAGAGGACTAGCCACCCCTCATAGCCTGGTTCCTCTCTAGGTTTCTTCCTAGGTTTTGGCCTTTCTAGGGAGTTTTTCCTAGCCACCGTGCCTCTACACCTGCATTGCTTGCTGTTTGGGGTTTTAGGCTGGGTTTCTGTACAGCACTTTGAGATATCAGCTGATGTAAGAAGGGCTATATAAATAAATGTGATTTGATCAACAGTAATACAATCAGGGAAAGCTCTGCAGTGCTGATTTACGACATCTGAATGTGCATCAGATGGCAACAAGATCATATTGTACAGCAATTTCATCAGGTAAAATGAATACAAAGCCGGCAAGACGTGGTTAGAATGGGATGGGAGTCTGTGTAACCAATAGTCAGAGTCCCGAGTGTGGGAACAAACAATCTGCCCCATGGTTGGGTAAAGAAAGTTTGTAGTCAACAAAGCATGCAGGAGTCATGAGGCAAATAGCAAAATAGCAAGATGCACAAGATTGACAAAATATTTACCGACTTTGGGCCATGTAAGTTACGAGTCACAGCCCCAACAGTGTGTGTGGGCTGAAGGCGAGTGAACGCTTGGGGGGGGTACTTGTACCAGACGGGGAGACAACCAGGACAGACGGTGAACAGATTGCCAGGTGGAATCCAAGCAGCAGGTAATGGGAGTAGGTGTGTGTCACACCCACTTGGGAGAAGCTTTTATTTCTGTTGGCAGATTTCTTGTATAAAATGCCAGTGGATGGCCCTGAACAGCAGGAGGGGGCTTCGAGGCCTTTGGATTTGGGTGGGGTAGCCGGCCATTTGTTGGGCTCAAAGGTATCGACACATCAGTGCTAATTGAAGTTGTAGCTCTTTGTCCTAGCAAGCTTAGTAGCCTTAGCATTCAGCCCTTATAAAGTAAAATATATCATTGTAATATATTTTTCTTCTTGGCTTTTGAAAGTAAAAAAATTGCTTCAGACTAATCATTACTCACTCAGTTCCAGGTTGGATGGTGTTTTGTTTATTTGTTTGCCAGAGCATTTGCTGTCATCACTCCAGAGAATGCATTTCCGCCACTCCAGAGTCCAATAGCGGTGAACTTTACACCACTCCAGCCGATGCTTGGCATTGTGCATGGTGATCTTAGGCTTGTGTGCGGCTGCTCAGCCATGGAAACCCATTTCATGAAGCTCCCAACGAACAGTTATTGTGCTTATGTTGCTTCCAGAGGTAGTTTGGAACTCTGTAGTTGGTATTGCAGCCGAGGACAGATTATTTTTGCGCGCTATGCTCTTCAGCACTCTGCGGTCCAGATCTGTGAACTTGTGTGGCCTACCACTTTGCAGCTGAGCCGTTGTTGCTCCTAGACGTTTCCACTTCACAATAACAGCACTTACAGTTGACCGGGGCACCTCGGCAGAAATTTGACAAACTTGACTTGTTGGAAAGTTGGCATCCTATGACATTACCACTTTGAAAGTCACTGAGCTCTTCAGTAAGGCCATTCTACTGTCAATGTTTGTCTTTGGAGATTGCATGGCGGTGTGCTTGATTTTATATAACCGTCAGCAATGGGTGTGACTGCAATAGCCAAATCCACTATTTTGAAGGAGTGTCTACATACTTTTGTATATATAGTGTACTTGATTGACAGTGTATAGACAGTGTAACGTTATCTGGATTAAATGCATAGATTAAATGCATAGAAATAGAATGAATAGAATGGACAGATCATTGACTTAAATGGGGATTACCATTCCATTCATTCATTCTCTCTCTATCCATTTGATTGGATAATCCTAGGTGAAATCCATAAAGATAATTTTTGAAAAACTCGGCTATGGGAATTGAGAGATTGTTATGGCTGGAGGATATCTCACCTGCAGTTCTTGTTACAGTTCTCCTCTGTTATACCGTCTTCATCCTCTCCCCAGACATCCACCGCTGAGAAGATCAAGGCCACCAGCACGGCGAAACAGCACACCAACGCAAAGATTACGATGCATTTCTGCTGAGACTGTAAAAGAAAGCAACACATTGATTGTTGGACATTTTTATTTACCTAGAGGGTCAGTGCCCCAACCTAGTGCCCCAACCTAGCTGCTTTATGGCACTGCACAGCAAATCATAAATTATAGCAGCACATTCCCAAGGGAAGTCAACACAAACATTTACATTCTGTACATGGTCAGGATCAGCCATATGGGGGAGAGAAGCCAACAGGGAACCCAGTAAAGAGGCATTTTCTGCTGATAACTTGGCATATTTGGGCTGGATCCAAATGGCTCAATATGGTGAAAAGATTACCATTATTTGTAAGGATAATAATTGGAAAAGGGAGAACAAGTATTTGCAGGGGAGGCCATGGCTGGTGGTACAGTGATCTACTGAAAACAGTTAGATTTGGCCTCAAATCAATCATTTATAAAAAATTAAAAAGTACTTCTGGAGGGCTTGTCCAAATCAAAGAGGCACTTGGACCTTGGTCAACCCTGTGAGATTGTAATGGTAATATATATAGAGAGAGAGAGAGAGAGAGAGAGAGAGAGAGAGAGAGAGAGAGAGAGAGAGAGAGAGAGAGAGAGAGAGAGAGAGAGAGAGAGAGAGAGAGAGAGAGAGAGAGAGAGAGAGAGAGAGAGAGAGAGAGAGAGAGAGAGAGAGAGAGAGAGAGAGAGAGAGAGAGAGAGAGAGAGAGAGAGAGAGAGAGAGAGAGAGAGAGAGAGAGAGAGAGAGAGAGAGAGAGAGAGAGAGAGAGAGAGAGAGAGAGAGAGAGAGAGAGAGAGAGAGAGAGAGAGAGAGAGAGAGAGAGAGAGAGAGAGAGAGAGAGAGAGAGAGAGAGAGAGAGAGAGAGAGAGAGAGAGAATGTCACCCCAACACTGTTTACTAGTCTCTGGGACCTTTAGAAAGGAATTGTGTGTATACTGCAGGACAACACCAATAACAGTAAGTTTTGCTCTTGTTTTCCTCGTGTTTTGTGGACCCCAGGAAGAATAGCTACATCTTCGATAAAAGCTAATGGGGATCCGACTATACCAATAAACCAAAGAAGCCTAATGAAGGCAACTTACGTTTTATAAAATAAAATCTTCTAGTGGAAACTATGTTGACAATATTATGTAGGCGAACACTGTGCCCTTTGTTACTAACATAGACAGTATGTTCATTATCAATGTTACCCCTAGCGTGTATCAGCTCTTCTGAAAGATCTTATGTGCTCTCAGTACATTTACTGTGATACGGCTGACGGAGTCCCAGGTCATCTTTAATGGATCTCTGATGATGTGAGACCTCTAAAGTATTTTCACTCCGCCAATTATGATCCTCAAAATAGTGGCACATTTGATCTACACCATGTGTCCATAGAAAGACACGCCGGCTTTGAACTGGGGAAGTGTGGATGTAGAATTAATACATTCAAAAGCAAATTATACATTGTTGCTCAGAATTTCACATTTCTTTCTCTTTTGCTCTATCAAGCTAATCATGTTTATCATATGGCCATGGGGGAACTTAAACTTATGATAAGACCAGGCATTCAGTTACTAATCCACCCAAACACAACAATCAAAGGAAAGCAGGAAACAAATGTGGTTGCTATAATTCATTTGCTACCATGGTATTACATAGTAATGACATAATAATTAGAGACTGATCTAGTCCCATACTGAAGGGTGTTTATATTGTGTTCTGTCTGATTGCTAATCTCAGTGGGATGCTCACTTGGTTATAATGAGAACGTATTGTATAATCATTATCCTCCAGTGACATCTTCAGATATACAGTGCCTTGCAAAAGTATTCATCCCCCTTGGTGTTTTTCCTACATTGTTGCATTACAACCTTTAATAGATTTTTATTTGGATTTCATGTAATGGACAGACACAAAATAGTCCAAAAGGTGAAGTGAAATAAAAAAATAACATGTTTAAAAAAATTCTACAAAATAGAAAAGGGAAAAGTGGTGTGTGTGTATATGTATTCAACCCCCTTTGTTAAGAAGCCCCTAAATAAGATCTGGTGCAACCAATTACCTTCAGAAGTCACATAAATAAAGTCCACCTGTGTGCAATCTAAGTGTCACATGATTGATGTATGTATGTATGTATGTATGTATGTATGTATGTATGCATGTATGCATGTATGCATGTATGCGTGTGTGTGTGTATGTATTACACACACACCTGTTCTGAAAGGCCCCAGAGTCTGCAACACCACTAAGCAAGCGGCACCAAGGAGCTCTCCAAAAAGTTCAGGGGAAAAGTTGTGGAGAAGTACAGATCAGGGTTGGGTTATAAAAAAAATACCTGAAACTTTGAACATCCCACGGAGCAGCATTAAATCCATTATTAAAAAAATGGAAAGAATATGGCACCACAACAAACCTGCCAAGAGAGGGCCGCCCAGCAAAACTCACAGACCAGACAAGGAGGCCATTAATCAGAGTGGCAACGAAGACACCAAAGATAACCCTGAAGGAGCTGCAAAGCTCCACAGCAGAGATTGGAGTATCTGTCCATAGGACCACTTTAAGCCGTACACTCCACAGAGCTGGGCTTTACGGAAGAGTGGCCAGAAAAAAAACATTGTTTAAGAAAAAATAAGCAAACATGTTTGGGGTTCACCAAAGGGAATGTGGGAGACTCCCCAAATATATGGAAGAAGGTACTCTGGTCAGATGAGACTAAAATGTAGCTTTTTGCCCATCAAGTAAAATGCTATGTCTGGCGCAAAATCAACAACACTCATTACCCTGAGAACATCTTCCCCAAAGTAAAGCATGGTGGTGGCAGCATCATGCTGTGGGGATGTTTTTCATCAGCAAGGACTGGGGAACTGGTCAGAATTCAAGGACTGATGGATGATGCTAAATACAGGGAAATTCTTGAGGGAAACCTGTTTCAGTCTTCAAAAGATTTGAGACTGAGATGGAGGTTCACCTTCCAGCAGGACAATGACCCTAAGCATACTGCTAAAGCAACACTCGAGTGGTTTAAGGGGAAACATTTAAATGTCTTGGAATGGCCTAGTCCAAGCCCAGACCTCAATCAAATTGAGAATCTGTGGTATGACTTAAAGATTGCTGTACACCAGCAGAACCCATCCAACTTGAAGGAGCTTGAGCAGTTTTGCCTTGAAGAATGGGCAAAAAAGTGGCTAATTGTGCCCTTATAGAGTGAGACTTGCAGTAATTGCTGCCAAAGTATTGACTTTGGGGGGGTTATTTTTAATTTCACCTTTATTTAACCAAGTAGGCCAGTTGAGAGTTCTCATTTACAACTACGAGTTGGCCAAGATAAAGCAAAGACGACAAAAACAGAATTACACATGGGCTGTAACAATAGAAAAATCTGTATACAGTGTGGCAAATGAAGTAAGGAGGTAAGGCAATAAATAGGCCAATTTAGCAATTTAGAAAATGTGCAGATGAGGATGGTAGAAATACTGGTGTGCAAAAGAGCAGAAAAACAAAAACAAATTTAGGTAGGAGTTGGTTGGATGCTATTTACTGTGTACAGCTGCAGCGACCAGTAAGCTGCTCTGACAGCTGACGCTTAAAGTTAGTGAGGGAGATACAAGTCTCCAACTTCAGTGATTTTTGCAATTCGTTCCAGTCATTGGCAGCAGAGAACTGGAAGGAAAGGCGGCCAAAGTAGGTGTTGACGTTGGGGATGAGCAGTGAAATATATCTGCTGGAGCGCGTGCTACGGGTTGGTGCTTCTATGGTGACCAGTGAGCTGAGATAAGGCAGGGCTTTGGCGGGGCTTTGGTGACAAAACAGATGGCACTGTGATAGACTGCATCCAATTTGCTGAATAGAGTGGTGGAGGCTATTTTGTAAATGACATCGCCGAAGTCAAGTTATGCACGCTCAGGTTTTCTGTTTTTTTTGGGTCTTATTTCTTGTTTGTTTCACAATAAAAAATATTTTGCCTCTTCAAAGTGGTAGGCATGTTGTGTAAATCAAATGATACAATAATTGCAGGTTGTAAGGCAAAAAAAATAGTAAAAATGCCAAGGGGGTGAATACTTTCGCAAACCACTGTACACAGAAAACCAATGCTATAGTTTCCCCAGTGAGGTGGACACTTAATACAATATTTTATTGCTTGGATTCGGTTGGTCTTGTTCTTACATACTTGGGTGCCCTGACGGTAAAAACAAAGTTCTCATCATAACATCATATAATATCGATTGAAATATTCCCTCATGTACAGTATACTCATTTTATCTGTGTACATTAAAACGTATACCCAATGCACTCTGTGTAGTGGTAAATCACAACTCCAACCGGAACATTGTATAATGGCTATTGACATACAACCATGACCTAATTACTCCGCAAGTAAAACAATAACAAATATGTCCTGATCTCTTTAACTGCTGCAGGAGCCATAACATAATTACTCCTGAACACAAAAGGCCATTATATGGTCAGCTACATGGAGTTCATTACTGAGAAGAAACCTTGAATAACAATTATAGGTAAATAGACCTCTCTCACACATGAGGACATATGTTTGAATTAGGTTTGTGTTGTTGGGAGGGGTCATAGTGCTAGTGTGCACTTGAAACGTTGCCAGTTATCAGACTCCTGAATGGGGTCCAGAGTCAACAGTCCTTCAGTTACCGGAGATATTCACCCTAGCTGAAAAACAGCCATGCCCTCCTATGTGAACACGTACTCTTCGATAAGACTGAGCAAGAACACAGTAATCACAATCTCAAAGGCACTCCCCACTGCCCTTTCCCACCTGGACAAAAGGAACACCTATGTGAGAATGCTGTTCATTGACTACAGCTCAGCGTTCAACACCATAGTGTCCACAAAGCTCATTACTAAGCGAAGGACCCTGGGACTAAACACCCCCCTCTGCAACTGAACTGGATCCTGGACTTCCTGACAGGCCACCTGCAGGTAGTGAGGGTAGGCAACAACACATCTGCCACGCTGATCCTCAACACGGGGGCCCCTCAGCGGTGAGTGTTTAGTCCCCTCCTGTATTCCCGGTTCACTCATGACTGCATGGCCAGGCACGACTCCAACACCATCCTTAAGTTTGCTGACGACACAACAGTGGTAGGCCTGAACACCAACAACGATGGAACAGCCTATAGGGAGGCGGTCAGAGACCTGGCAGTGTGGTACCAGGACAACAACCTATCCCTCAACGTGAGCAAGACAAAGGAGATGATCGTGGACTACAGAAAAAGGAGGGCAGAACACACCCTCATTCACATCGACAGGGTTGTAGTGGAGATGGGTGGAGAGTTTCAAGTTCCTTGGTGTCCACATCACTAACAAACTATCATGGTCCAAACACACCAAGACAGTTGTGAAGAGGGCACGACAACACCCTTTCCCTCTCAGGAGACTGAAAAGATTTGGCATGGGTCCTCAGATCCTCAAAAAGTTCTACAGCTGCACCATCAAGAGCATCCTGACTGGTTGCATCACCGTCTGGTATGGCAACTGCTCGGCATCCGACCGCAAGGCGCTACAGAGGGTAGTGCGTACGGCCCAGTACATCACTGGGGCCAAGCTTCCTGCCATCCATGACCTATATACTAGGCGTGTCAGAGGAAGGCCCTAAAAATTGTCAAAGTCTCCAGTCACCCAAGTCATAAACTGTTCTCTCTGCTACTGCACGGCATGTGGTAGCGGAGCGCCAAGTCTAGGTCCATAAGGCTCCTTATGAATATATGAATATAAGTATAGAAGAATAGTGACTCCGATCTCTGAATACAATAGGCTACTCCGTACAGGTACACAATAAGCTTCTTCCTTGGTTTTTCTAGGCACTGTGCCTACGCCTCTGCATTGCTTGCTCTTTGGGGTTTTAAGAAGGGTATCTGTAAAGCACTTTGAGACAACTGCTGATGTAAAAAGGGCTTTATAAAATATATAAAATCAAATGTTATTTGTCACATACACATGGTTAGCAGATGTTAATGTGAGTGTAGCGAAATGCTTGTGCTTCTAGTTCCGACAATGCAGTAATAACCAACAAGTAATCTAGCTAACAATTCCAAAACTACTACCTTATAGACACAAGTGTAAGGGGATAAAAATATGTACATAAAGATATATGAGTGAGTGATGGTACAGAGCGGCATAGGCAAGATACAGTAGATGGTATTGAGTGCGGTATATACATATGAGATGAGTATGTAAACAAAGTGGCATAGTTTAAAGTGGCTAGTGATACATGTATTACATAAAGATGCAGTAGATGATATAGAGTACAGTATATACATATGAGATGAATAATGTAGGGTATGTAAACATTATATTAGGTAGCATTGTTTAAAGTGGCTAGTGATATATTTTACATCATTTCCCATCAATTCCCATTATTAAAGTGGCTGGAGTTGAGTCAGTGTGTTGGCAGCAGCCACTCAATGTTAGTGGTGGCTGTTTAACAGTCTGATGGCCTTGATAGAAGCTGTTTTTCAGTCTCTCGGTCCCAGCTTTGATGCACCTGTACTGACCTCGCCTTCTGGATGATAGCGGGGTGAACAGGCAGTGGCTCGGGTGGTTGTTGTCCTTGATGATCTTTATGGCCTTCCTGTGACATCGGGTGGTGTAGGTGTCCTGGAGGGCAGGTAGTTTGCCCCCGGTGATGCGTTGTGCAGACCTCACTACCCTCTGGAGAGCCTTACGGTTGTGGGCGGAGCAGTTGCCGTACCAGGCGGTGATACAGCCCGACAGGATGCTCTCGATTGTGCATCTGTAGAAGTTTGTGAGTGCTTTTGGTGACAAGCCGAATTTCTTCAGCCTCCTGAGGTTGAAGAGGCGCTGCTGCGCCTTCTTCACGATGCTGTCTGTGTGGGTGGACCAATTCAGTTTGTCTGTGATGTGTATGCCGAGGAACTTAAAACTTACTACCCTCTCCACTACTGTTCCATCAATGTGGATAGGGGGTGTTCCCTCTGCTGTTTCCTGAAGTCCACAATCATCTCCTTAGTTTTGTTGACGTTGAGTGTGAGGTTATTTTCCTGACACCACACTCCGAGGGCCCTCACCTCCTCCCTGTAGGCCGTCTCGTCGTTGTTGGTAATCAAGCCTACCACTGTTGTGTCGTCCGCAAACTTGATGATTGAGTTGGAGGCGTGCGTGGCCACGCAGTCGTGGGTGAACAGGGAGTACAGGAGAGGGCTCAGAACGCACCCTTGTGAGGCCCCAGTGTTGAGGATCAGCGGGGTGGAAATGTTGTTGCCTACCCTCACCACCTGGGGGCGGCCCGTCAGGAAGTCCAGTACCCAGTTGCACAGGGCGGGGTCGAGACCCAGGGTCTCGAGCTTGATGACGAGCTTGGAGGGCGCTATGGTGTTAAATGCCGAGCTGTAGTCGATGAACAGCATTCTCACATAGGTATTCCTCTTGTCCAGATGGGTTAGGGCAGTGTGCAGTGTGGTTGAGATTGCATCGTCTGTGGACCTATTTGGGCGGTAAGCAAAATTGGAGTGGGTCTAAGGTGTCAGGTAGGGTGGAGGTGATATGGTCCTTGACTAGTCTCTCAAAGCACTTCATGATGACGGAAGTGAGTGCTACGGGGTGGTAGTTGTTTAGCTCAGTTACCTTAGCTTTCTTGGGAACAGCAACAATGGTGGCCCTCTTGAAGCATGTGGGAACAACAGACTGGTATAGGGATTGATTGAATATGTCCGTAAACACACCAGCCAGCTGGTCTGCGCATGCTCTGAGGGCGCGGCTGGGGATGCCGTCTGGGCCTGCAGCCTTGCGAGGGTTGACACGTTTAAATGTTTTCCTCACGTCGGCTGCAGTGAAGGAGAGTCCGCATGTTTTAGTTGCGGGCCGTGTCAGTGGCACTGTATTGTCCTCAAAGCGGGCAAAAAAGTTATTTAGTCTGCCTGGGAGCAAGACATCCTGGTCCGTGACTGGGCTGGTTTTCTTTTTTTAATCCGTGATTGACTGTAGACCCTGCCACATACCTCTTGTGTCTGAGCTGTTGAATTGAGATTCTACTTTGTCTCTATACTGACGCTTAGCTTGTTTGATTGCCTTGCGGAGGGAATAGTTACACTGTTTGTATTCGGTAATGTTTCCGGTCACCCTGCCCTGATTAAAAGCAGTGGTTCGGGCTTTCAGTTTCACGCGAATGCTGCCATCAATCCACGGTTTCTGGTTTGGGAATGTTTTAATCGTTGCTATGGGAACGACATCTTCAATGCACGTTCTAATGAACTCGCTCACCAAATCAGCGTATTCGTCAATGTTGTTGTCTGACGCAATGCGAAACATATCCCAGTCCACGTGATGGAAGCAGTCTTGGAGTGTGGAATCAGATTGGTCGGACCAGCGTTGAACAGACCTCAGCGCGGGAGCTTCTTGTTTTAGTGTCTGTCTGTAGGCAGGGATCAACAAAATGGAGTCGTGGTCAGCTTTTCTGAAAGGAGGGCGGGGCAGGGCCTTATATGTGTTGCGGAAGTTAGAATAGCAGTGATCCAAGGTTTTTCCAGCCCTGGTTGCGCAATCGATATGCTGATAAAATTTAGGGAGTCTTGTTTTCAGATTAGCCTTGTTAAAATCCCCAGCTACAATGAATGCAGCCTCCGAATAAATGGATTCCAGTTTGCAAAGAGTCAAATAAAGTTCGTTCAGAGCCATCGATGTGTCTGCTTGGGGGGGGAATATATACGGCTGTGATTAAAATCGAAGAGAATTCCCTTGGAAGATAATGCGGTCGACATTTGATTGTGAGGAATTCTAAATCAGGTGAACAGAAGGACTTGAGTACCTGTATGTTGTTATGATCACACCACGTCACGTTAACCATGAAGCATACGCCCCCGCCCTTCTTCTTACCAGAAAGATGTTTGTTTCTGTCAGCGCGATGCGTGGAGAAACCAGCTGGCTGCACCGATTCCGATAGCGTCTCTCCAGTGAGCCATGTTTCCGTGAAGCAAAGAACGTTACAGTCTCTGATGTCCCTCTGGAATGCTACCCTTGCTCAGATTTCATCAACCTTGTTGTCAATAGACTGGACAGTAGCGAGAAGAATGCTAGGGAGTGGTGCACGATGTGCCTGTCTCCGGAGTCTGACCAGAAGACCGCTCCGTTTCCCCCTTTTACGAAGTCGTTTTTTTGGGTCGCCGGCTGGGATCCATTCCGTTGTCCTGGGTGAAAGGCAGAACACAGGATCCGCTTCGCGAAAGTCATATTCTTGGTCGTACTGATGGTGAGTTGACGCTGCTCTTATGTTCAGTAGTTCTTCTCGACTGTATGTAATGAAACCTAAGATGACCTGGGGTACTAATGTAAGAAATAACACGTAAAAAAACAAAAAACTGCATAGTTTCCTAGGAACGCGAAGCGAGGCGGCCATCTCTGTCGGCGCCGGAAGTATTATTTATATATTATATATATATATGATATATTTGATTGCTTGACTGATTGAGGGAACAGACAACTACATTAGACAACTCATTGTGCCCCACTACCTAGAGCCTGGACTGACTTTGTGGGGAGCCCCAAGCCTGCTCAAAATGGCTGCCGCTTTAAAAGCTCCATTGTTCTAGTCCCTGTGAAAAAGACTGATGACTGGTACATGGCAGCTGGCAGGGTGCCAGTAAGTCACACACCCACTTGAAGGGAAGGTCAGTATGGATGGGCATTCAGATTCAGGGATATGAGGCAGAGATGTGTGCTGAAAAGAGGGCGTTTCTCCATCAGGGATTAAAACATTAGGCCAAAATGATAGATGTTGAGCATGCAGTGGAAAGTTGGCCTGTAATAGTAATTTGCACAAAGTGAGTGTATTCACTGCCATTACAGTCAACTCTCTCTCAGAACATAATGGAAGGTGATTTACAACTATTTTACCATGGTAGTCATGGTACTTTGGCATCAGTTATCTAGAGTGTTTCAACTAATTAGATGCATGTAATATTGAAAATGGTAATGCAAATGTCGACAAGTCACATATTTTCAGAGACCCATTGTGAAAATAGTTTATTACTGTATACAAGAAAAAGACAGGCAAATGTCAGGGGCCTAATTAAGTGGATGATGATTACTCCTATTTTAGAGCTGCAGATTACCATGCCCTCAGAGGAAAGGGTTATACCGCAGCACAGGGAGAGGGATAACACTCAGAGCTCATGCAATTCTACACGCTTAGGAAAAAGGGTTCCAAAAGGGTTCTTCGACTGTCCACATAGGATAACCCTTTTTGGTTCCAGGTAGAACCCTCTTGGGTTCCATGTAGAACCCTCTGTAGAAAAGGGTTCTACATGGAACCCAAAAGGGTTGTACCTGGAACCAAAAGGGTTTTCAACTTCCAACCAAAAAGGATTCATCAAAGGGTTCTCCTATGAGGAACAGCCAATAACCCTTTAAGGTTCTAGATAGCACCTTTTTTTCTAAGAGTTTATTTTTACCACTTATCCTGGAATAATTTGACTAATGTTGTCTCTAACCATTGGAGAACCTATGCAGAGAAGAAAGCCTCATGTTTCATGAACAGACAGTCTTGTTTCGGGGCAAGCCAAGTATCTGTAAGCCGCTGCTGTGGCCAGAGATGTCTGTGCTGATGATCAAATCATGCAACAAGATTTTTTCTATTCCCTTTGTAGTTGCTGAAAATTCAATTCCAGTATAGAGGAACAGCTGGAGCGTTTGTCTGTTGACTTCAGCCATGGATTTAGCCTACAACACAGGCCTTGGAAAAGCCTGTCCTCTGTACACTTTAGCATGTATAAAATGTGCCATCTTAATTTGGCCAGTTTATCACAACAGGAAAATTACACTGCAGTAACAAGAAATATTTTATGTGAATTATAATTCATGGTTATATTTATAGGGGTTGATAGATTTTTCATGAGGGCAAATCACATCAGAAATGTTCAAGTGGAAATTACAAACTGTAGAAGCCTTTTTAAACTTTGAATACACCTATACATTTGAGATGCCAGAGTGATCAAATTAAGATAGTTCATCTATATACAGCTATCCCAGAAAGAAAGGTGTCTACAGTGTATGCCCGCAGCAAACCAGATTTTTCTTTCTTTCAGCATAAAGCTTCAAGTGGTGATCCAAACCGACAGAGCCTGACAATCAGCGATTTCTTGATGTTTTCATGGAAGTTGTATAATTTAAATGAGCTTCTTGGGTCGGTCACATTTGTAACAAGCTAATTGCATTCACTAAAAACCAAAGCAGAAAGGCATGCTATAATCTATATTTGGCTCCCAGAAGTGATTAACAGACAGCCTGCATATCTGTTCTGTACTAGAGGGTTCAGTAACCTACAATATTCCTTCATCAAGCCCCAGAGAGCACTCAGCACAGAGTATCTACCTACCATCCACAAGGCAGGTCTACCACAGTGCCTTTACCATAACCTTACATCATGGACATAACGCATGCCCGCACAAACATTGTTACCTATGAAATGATGCAGAGATCTGCAACAGAAACTGCTCATCCTTGTGGAAATAGTGGAGAGAGAGAGAGTTAATATTCAGTGTGCCTCAAGAGACTCATTGTCTGTTATGAGCACAGCTGTTCTATGCAGAACTGCCATCGCTCACCAGCTTGTAATGGAAAATAATAGGGCAGGGGAAATTAGATTGTATAAATATTCAACCGTGTAACCAAAAAGTTGAGTTATACACTGTTATACATAAGTGCTCAGAAAGGTGCCAGTACTGAGTTAGATTGGAAATATTACTCTGTTTCAATAGAAGCTTTGCCGACCACAACTTACTTTCCCATTCTTTCAGACACTAGTACAGTAGTAATGTAGTAATGAGGTATAACGAAGAGGAGGATTTCTTATCAAACTTGGCATATTGTGCAGATAAAAAAGAACCAGAGTATAACTATATACTATATCATTTCTCATCTGTACTTTAGTAAGAGGATTTTTCCTCGTAGTTTAGTTGGGATAGTTGAGGAGTACAGGCGTTCCTGACATCTAATGGCTTGGTACTTGGTTAAAGAGCAGGTCATGTCTCTGGTAGACTGATGTGGGTGCAGAGACTCATGCTGAACACTGACGAAGGCACCAGGGTGAAAGGATTGGATGGATTTCCCTAAACAACAGACTCTTGATGCATAGTGGTGTAAGAACTCTGTTTACCTTCTACATATAGACAGTTCACACACAGGGGACTTACAGTAGTGTGGAGAATGTGTAAAACACTGATAAGACACCAAAACTGTAGATTGATTTGAAAAGAAAACTTCAAGGACCAAAAATAAAAAATAAAGATGAGATTGATGGCACTGTATGTGCAATCTAGGAGAAGCTTGGTCTTGAATTATAAATAGCCTGGAAATAAAAAACCTTTGAGTTTCATGAAATATCTGAATGTTGGTGCTAAATCCGCTTCCTGAATAATGCTTTGAGGACATCACATTTTTCAAGTGTGTCCCTTTAACAAGTACAAATGGCCCCTCTACCCAAAAGTAACAGCGAAAGCTTCAGATCTTGCACCTCTCTGAGGGAGGTGTAACTATAAGAGAGCGAAGTGGAATAAATTAAACTGATGGTATAACGCACAACTAAGGAAAAGGAATTACCGTAGCTGTAGATCACCTAAGGTAGAGGGATAGTTACAGTAGTAAACAGTCAGGTGTACATCTTCAAGCAATGGATAATGTAATATCTGGCTTTATTTTGTTACTACTGAAAAGCTATTATGTTAAGAAGAGTTATATTACATCATTCAGTGGATATTCAGTTATCCATTGCACCAAGGACAAAGGGAAGGACCTCTGTTGGGTGAACTCACAGGAAAGTCCTCATACATGTTGTTATATGCATGTTATGTATCAACATATATTCATGCTGTTTCAAAGGAACACAAAGAGAGATCATTTGAAAAGGTCAAAAACAACTTTACTATATAAATAAACCATTTATATGCAGAGGTCTGTAACAGTTTTGCTAAGGTTGACTTTACCTAAATAATATAGCTCACCAAGGCAGTAATCGACCCAACTTAAATTAGCTTAATTTATGATACATTTAAAGCAGCAATCAGCAGTAGAAACAATAAAACAGCCTCCCCACCCCCGGTTCAGTAAAACGCTGAGGGATGGGGCTGGAGAAATGTAATCACTCAAATTTATAGACGGATCTATGGACGCAAGGACTGACCATCCATGATATCAGAACTATAGTTTCAGTCATGTATTGAGAGCCATCTTGTTTGTTTACATTTTCTTTGTTGACAAACATTGGAGTAAAACTAGCTTCTATTTTGGGTTCTAATGGGGTACAACGGTTGAAATAAGCTCATGAGGCATTTATAATATATATTCGTCATGAATCATGGGTAGGCCTACATGTCAATAATATACAAGTCCAAAAATGGATGTAGCAACCGCTGATTGCCCCTTCAAGTTGGATCAATTTGTTGGTACAGGTCATTTCAATGTAAAAGGACCCATGAGCACCAACATGGGAAGTTAATAGGAGCATATCAAACTGGGTGTCAAATTAATGCTAAGAGTCTATATTTGGGGGAAATAAATGCAAAGATAAATGTTTAAACCATTTTCCATTAAACAAAAATTGGCATAAGTAATAGTTCTGATTTCTGGTCAAATCAAATCTTATTGGTCACATACACGTGATTAGCAGATGTTATTGTGGGTGTAGCGAAATTCTTGTGCTTCTAGCTCCGACAGTGCAGTCATATCTAAAATTACACAACATATACCCAATACACACAAATGAAAATGGGGTCTAACAAAACATCTACCAGAAATGGTCTTAAAAGGTACACAATAATGCACAATAATGCTGAAAGACACATGCCAACTAATATCAACACATATTTAGTTGTTTTCTGCATTCTGTAAGTTTAAGAAACATTGCTTGTGCCTTGCTATTCCGCTACCAAAAACACACATATCTTCAAGATATATTCTAATTTGTCTCCCTCATGAGGGAAGATAAAAGTTCACAGAAGTCAAATGTAGCTCTATTAATTGGTTAGTGTTTTTATTTATATCAATTTTGCTTATGAATTATTAAGTGATTAAAAACTCGTAATTATGTTACCAAATCAAAATTACTGCAATTGAATTGGCTACAATGCAAATCATAGTAGTCAAACCACAGTTGGGTCACCTGCTACTGTTCTCCCTTCCATTGGCATACTGTTATGTTCAGCTCATGATTGTTTTCGTTGTCGTCTGGTGGCCAAAGCGAGAGTGTGGAGAAGAAATCTCTCTCTCTATGAGATGACATTTTTTTCGGTCCGTTCCATACTGACCTTCATTTGGCCCAAACAGCTCAGTACAGAAAAGTAGAGTATAGGTCAGTAAAGTACAGTCGTGGCCAAAAGTTTTGAGAATGACACAAATATTAATTTTCACAAAGTCTGCTGCCTCCATTTGTATGATGGCAATTTGCATATACTCCAGAATGTTATGAAGAGTGATCAGATGAATTGCAATTAAGCATTGAGTAATTGTCTCTGGCCCCCTCCCCTCCCAGTTAGGGGGAGTGATGAGCTCTACAGCAGAGTCTCACAACTCAATCGCTGGTTGAAAACTGTTTTCTGCCCCTCCCAAAAGATAGAATTTGTAGATAATTGGCCCTCTTTCTGGGACTCACCCACAAACAGGACCAAGCCTGGCCTGCTGAGGAGTGACGGACTCCATCCTAGCTGGAGGGGTGCTCTCATCTTATCTACCAACATAGACAGGGCTCTAACTCCTCTAGCTCCACAATGAAATAGGGTGTAGGCCAGGCAGCAGGCTATTAGCCAGCCTGACAGCTTAGTGGAGTCTGCCACTAGCGCAGTCAGTGTAGTCAGCTCAGCTATCCCCATTGAGACCGTGTCTGTGCCTCGACCTGGGTTGGGCAAAACTAAACATGGCGGTGTTCGCCTTAGCAATCTCACTAGGATAAAGACCTCCTCCATTCCTGTCATTATTGAAAGAGATCGTGATACCTCACGCCTCACCTTTTTACTAGCGGGTGGATTCACAACGTTAAGACCATTGAACTACTCCCTAGACTACTAACATAAAAAACACGGTATTCTTATGTGTGCGTATCTCTGACACCTGCAAAAAAGTGCTGGCAAATGCACCACCTCGTCCAAACAGTGTCTGGTTCCTCAGTCTCCTGGCTCCTGTCGTCTTATTACCTGGCTTTCTACAGCCATTCCCATCACACAGAGCTGTTTTACTGCAGTACTTTACCAACTCTGTACATGACAGCGTGAAGGTCCCCAGAGCCAGTGAGTGATGCCAGGACAGTGTGTCCTGTCAGCTGGATGTGTCTCTGCACATACTCAGCACATCAAGGCTAAGCACTCTGGGATGCATGGTCTTTCACTCCTTTTCCATCTCCAGAATAAATGACAGACTGTACTCGTGTGCTGATGGCCCAGAAAATATACTTTCAGTGCAAAAGGTATACATTTTCCAAGCCCCTGAATATTTCCACCTAGAAGTGCAGAGCTGCTCAAGTCATGTTGGTTAAGAATGAATCATTTTGTCTAGAAGCTGTTAAAAAGCCTCTCAGAGGACTGTGTAATACCTCAACACAACAGTGCGACTTCAGAAATGTCGCAGAGGACGAGGACCAAGAACCGTTTCAAAAGGACCATGATTGACATGGCAATGCAACTCAGGAACAGAAAGCTTGGCAAGCAAGCTTTATGATATCTGTATTGGTGTGGCTATTTGCCAGGTATGTCAGGTTCAATCTGAGGGCCAGTCACATAGCTGAACCAATCAATGGAACCTCAAGCTCATCTCATCAAGAGGGGAGAGAACGGGATGGAATATCAAGGGGAATTTTGGATTCAAAGATCAGAAGAACTGCTCTGATACACAAATTGTAGTTACAGCTTAGTCGAACAGGGCTCATTTGGAAGGTAAAAGCCTTGAGGAAACAAATCCCTATACTTGAAAGCCTACATATCTTCTGATATTATCGAAAATCACTAACACCTTGAGATCATAAACTGCTATTGTGAGATTGGCTATGATCAACCTTGTCTGCTACACAACAGTTCGCATTGGCCACATGGCATGTTGTTTGTCACTCAACTTACTGTTTATCTTAAGCCTTTTTTCACACTGCGAGCCTTAATGCTCAAATCAGTTTTGTTTTTGAAATCCATTTGCTTTTTGGCTGTCCAGACAGCAGGAAAAACAACTGATTTTAATCGGATATGCAAAAAAAAGAAGGAATTTGAGTCACTTCAAACTGCCAATGTGAACAAGGCTTTAGAGACCTGACTCACTGTTCCTTTCCTAATGTATTATCTCCAATAAAACAAACAAGAGGCACGCCCAGTTTCAATCTGTTGGCAATTTGTGTAGAGGCATTACATAACGCCTGCAGCATTTATCAATTCCCAATCATCGGGGGATTGTGTTGCGATCTATTCACTCCATCGGGACTGGGCCTGAAGGTTAGCTCTGATTATTGTGAGTCCTGCCAATATTATCCATCATCCTCCTTGATCCAGTGTGTCATGTTTTCACTGGGTACTAGACCCCAGTCTACACTCTGAGAAGTAATTTACGATTTCAATACTAACATGTTACAGGTAAAATGTACATTTGAAGCCAAGGAAGTCAGGTTAAGATGGCATCTCATGGAAACATAACATGTGCAGTTGGTGCTAATCCAGGAAGTGATGTTGCAGGCTAGTTCAGTGCTGCCCCCTCTCATTGAGTAACTCATGTTGAAGGCAAACTGGGGTACTGCAGGTTGCCATTAGCAACTAAATTATACTTATAACTCCCTGTTATTTTTTTTTTAAATAATCAGGACATACACCTGGTGTAATAGAAGCAATAATTGCTACCATGATTGTCTTCGGTTTTATTTTATTTTTTACATGAAGATTGACATTTCCTCATTCCCTTTAATAGGGGATCCTGTTTTCTGCAACCAATGCCTGCAGTACTGGGGTCAGCCTTAAAATGTGTGGCTACAATAAGAGTGGATAGTCCTTCTTCCCTGGCCTGAGCTAGCTATCTGCCGGTGACTGACAAATGTGCTGCATAGGTTCCAACAGGAGGAGCGTTGCTGTCTGTGATTGGTTATTGGGGCCCATGTGACCCAGTGATTAATACTGCCAATTACACAATGGAGTAATGGGTGTTTAGAATGCATATTGTTTAGCTCTAATGGTTCTTTGACTGTAGCATATTCAATTGCACCAACCCAAGTTAACACCAGACTGGATCTTTATGTGGAATCTCCTAAAGGAACATTAACATTGGAAATGTGAGGCGAGGTCGCTAATAATTGTTATCAACAATCAGTTGTAACTATTCAATATCCATGAGTCAGCCATCATATTTGTGATGCATCTCCTTGTCAATGGCAGTCAAGTCGATCATTGCTATGGTTCTCCGGCTGAAATTTGAGTGAGACCTTTTCCCTGACCTTTCCAATACCGCCTCCACACAGAAAGGTCAGAAGACAAACGCTGGCGTTTGCCTTGGAACTCACTACATCTCCCCACAATGATTTAAAACTCCACAGGATGTTATGGGATAAAGAAGGATGGTGGAAACATTTAAAATCAGGGAAAGATGACAAGGGAAAAAATGGCAGATATGCTTTTCTTTTTTTTGTATTTCTTTCTATTATTGCCTTCCTCTTTATTAATGGGGATGTATTCATTATATCTCCATATCAATACAGACCTCTGAGTAACCACAGAAACCTGAGAGGAAATGAGAAAACATTACTGGAAAGAGGGAAAACAGAGAGAGCTTAAAAGAGAAAAAGAAAACTGGCCAAAAAGGTGCAGGTTATTTATGTAGCTATAGCATGGCTCCAGTGGAAAATACAATATCAACACCCTGAGAATTTGTCAGGAACATGTTCTCTCTCACCACTATCTCTTAGAGTGGTAACTGGTAAGGATCGCGTCTACTTTAGTCTGAAGGGCTGGGACCCGCTCCCTGCCCTGCAGGCAGCTCAGCCCATTGATCGCATCCAGGCCCCTTCTGATCAATAAGTCAATTAAGCCTCCATTAGAGCAACATGAAATCTGAGGCTCCAGACACCTCTAATGCCAGATGGGAGAAGACTAGTTTTCCAGACCCTGGGACCCTTCCCCTCATCCCTGGGAAGCCTCAGCCTGGGGCTTTCATGACCAGAGGACAGCTGGTGGAGCATGAACACCATGATGATGGGAACAACGCAGCAGAAATTTCAGAACTGCCGCACTGACAGAAAGCAGGCCATTTCCCCTAGACAAGGGACCAATTAACCACCATCTTTGTCAGAGGACAGAATAGAATAAAAGCCTCGAACACGTCAAAGAAATAGAACAAATTACTGTATGATGGTGCAGAAACACCAGTTTTGTTGGCTACAGTAAGCTATCAGTGTTCTCCATTTACAGTAGAAATAGTACTGTATATATCCTATGGTTCTTCTAATGCTTCTTCCTGCTTCTGCCCTCTCTGCATATCTGTCAGAGTTTTATATTCAAATCATCAAGCTTTATTTATACAGCACATTTCAGACATGGAACGCAACACAATGTGTTTCACAGGAAAAAATTCATAAACAAGGAAAATAAAACAACTTAAATATTTACAACACAAACACAAGAGGATAGAAAATTAAAGAATAACAAAAACCCAACGATTAAAAATCACCGTAAGGAAAAGTGAAGCAAAAAAGGTCCACAGTTTCGGCTCCCCTCAGGTTCTCTGGCAGCCTTTTCCAGAGGCTGGGGGCATAATAACTAGAGGCTGCTTCTCCATGCCTCTTGGTCCCCCTCAGGTTCTCTGGCAGCCTTTTCCAGAGGCTGGGGGTATAATATCTAAAGGCTGCTTCTCCATGCCTCTTGGTCCCCCTCAGGTTCTCTGGCAGGCTTTTCCAGAGGCTGGGGGTATAATAACTAGAGGCTGCTTCTCCATGCCTCTTGGTCCCCCTCAGGTTCTCTGGCAGACTTTTCCAGAGGCTGGGGGTATAATATCTAAAGGCTGCTTCTCCATGCCTCTTGGTCCCCCTCAGGTTCTCTGGCAGCCTTTTCCAGAGGCTGGGGGTATAATATCTAAAGGCTGCTTCTCCATGCCTCTTGGTCCCCCTCAGGTTCTCTGGCAGGCTTTTCCAGAGGCTGGGGGTATAATAACTAGAGGCTGCTTCTCCATGCCTCTTGGTCCCCCTCAGGTTCTCTGGCAGGCTTTTCCAGAGGCTGGGGGTATAATATCTAGAGGCTGCTTCTCCATGCCTCTTGGTCCCCCTCAGGTTCCCTGGCAGGCTTTTCCAGAGGCTGGGGGCATAATAACTAAAGGCTGCTTCTCCATGCCTCTTCATCCTAGCCTTTGGGATAGTTAAAAGGACAGTGCCAGAGGACCTGAGGGACATACTGGGTACATAACTTAAAAGCATGTCTGACATGTATAGGGGTGCACAATCGTGGATTGATTTAAAAACCAATAGAAGAATCTTAAAATAAATTCTAAAACTCCCAGGCAGCCATTGCAGAGACCTTAACCTGATGTAATGTGTGCTCTTCGTCTGGTCTTGCTCAGTACCCGTGCTGCAGCATTCTGTATGTTTTGCAGTTGACCAATGGCTTTCTTGGGTAGACCAGACAGGAGAGTATTACAGTAGTCAAGCCTGCTCGTAATAAAAGCATGGATGAGTCTCTCTGTGTCAGCACGAGAGAGAAACGGTCACACCTTGGCAATGTTCCTCAAGTGGTTAAAAAGCTATTTGTCACATTCCTAATGTGGGATTCGAAATTGAGTTCAGAATCTAAAACAACACCTAGGTTTTTCACCTGGTGTTTAATTTTTATTGCCCGTGAATTAAAATGTCCAGACAGATTCTCTGTGCTTGGGCTCCAATAATAAGTACCCATGTATTTAAATCACTAATACAGTCTAATAATTTATCCATGAAGCTAAAATCCTCTGGTGACACAGAAATGTTAAGTTATGAATGGTCTACGTAACAATGGAAATCAATGCTGTGCACTGCCAGGACTGATCTGTGAATTGCTGTCTGATTTAGAGGGTGCGTAAACTCCCATCACTACTGCTCCAAGCTACATACTAAAAGAGACTCGGACACACTCTGCAAGCTAAATAACTTACACATTCTGCATTAGGGAAATGTGTTATGTTAGTGTCCATTTGTGTGTCTATATGGATGTGCTTAGACAAGCAACCCAACTCTGATCTTTTCAGATCCAAAGACCAATTAGTGGAAAGTGTGTGTGTTTGCATGTGTGACATGAAATTATTGCGAATAACTGCAAAATGTATCAATTTCTTCCAGTAATTGAGAAAAAGATGGGTTAAATGCCCTGCCAGATAATCAGAAATTCCATTTTGGTAGAAGAATGGAGAGAGAAGGTAGAATATTTGATCAAATAAATCACTTTCAAGCATCAACCAAGCTATCTCAAACACAATTCAAAACCATTTCCCTTTGCATATAATCTAATAAAGGGACATGCAGTAATTCATGTTTTTATAAATCAGACAGTGCACACTTATTAGATCTCATTATTTTTGGAGCGGCACCATTAGTTTATTCCAGTCAAGAGACGATCAATGATACGTCTCTCCATGCTGCAGTATTATTGGTCCAGCCAGGGATGGTAGCACTGTTTCCGTCCCAGTCCCTCCCTCGTGGAGCCCCTATAGGCTGCAGCCTGCAGCACTGGCTTGGCCATTACAGGCTCACAGAGACCTCTGAGCTCCTGACCATAACTGGTCCGTGGTCAGCCCATCCGCTCATTCAATCCTTGTGATATATGATCTCCAGAGCACTGTGACCTAATGCACTTGGGTAGGAGGGGTAGGATCCGTCCCCTTGTGATAGAAGCGACGTAAGCAATAAAGTAAGACATTGTTTAAGAGACTAATATGTTGCTGTCATGATTTTGAAAAGGTTATTTTGTGCAATCAAAGTTCCATTAATAGTTGACATATGTAAAATTAAAATAATAATAATAATAATTGGATTGGCATACTATGTAAAGCTTGGCATACTAGTGCTTCCATATTACTACCAGTCAGTAGAATGAGTCTGAAATAAGATTCAGACATTAGGACAGAATACTGCCCAGGGAACCGTCTCACAGCACGAGGTCTGCGAAAACAATATTAGAATTTCAGTTTGCTTCCCACACACACAAAACACTGTGACACTTGTGCCATAAACCAGTGTTTCCCAAACTCAGTGCTGAGGCCCCAGCACTACATAGCTGATTCAAATAACAAACTCATCATCAAGCTTTCATTATTTGAATCAGCTATGGTAGTGCTAGGGCAAAAAACAATACGTGCACCAAGGGAGGGGGGGGCAGGATGGAGTTTGGGAAACACTGCTAAACAAACAGTCTGCCAGTGTGTGGGACTAAGATATGTTACTCATATCCTCAGAGACTGTAAGCCATAAGTAACAATGTAATCCTTAACTGACCCCGCCAACTGATCTCATAAACTGACCCCACCAACTGCATTGTTGTACAGATGCACAGTTGAGAGCATCCTGTGGGGCTGAATCACCGCCGGGTACGGCAACTGCACCTCCAGAGGGTGGTGCGGTCTACACAACACATCACCGGGGGCAAACTACCTACCTGCCAGGACATTTACAGCACCCGATGTCACAGGAAGGCCAAAAAGATCATCAAGCACAACCACCCGAGCCACTGCCTGTTCACCCCGCTATCAACCAGAAGGCGAGGTCAGTACAGGTGCTTTAAAGCTGGGACCAAGAGACTGAAAAACAGCTTCGATCTCAAGGCCATCAGATTGTTAAATAGCCATCACTAGCACAGAGGCTACTGCCTACAAACAGACTTGAAATCATTAGTCCCTTTAATAAATGGAACACTAGTCACTTTAATACTGTTTACATATCTTGCATTACTCATCTTGTATGTATATACTGTATTCTATACCATCTATTGCATCTTGCCTATCCTGCTCATCCATATTTTTATATTCTTATTCCATTCCTTTACTTAGATTTATGTGTATTAGGTAGTTGTTGTGAAATTGTTAGATTACTTGTTAGATATTACTGCACTGTCGGAACTAGAAGCGAAATAATTTCACCACACTCACAATAACATCTGCTGAACACATATGTGACCAATACGATTTGATTTGAAACTACCTGAGGAGGCAGAGGTGAGCCAGTGGTGATGTTTCCATGGGTACCACTCCAAGTAATTCTGGCTTCCCTCTCCTATGGGCTTTCTGCTGGATGAGTTCTGTTAGCTCAGTGTGTATGTGTGTGCGCGCGTTGGCACGCTCTATGCATAGAGATCCTGTCTGCGAGTGGAATTTAGAGAGAAACCCCTCCCCCTCCACTCATTTCCCCACAGGCAGAATAGCAGGTCAGCCTGTGTCATATTGGCTGCATGCTTCAGTTGTCAGCTTTGTTTTGTGCAGCGGTGCTGAAAGAGTGACGGCCGACGCGAGGGAGAGTTGCTGCACTTTGCGCCTTCCCTTACTGCTAAGTGAGCTGTGACACCCCCCAAAGAGGTTGTAAAAAATATCTACACAAACCCTTCAACCCTGTATCCCCGGTCAAACATCCTCAGCATCTCAGTGGTGTCGTCTGCAATGTGACAACAATATGACAGATGACAAAATGACTGGAACCATACCAAATTCCAAAAACATTTGACAAATATGGAAATGAACAGCATCCCCAAATCCTCATTAAAGTTTTCACCCACCAACCTTAGAAACATTTTAAATCTGGGAATGTTGTTTAGCATGAAACTATGAGCGGTTTCATGTCATGACTAAATGTGGTCAGTAATTTAGTGATATGTCTTCACAGCAATCTTTCTTTAGTGTAACTTCGTCCTCAAGCAAACAACCCAGCATCACCTTCAGCAACACTGCCTTCCCCTCAACGTTATACTGTACATCCCAGCCCCCAACTACTGAAGAGCCCAAATCCCTCACCTATTTTCAATGTCTTCATCAAAAACTACAACCCAGTGGAGTTCTGAAGTACTTAAAAGGCAAGCAAATCAAAATGTACAGTTTGCACTGAGATCAATGACCTCTCAGCTAAGCATATCGTACGTACATACTGTAGCATCAAAAGCTCAGAGAACAACACTGTTCACAGCCAAAAACACATTCACCTGTTTTAAATGTCAAAGTCTCATTGCGAGCTACAACAACACAATCCCACATAAGCTGACACATGAATGCGAGCTAAAAGATGACACGCCAGCTGGCAACGTTCCTAGTGAAACAGTAGCTGCTGACCTCTCTGAAATTATTTGGCTTTCTTTGAGTGAGTAGAACTCACCTTCATGATGCACCCCTGCGTCGATAGTCCTCTCCGCAGCACGTGTGTGTGTGTGTGTGTGTGTGTGTGTGTGTGTGTGTGTGTGTGTGTGTTTGTGTGTGTAATTGTGTGTGCTTGTTTTCTGGGCAGGAGCCTGTTTCTGACAGGGCAGGGGATGCTGTCCCCTCACACGCTGCTATTCCTGTTGGCTGGACAGCGTCCAAATGAAAGGTATAATGTAGAGTGTAGAAACAGGAAGCTACTGAGTCCTGACATGCTATCAATCTCTCCCTCTCTCATACTCTCTCTATTTCTCACTACATTTTCCCCTTCTCCTTCCCTTTCCCTCACCCGCTCGCTCGCTCTCCCTCCCCTTCTGTATCTCTTCCTCACACTTCTCCACCCTTTAGTTGGAAACACAGATCGTGAGATTGGGAAAGATAGATGGTCCATTCTCCTCAGCCCTCCTACCTTTCATGATCCTTCCCCCTCTTCTATTCCATCCAATACAAATCCACTCCAGCCATCTTCCCCTCCCTCTGTTCAAGCCATACGGAGTGAGAACCTCAGCCAGAGGCAGACCGGTACATCTGGGCAAAATCACAACTCCTGTAGCTCCTCAGTTCTCACACAAAGTCAGACAGGCACACTATATAAATTGATACACACATATGCATGAATAATATCAGTTAGCTCACATGATTCCAAAGGAAATTGTAGTTGGCTGGTCTGTAGTAGATAAATGATAAATGAGTTATACACACACTGCACATGTGTAGAAAACAAACAAATGATCCACAGCAAAGGAAATTGTAGTTGGCTGGTCTGTAGTAGATAAATGATAAATGAGTTATACACACACTGCACATGTGTAGAAAACAAACAAATGATCCACAGCAAAGGAAATTGTAGTTGGCTGGTCTGTAGTAGATAAATGATAAATGAGTTATACACACACTGCACATGTGTAGAAAACAAACAAATGATCCACAGCAAAGGAAATTGTAGTTGGCTGGTCTGTAGTAGATAAATGATAAATGAGTTGTACACACACTGCACATGTGTAGAAAACAAACAAATGATCCACAGCAAAGGAAATTGTAGTTGGCTGGTCTGTAGTAGATAAATGATAAATGAGTTATACACACACTGCACATGTGTAGAAAACAAACAAATGATCCACAGCAAAGGAAATTGTAGTTGGCTGGTCTGTAGTAGATAAATGATAAATGAGTTATACACACACTGCACATGTGTAGAAAACAAACAAATGATCCACAGCAAAGGAAATTGTAGTTGGCTGGTCTGTAGTAGATAAATGATAAATGAGTTATACACACACTGCACATGTGTAGAAAACAAACAAATGATCCACAGCAAAGGAAATTGTAGTTGGCTGGTCTGTAGTAGATAAATGATAAATGAGTTATACACACACTGCACATGTGTAGAAAACAAACAAATGATCCACAGCAAAGGAAATTGTAGTTGGCTGGTCTGTAGTAGATAAATGATAAATGAGTTATACACACACTGCACATGTGTAGAAAACAAACAAATGATCCACAGCAAAGGAAAGACATTGAACACTATAGGTGGCATGAAGTGGCAAACTGACAGCAATGTTTTCAAATGTCACATCATTACATCACATGATTATAATATTACCAATAGGATAAGTACCTGCACAGAAATGTATTGCATAGATGAACATTTGTAGCCACCCGGATGACAAAAGAATAACCTGTTTAAAACCAAGGTGCATTTGAATATTACAGGATTATGGAAACCAATCGATTACATTTATACCATTGTGATAGTGACGCTGCAGTGTGTTAGATGTCAGAAAAGACACCACTGGGAACAGACATCAATTCAACGTCTATTCCACGTTGGCAACATAATCCTCCCATACTGTGTACTGAATAAACATTAAGCTACAATCGCCAAGATATTGCAAAGCACACACACACACACACACACACACACTTCTTTGGTATGACCCATGGTATTTCCAGTCTGATTTAATTTTCACCTTAATTAAAATGATGAATAGTCAACCTTCCCTGCAGCAGTGTTATAACACACAGCCACCAATAGAGGACAGTCTCCACACACTGTTTTCCTACAACACAGGCATGATCTGCTGTACAGTGTACATGTATCCCATAAATATAAACATGTCAAAGCTGCCATCGACTTCAATCACCAAACAAAAGTAAATCATCTGTGAGGGTGTCATCTTGAGCGTCTGGTCAAATCCATAGGTGTCTAATCCGATTTCTGTCTAGCCACTGCTGTCCGTCTAACAGCCCATCTTCTCTGACTCGGTTAGTGTTTGATCCATCAGACAACCTGAGCTGAATTATCAGATACATCTGTCTCTGCTCTTTTGTCTGCTTTCTCCATCCAATCTAGCCAGCTGCTGATCTGCTCTGCTGTTGTTCTGCCTTAGTGTGCTATACAGTATTTATTACTGCAGTTCTATTCTATTGGTCAGTGCTATCTGATCTACAGAGTGTATCTGTGTTGTGTTGGACAGTGTACTGTGCATTTCTGGATAATGAAGCACCCAGCTGACTGCAGCAGAGGAGAGGAACAATAGACATTCTACAGGCCCAAGGCCAGGAAAGCCATAGCTCAGATCATTGGCTATGAGCAGGGCAGATAAAGGCACACGGTATACTACTACCTGAGAGGGGTAGAGGGAGGGGGGCTGACAAGCATATCCCCCCACAGATGACAGCCAGCAGAAACAAAACCAGATTACTGCACCATCCTGCCTTTGAACTACAATATTATATTCAATGTCATATACTGTAGCTGTTTAAGAGTATGTGATGACGCAAAACAAAGCCATGGATATTACGATGCTTGGTTCCAATCCCAGACATGACAGCTTGAAAAACAAAGAATTAAAACGAACAATGATAGCTGCTGTTTGATCTGATTTGTTATAGATAAAGCCACCTCACTACCTCAGAATGTGTTTACCTGGAAAAACTGAACCAGTAGTTCCTTGAAATGCAGCCATCACTCAGTAAAGGTCTTCTTCAGGAGAAAAAAATATTGTGTTGCAGAAGAAGATTAAGTTTAGGTTTTGATCATATGTATTGAAAGGTTTTCCCCCTTACGTATTTACAAACAGTACCCATCAGACTACAGTGATAAACTCCCAGTCAAAATATGGTGCTGACCATGAAAAGCCTATCAATTATCATATCAGGACAATTCAATCAAAAGTGCTGGTTCACATTAATTTACATTTGTGAAATATCAAGTCCATCTACAAATGTTGAAGATATTATTTTTTCCCCCCAATAACCATCACCATGACTGCTAACAGTATTTCCACTGAGGTCTAATTATCACACTTACATAAATGCATTTGAAACAATATTTCAGGGGTGTGAAAATATATAATGGGAATGGGGGGGGGGGGTGGAGGTGTGGTGGGATGTCGGAGAAAGAAATGTACGAGTGATATGTGTTGCAATTGCCTTTGCACAATTTCATTAGATTTGGATTTAATTAGATCTGAGACACTACACAATTGACAGCCCCAATTAATCTTATACCACTCCCAGTCCCTCAGTGTCTCCTAATGCTCATAAAATGATCTCATATGAATCTCTGAAATATAAAAGTAAAAAGGACATTTTTTTTAGCAATGGTCCTGCAGTGAAGCGATGAGAATAATGTCACTGGTCAGGGTTTAAGGTGGTGTCAGATCTTTACAGATAAACTCTTAGAAAAAAAGGGTTCCCAACGGATTCTTCGGCTGTCCCCATAGAATAACCCTTTTTGGTTCCAGGTAGAACTCTTGGGTTCTATGTAGAACACTGTGGAAAAGGTTCTACTTGGAACCAAAAAGGGTTCTTCAAAGGGTTTGCCTATGGGGAGAGGCGAAGAACACTTTTAGGTTCTAGAGAGGAGCTTTTTTTCTAAGCTTGTACATCCAGTCGTTAAATTGCTTTATGAATGAGTAAGAGGGAGAATCGGTGATAAAATAATGTCCTTCCAAGTGCACTTTCTACTGTCAATACAGTATAGAAACAAAAACAACCCAACAAGATTTACGTCTGATAAAGAAAACAATATCAACTTTTGTATCTATCCATTTAGACTTTGCCAAGCAGGAGATGACCAGGACGCTGTTGAGAACAATATTCTGGTCAACAATACTGATTATAGTAATGGTCCCCACGGCAACAATACTGATAATAGTAATGGTCCCCACTTCAACAATACTCATAATAGTAATGGTCCCACGTCAACAATACTGATAATAGTAATGGTCCCCATGTCAACAATACTGATAATAGTAATGGTCCCCACTTCAACAATACTGATAATAGTAATGGTCCCCACGTCAACGATACTGATAATAGTAATGGTCCCCACGTCAACGATACTGATAATAGTAATGGTCCCCACTTCAACGATACTGATAATAGTAATGGTCCCCACTTCAACAATACTGATAATAGTAATGGTCCCCACTTCAACAATACTGATAATAGTAATGGTCCCCACTTCAACAATACTGATAATAGTAATGGTCCCCACTTCAACAATACTGATAATAGTAATGGTCCCCCGTCAACAATACTGATAATAGTAATGGTCCCCACGTCAACGATACTGATAATAGTAATGGTCCCCACTTCGATACTGATAATAGTAATGGTCCCCATGTCAACGATACTGATAATAGTAATGGTCCCCACTCAACGATACTGATAATAGTAATGGTCCCCACTTCAACAATACTGATAATAGTAATGGTCCCCACTTCAACAATACTGATAATAGTAATGGTCCCCACTTCAACAATACTGATAATAGTAATGGTCCCCACTTCAACAATACTGATAATAGTAATGGTCCCCACTTCAACAATACTGATAATAGTAATGGTCCCCACTTCAACAATACTGATAATAGTAATGGTCCCCACTTCAACAATACTGATAATAGTAATGGTCCCCACTTCAACAATACTGATAATAGTAATGGTCCCCACTTCAACAATACTGATAATAGTAATGGTCCCCACTTCAACAATACTGATGGTCACTTAGCCGGCAGTACAAATGCATATTTCAGAAAGCTATGATTAACAATGTTATTACGAAACAATGGGGAACTATCTACAGTTATGCATAATACACATGGAAGTTCAATGCCTTAAGTGCAGAGGGGATTTGAGTAAACTATATTAGGCCAATGTGTCTGACATAGACGTTAGATAAGTCTACAGGGAGGAATAAAAATAGCATAAATAGGAAAGTATACCAGTTTCATTTGAGGACCAGGATGTTGACAACTGTGCCATACAGATTGCAAGATAGTTGGGAAGAGATGTTTGATGTACCGATTCCATGGTACAGGGTGTATGAGTTGATAAATAAAACAACACAAGATTCAAGACTTCGTGTTTTTCAGCTAAAATTATTTTATAGAATTCTTGCCACCAACAAAATGTTGAAAATTTGGGGCATATAATCATTGAAGCTCTGCAGATTTTGTTGTGAGGATGCAGAATCAATAGACCATTTATTTTGGTATTGCCCTCAGGTAGCCTGTTTCTGGTCTCAGGTTCAGGAATGGCTGAAAATGTATAACATTGATCTATAATTGACCCTAGAAATAGTACTGTTAGGAGATCTGGAGAGACCGGGTCAGTCAACTACTAATATACTAACACTCTTAGTAAAAGTATTTATCTTCAACACGCAATCTGTAGATTATATTAAATTAGATAGATTGAAATTGTATGTTAAACATCATAGTATAGTTGAAAGATATGTGTTGCATAGAAACACGAAGTGGGTGGCCAGCAGAGATAGATGTGATGGGCTGAGGGAAGCTGAGGGTTGGGATGTGGAATTGGAGACAAGTCGGAGTGGAGTTGCTGTGTGAGAGAGAGAATGATGGTCAAAAGATGAAGGAAAAAAAAAAAAATAAACACATACAAGAGGGGTCTCGAATGGTTGAGGGACATCAATTGGGGAACTGTGGGGGACCTTGGAGGGTTCGACTTTCACAAGATTGTGATCATGAAAAAGGAAACTAAGACAACTAAGACATATATTTTCTATCACTATCATGCACAAGCACCCTCACACATAAGAGTGGCTCTGTTGCAGAACGACTGATACACGTTTGATAGTGTCTTGATGCTGCATTGTTTGTCCTTCATGTTCTAATACTTTAGTGTTACCCCTTCCTTGTGTCTTTTGTCATAAATAATCATTTAAAACATAAAAAAAATTAAAACATCTACAGGGTCAAGTACGTGTGTGTGTCTGCGATTTGGAAATGTCTGGTGCTTTTTAAAATTTTACCTTTATTTAACCAGGTAGGCAAGTTGAGAACAAGTTCTCATTTACAATTGCGACCTGGCCAAGGTAAAGCAAAGCAGTTCGACACATACAACACAGAGTTACACATGGAGTAAAACAAACATACAGTCAATAATACAGTAGAAAAATAAGTCTATATACAAATGTGAGCAAATGAGGTGAGATAAGGGAGGTAAAGGCAAACAAAGGCCATAGTGGCGAAGTAAATACAATATTACAAGTAAACCACTGGAATGGTAGATTTGCAGTGGAAGAATGTGCAAAGTAGAAATAGAAATAATGGGGTGCAAAGGAGCAAAATAAATAAATAAATAAATACAGTAGGGGAAGCGGTAGTTGTTTGGGCTAAATTATAGGTGGGCTATGTACAGGTGCAGTAATCAGTAAGCTGCTCTGACAGCTGGTGCTTAAAGCTAGTGAGGGAGATGTGTTTCCAGTTTCAGAGATTTTTGTAGTTCGTTCCAGTCATTGGCAGCAGAGAACTGAAAGGAGAGTGGCCAAAGGAAGAATTGGCTTTGGGGGTGACCAGAGAGATATACCTGCTGGAGCGAGTGCTACAGATGGGTGCTGCTATGGTGACCAGCGAGCTGAGATAAGGGGGGACTTTACCTAGCAGGGTCTTGTAGATGACCTGGAGCCAGTGGGTTTGGCGACGAGTATGAAGCGAGGGCCAGCCAACGAGAGCGTACAGGTCGCAGTGTCGGGTTGTATATGGGGCTTTGGTGACAAAACGAATGGCACTGTGATAGACAGCATCCAATTTATTGAGTAGGGTATTGGAGGGTATTTTGTAAATGACATTGCCGAAGTCGAGGATCGGTAGGATGGTCAGTTTTACGAGCGTATGTTTGGCAGCATGAGTGAAGGATGCTTTGTTGCGAAATAGGAAGCCAATTCTAGATTTAACTTTGGATTGGAGATGTTTGATGTGAGTCTGGAAGGAGAGTTTACAGTCTAACCAGACACCTAGGTATTTGTAGTTGTCCACATATTCTAAGTCAGAACCGTCCAGAGTAGTGATGCTAGACGGGCGGGCAGGTGCGGGCAGCGATCGGTTGAAGAGCATGCATTTAGTTTTACATGTATTTAAGAGCAATTGGAGGCCACGAAAGGAGAGGTGTATGGCATTGAAGCTTGCCTGGAGGGTTGTTAACACAGTGTCCAAAGAAGGGCCAGAAGTATACAGAATGGTGTCGTTTGGGTAGAGGTGGATCAGAGACTCACCAGCAGAAAGAGCAAAATCATTGATGTATACAGAGAAGAGAGTCGGCCCAAGAATTGAACCCTGTGGCACCCCCATAGAGACTGCCAGAGGCCCGGACAACAGGCCCTCCGATTTGACACACTGAACTCTATCAGAGAAGTAGTTGGTGAACCAGGTGAGGCAATCATTTGAGAAACCAAGGCTATTGAGTCTGCCGATGAGGATGTGGTGATTGACCTGGCCAAGGCTTTCGACTCTGTCAATGAATAAGGCTGCCCAGTAATTGTTTCTTATCGATGGTGGTTAAGATATCGTTTAGGACCTTGAGCAGGTCTTGAGGGTTGGGGCTGAACCATTACTGAAGCGTGGTACCCTATAATGGTTTACCAGGTCCAACCTGACAGTTGAGATGATGAATAAAAAGTAATAGGAGTCGGATGCATATGGAGAATATACAACAACCTTCTGTATTAACCTGACATACCGTAGAAGTTGGCTATCAGGATAGCTTACTATTCCTATTGATTTAATTCAAAATAGCTGTTCAATAGATTTTGAAACCTACTGTAGTTTTACTTATTGTTTTCCATGATAATAGTGATGCATCTTACAATTCCCAAAATACATACTCTATGTGCATAAAATGGAGAGCAAAAATTCCTTTTATCACAATGACTCAAGCCAATTTACAGTAGGCTAAGCATTATACTAAGTAGACTAAGTAGGTGAGCAGTAGACTAAGTATACTTTATAGTACAGTATACCTTACAGTAGACTAAAGTACACTGTACATCGACTTATAGTCCACTAAGTAAACTTTACAGTATACTATGCAGTAGACTAAGCCAGAACCTACACTGTGAGGGCTGATATAGTATGGTCTCTGAAGGTTTGCTTCATGGGACCCACTGGAGCCATATGACAGAGAATCAACCAGCAGTGTGTCGGCCTGCTCTGAGTTAGCAGGATTAGACATGGCCCATCTGCCCTGTCTAATGAGCACGTACACACACACACACACATGCGCGCACATAGAAAACCACAAGCGAACCCGTGTCATTATCTCGATGCAGATGCATGCCTCTCCCACTACTGGAATCATTGTTTTGTTGAACAACTGGAAAGTATAAGTTAAAAGATAGTCATAATAAATCACCTCTGTCATTCCAACCAATGACCGTTTGGTTACTGGCCGAACATTAACTGCTAAGCTACCTGCCGCCAGCGTCATGTCATTACAGAAAGTGTTTGTGTGCGTGTCAAATAAAATTGTATTTGTCACATGCTTCGTTGCAAAACAGCTGTAGACTAACAGTGAAATGCTTACTTACGGGTCATTTTTCAATATGAAAAATTCAACCAAAAAAATGTGTCGATGTGCAGGGGTACGAGGTAAAAGAGGTAGCTAGTATGTATACAGTGCCTTCGGAAAGTATTCAGACCCTTTCGCTTTGTCCACATTTAGCTACTTTACAGCCTTGTTCTATAATGGTAAAAAAAACAATACCCCATAATGACAAAGTGAAAACAGAAATACCATTTAATTGATTGGACATAATTTGGAAAGGTACACATGTATTTATAAAGGTCCCACAGTTGACAGCACTGTCAGAGTAAAAGCCAAGCCATGAGGTCGAAGTAATTGTCCATAGATCTCTGAGACAGGATTGTGTAGAGGCACAGATCTGGGGAAGGGTGACAAAACATTTCTGCAGCATTGAAGGTCCCCAATAACACAGTGGCCTCCATCATTCTTAAAAGGAAGAAGTTTGGAACCACCAAGACTCTCCCTAGAGCTGGCCGCCCAGCCAAACTGAGCAATCGGGTGAGAAGGGCCTTGGTCAGGGAGGTGACCAAGAACCCGATGGTCACTCTGACGGAGCTCTAGAGTTCCTCTGTCGAGATGGGAGAACCTTCCAGAAGGGCAACCACATCTGCAGCACTCTACCAATCAGGCCTTTATGATAGAGTAGCCAGACGGAAGCCGCTACTCAGTAAAAGGCACATGACAGCCCGCTTGTAGTTTGCCAAAAGGCACCTAAAGACTCTTAGACCATGAGAAACAAGATGCTCTGGTCTGACGAAACCAAGATTGAACTCTTTGGCCTGAATGCCAAGCGTCGCGTCTGGAAGAAACCTGGCACCATCCCTTCGGTGAAGCATGGTGGTGGCAGCATCATGCTGTGGGGATGTTTTTCAGCGGCAGGGACTGGGAGACTAGTCAGGATCAAGGCATAGATGAATGGAGAAAAGTACAGAGAGATCTTTGATGAAAAATTGCTTCAGAGCACTTAGGACCTCAGATTGTGGCAAAGGTTCACCTTCCAACAGGACAACGACCCTATGCACACAGTCAAGACAACGCAGGAGAGGCTTCGGGACAAGTCTCTGAATGTGCTTTGGTGGAGTAAAAAGTAAAAAGAGTAAAAGAGCCCGTACTTGAACCCGATCGAACATCTCTGGAAAGACCTGAAAATAGCTGTGCAGCAACACTTCCCATCCAACTTGACAGAGCTTGAGAGGATCTGCAAAGAATAATAGGAGAAACTCCCTAATTACAGGTGTGCCAAGCTTGTAGCATCATACCTAAGAAGATTTGAGGCTGTAATCTCTGCCAAAGGTGCTTCAACAAAGTACTGAGTAAAGTGTTTGAATACTTATGTAAATGTCATAGTTTTTTTTTGTTGCAAAAAAAACATTTAAACCAGTTTTTGCTTTGTCATTATGGGGTATTGTGTGTAGCTTGATGAGGGAAAACAACTATGTAATCCATTTTAAAATAAGTCTGTAAAGTAACAAAATGTGGAACAAGTAAAGGGGTCTGAATACTTTCCGACTGCACTATATGTAGATTCTCACAAATTGTTATGGTGCCATGTAAATTAAAGCTCAAAGCCGCCTGCATCACTTCCGTTAGACCATAACATTGAGGTCCTTAGCTCTTCTTTTAGGCTTGATGATAGCACCCTCTGCTGTATCTGTAGCTATAGTGGCCAATGTGCCACATACAGTCGTGGCCAAAAGTTTTGAGAATGACACAAATATAAATTTTCACAAAGTCTGCTGCCTCAGTTTGTATGATGGCAATTTGCATCTACTCCTGAATGTTATGAAGAGTGATCAGATTAATTGCAAAGTTTATCTTTGCCATGCAAATTAACTGAATCCCCAAAAAACATTTCCACTGCATTTCAGCCCTGCCACAAAAGGACCAGCTGACATCATGTCTGTGATTCTCTCGTTAACACAGGTGTGAGTGTTGACGAGGACAAGGCTGGAGATCGCTCTGTCATGCTGATTGAGTTCGAATAACAGACTGGAAGCTTCAAAAGGAGGGTGGTGCTTGGAATCATTGTTCTTCCTCTGTCAACCATGGTTACCTGCAAGGAAACGTTATCATTGCTTTGCACAAAAAGGGGTCCACAGGCAAGGGATATTGCTGCCAGTAAGATTGCACCTAAATCAACCATTTATCGGATCATCAAGAACATCAAGGAGAGCGGTTCAATTGTTGTGAAGAAGGCTTCAGGGCGCCCCAAGAAAGTCCAGCAAGCGCCAGGACCTTGTCCTGAAGTTGATTAAGCTGCGGGATCGGGGCACCACCAGTACAGAGCTTGCTCAGGAATGGCAGCAGGCAGGTGTGAGTGCATCTGTACGTACAGTGAGGCGAAGACTTTTGGAGGATAGCCTGGTGTCAAGAAGGGCAGCAAAGAAGCCACTTCTCTCCAGGAAAAACATCAGGGACAGACTGATATTCTGCTAAATGTACAGGGATTGGACTGCTGAGGACTGGGGTATAGTCATTTTCTCTGATGAATCCCCTTTCCGATTGTTTGGGGCATCCGGAAAAAAGCTTGTCCGGAGGAGACAAGGTGAGCACTACCATCAGTCCTGTGTCATGCCAACAGTAAAGCATCCTGAGACCATTCATGTGTGAGTGGGCGCACTCACAATTTTGCCTAAGGACACAGCCATGAATAAAGAATGGTACCAACACATCCCCGAGAGCAACTTCTCCCAACCATCCAGGAACAGTTTGGTGACAAACAATGCCTTTTCCAGCATGATGGAGCACCTTGCCGTAAGACAAAAGTGATAACTAAGTGGCTCGGGGAACAAAACATCAATATTTTGGGCCCATGGCCAGGAAACTCCCCAGACCTTAATCCCATTGAGAACTTGTGGTCAATCCTCAAGAGGCGGGTGGACAAACAAAACCCCACAAATTCAGACAAACTCCAAGCATTGATTATGCAAGAATGGCCTGCCATCAGTCAGCATGTGGCCCAGAAGTTAATTGACAGCATGCCAAGGCGAATTGCAGAGGTCTTGAAAAAGAAGGGTCAACAAACACTGCAAATATTAACTCTTTGCATACATTTCATGTAATTGTCAATAAACACATTTGACACTTATGAAATGCTTGTAATTATACTTCAATATTTCATAGTAACATCTGACAAAAATATCTGAAGACACTGAAGCAGCAAACTTTGTGAATATTAATATATTTGTGTCATTCTCAAAACATTTGGCCACGCCTGTAGACAAATACTGGACGGCAAGGCTCTGTAGTGTTGTCATGGTCTATTGTTGCTCTGTAATATCAAAACCAATGCTTGCCATCCTAAACTAAAACGTTATCCTCATTTATCTTTCATCTCCCTGATGTAGCTCCTGGTGTAGCTTCCCCAGGCAGATGGTTTAATGTGTCTGTACAGTACATTGGGGTTTTCTTGCTACTGTCAGCTCAGATGTAAGAAAAACTCAATCACAACGCATAAAACATCTAATAAACCCTACATTTATTGAGGACATTTTTTATGTTTGAATTAAACTATGATGATGATGAAACAACAGTTTCACTCATACCCTTGGTAGAGGAGAAAGTTTGGAAGTAAAAGCTTAGTTGGCAAGTCTTCAAGTTGATGCAATGGTTCTTGTCATTTCAGGTCATAACTAACACTTTGATGGTTGGGGGATGGAATGTGGGGTGCGTGTGGTACCAGCAGAGACAAGGTTGTGCCTGAACTGTCCCTTATCTTTAACTCTAACAGACATTGAGGAAACGGGCGAGAAGGCAGGCTGTCAGACCTGGCAATTGATTTGATTAGTTTTACTGTCACAGCTAGGGGTTTTTCAATCTCTCCCTGAGAAGTAATCCACTCTGGACACTCTGCACCCTGTGGGAGGCTGACTACCATTTGCCATAGTAGAAAGGTTCTCTTGCATCAATACACTCAACCTGCAAAGTTCAAAGGCACTATAACTAAGGCAATGTGTCTTACATCTTTAGATCAAACACTGCTCACATACAGCTCTGCTTCTTATTGAACTAGAGAATGCCTCTCCCATGATACCATTCACCTAGCTGCTAGTCTGTTTACCAAGAAACAAAATAGGCTACTGATTTATTTGTTTAGATCCCCAATTAGCCGTTACTAATGCAACAGCTAGGCTACTCTTTCTGTAATTCGACACATCGAACACGAGTTGAGAATGATTATTCCTGCCACCGGTCAAAGCTCTATAAACAAAGCAGCTCACAGCTACACACTTTGAAATACCATTTTCTCTGTTCAATTCAACTTTGAAGTAGACTTCTCTGATGTGATTCTGGAGACAAAAAAACACACACAAAAAAAACACTGAACTGGATTCTTCTGGAAGTCCTAACTCACACAGATAACTCCTCGTCTCCATAGATAACTGGAGTATACATCACTCATCTCACATGGGAGTGAGACAATTTGCCCAGCTGTGTTCTACTAGTGGAAGCTTCCTGACAGGAGGGGACAGATGGTGCTGATGTTGAAGGATGTTTTATTTGAGACTTGACATTCTCAAATTCCTTCATATGAACATTGACCAGGGGAGTTTAGCTAGAGGTCATACCCAATGTAATTTGACATATCAAACACTAGATGGGTTATAAGCTTTAGTCAAAGCTATATAGACGAAGCAGCACACTGCTATTATTATACCTTTATGTCAACAAGGAACACAGACTGAGACCAAGGTCTCTTTTACAGCTGGGCCCTGCGTATACATGGTTACACATACAGTTTAGGTACAATGATTAAAAAACTACACAAGACAAACAAAACGATCACAGATAATACCATTTTTTAAAAATGTTTAAATACAGCAACATATTTAATTTACACACAGGTTATTCCCCTAACAGGTTATTCCCAGAACAGGTTATTCCCAGAACAGCACAAGAACTTGCATTACACAAAACAGTTACAAGCAATACAAAAATAAAACTCCTCCAATAAATATTTAAAATAAGCAAGTGGGACAAGAGTCTCAAGTTTAAGTTTAGTCTGCAGGCTATTCCATAGGCAAGGAGCGTAACAGGAAAAGGCAGCCATACCCAACTCTGTGGAAGTCGCATGGGCCTCAAGATGAGTGATGATAAATAAGAATGTAGCTTATTCAGAAATGTTTTATAGACAAACACGAGAGCATGTTGTTCTTGTCTCACAGACAGCGAAGTCCAACCCACATTATGATATAAAACACAGTGGTGAGTTCTGTAGCTAGCATCCGTAATAAACCTAAGTGCACAATGTTAAGTAGCATCCAGCGATTTAAGTGTTGATGCCGTGGCATGCACGTTGATAATATCCCCATAATCTATAACAGACATAAAAGTAGCTTGCACAATTTGTCTTCTATTTGTAGAGGACAAGCATGTCCTGTTTCTATAGAGGAAGCCTAGCTTGATTTTTAGCCGTTTACAAAGTTTGTCAATATGCATTTTAAAAGACAGTTTATCATCCAACCATATCCCTAAGTATTTATCTGCAGAGACCTGATTCATTCGAGAACCATCTAAGCTCGTAAGTGCAAGTGTATTTCAACCAACTTTTTGAACCTATTAAAAATCATAAAATGTGTTGTTTTCTTTGCATTTAAAACAAGTTTCAACTGTATAAAATACCCTTGTAATATCTTAAAATCTGTCTCCAATAATGATAATGCTTGGTCAGCCGTTGAAGTGATAGAGTACATGACAGTGTCATCAGCATATAAATGAATTTGACACTTTCTTAACTCATCACCGATATTGTTTATGTAGAGTGAACAGTAACGGACCAAAGTATAGAACCTTGTGGGACCCCTTTAACCAACTCCAATGGCTCTGACTGGATGCAGTCGACTCTAACAGCCTGACTTCTATCCTTTAGACAGTAATGAAACCAACGACAGGCATCCAGTCCCAGTCCTATTGACGACAGCTTACCCAAAAGTATCGCATGGTCTACAGTGTCAAAAGCTTTAGATAAATCTATGAACAAGGCGGCACAGTACTTTCTATTATCTAGAGCATTAGTAATATCATTTACAACACGTACAGTGGCCGTAATAGTACTGTGTTTAGGTCTAAAGCCAGATTGATTACTAGAAAGAGTATTGTTAACTCTTAAAAAAGATTGTAGTTGCCTATCCACCAGTGACCAAACAGGAGAGCTTAGAGATGGGCCGATAATTATCCAACTCACTACCGTCACCTCCCTTGAGGAGTGGTAAAACAAAAGTGCTTTCTCAAGATTTAGGAATCTTTCCTACGACTAATGTTTGATTAAAAATATGCGTCACTAAACCAGCAATAATAGGTTCCGCATACTTGAGTTAATATGGATCCAGATTTTCAGTGCCTACTGATTTCTTAGAATCTATAGCAGATATCTGCACTAAGACAGCTTACCCAAAAGGGGGAAAAGAGTGACTTTTTGAAAATTAAAAACCTGCTTACTGTTTTCCACATCAGCTAAAGGCAGAGGGGCTGAAACAATAGACCGGTCAGGACCATGTTGGCCATTTTTTCTTTCAAAATGAATACCAGCAGAAATAAAATGCTTATTAAAAACATCACAAATTTCAGTTCGGTCACTGATGATCCCAGAATCCAATGTAATTTGCTTCAGCAGGGAAGTCAAGGAGTTTCCTGGTTTAAGTGAGTTAACAGTTTTCCAGAATTTAGAGGGATCCCCAGCAGACTGTCAGAGCATCAAGAAAATACCTAGATTTTGGCTTTTTTATTCCTCCAGTCCATTTATTTCTCAATTGCCTAAAAAGCAGCCAATCAGCTGTTTCACCAGTTTTCCTCGCCAAGGCCCATGCTTGATTCTTTTGCAGAAAAAGGATTTTCAAATCACAGGAGAACCAAGGATTAGTTTGATTTTTTACCCTAAGTCGCTTTAACGGGGCGTGTTTTTCAGCCATGAAGGTAAAAATTGATGAAAAGAAAGAGAACGTTAAAACTGGGTCCATTATGCAGTTTACGGATAAAAGCTCTGAGTAATAAAGGTCATGGATAAAGGCTTGCTCTGAGAAGTGTTTATAGTTTCTCTTTCGAATTATATGGGGGTCAGGGTTTTTTAGCCTAGTATCTCTGATACATGCAATAGGGCAGTGGTCACTGATGTCATTAGCAAATAACCCACTAGCTATATATTTGTGAGGTGTATTAGAGTTCAACTTCAAAGGAGACTTATCAGTCAAATGTATTTGATAAAGTCCTTTTTACATCAGCAGTTGTCACAAAGTGCTTACACCGACACGCAGACAAAAAATCCCATAGAGCAAAGCAATACAGATTTGGAAGCACACTGGCTAGGAAAAACTCCCTGGAAAATGGAGGAACCTAGGAAGAGAGGAACCAGGTACCGAGGTGTGGCCAGTCCTCTTCTGGCTGTGCCGCGTGGAGATTGTAAGAGTACATGGCCATTAAGACCAGATCGTTCTTCAAGACATTCAAATGTTCATAGATGACCAGCAGGGTCAAATAACCACAGTGGTTATAGAGGGTGCAACAGTTCAACACCTCAGGAGGAAATGTGAGTTGGCTTTTCAAAGCTGAGCATTCAGAAGTCGAGACAGCAGGTGCGAGAGAGAGCGAGAGATGTGATATTCTGATATGGGAGGCAGCAGGGAACTATCCAGTAAATGAAAAACAGAACCTGCTTCTCCTGGAAGTAAAAAACATTTTGGAAGCTATATAAATGTTTTGTTTTTTCCACATGTTTTTCTATTAGACGTTTATGCATACTTTTAAAATTATATTATGTGAACTAAACATAAAAAATAAAAGAAATCCTTAAAATAAATATTGAATATAAAATATATTAAATATAAATATGTTTATATTATTAATGTTACTGTCCACACAAAAACAACAAAGATACTTAAATACATGTAATTTTGAACTTGAAACCTTTAATTGAAATACTGAGGGTGGCAGGTAGCCTAGCAGTTAGAGTGTTGGGCCAGTAACCAAAAGTTTGCTAGTTTGAAACCCTGAGCTGACTAGGTGAAAAATCTGTTGATCTGCCCTTGAGCAAGGCACTTAACCCTAATTGCTTCAGGGTCACCATCAATAATGGCTAATCCCATGCTGTGACCTCACAGAGGGTGTCTCAGGGTGTGCGGGATATGAAGAAAAAAAATCAATTTCACACCACACACTTGAACAGGTTACACACTTGTACGTTTGTGAAACAGGACAAATACAAGCTCTCCCTACTTGACCTTTGAATTCCATTCATTCCTATGAGGGAGTGTCAACCTGTGGCTTTAAACCCAGCATGATCAATCCAGGGTTTATATACATCATTGGTCCTAACTCATACAGATAACTCCTCATCTCAGTGCAAAATAAACTCTCACTATGTGGTGTGAAATGATGGGTTCAGCAGGGGTTCACCCACACAGTCCACTGAGTCCAGGCGATACTGAGAGAAGAACATCTGCAATAACACCTTGCCATTTACAATCTTCACTGCTTTATGTCAACAGCAAGCTTAGCACCTCTACCGCTTCATGCCACAGCACGACTCTCCCGAGCAATTTCCCCAAGCCTCTTGGCGCTCGCTGTTTATGAGTTTCCGAGTTCTCCTAGCAAAACAAAGATTACACCCCATTCCCAACTTTCACAGTTGATTTAAGGTGAGTGACGGTTCATGACTACAGATCTGTTTATTTATCCCTCCAAGACTCAAGTTTCACCAAAGCAAGGTGTTACAGAATACATCATCTCAAGTGTTGTTTTGTTGTCGGTAATTAGCTCTTCTATTGCCCTGTTCCAAATTCAGTAGAATTTCATACCTTATTGCTCAAGACATACTTTACTGTTTCTACAACTTTCTCTGTAGAAAAAGAGTGAAACTCAGAAAGGACACGGCTTCATCAAACCATTCAATTGGTTTTGGAGGGATGGGTAAGAGCTGGCTAACTGGGTGCTGTGACAAGACAGGCAGCCAGGAGGAGTGCAGAACTCTCTCCTCTCCTCCTCTTTTGGTAAGCAGTGAGAGCAGACAGCTGGGCTTGGAAAGCATCGCATATAAACACGGCCCAATCCCTTTGAACCATCAAATATTCAGCGCACCATTTCCAGTTCAAACTGCTGGCCGCAGGCTAGACACGAGGGTAAACATTCACTGGACCATATCTACAGGCACATTTGCGTTTTTATAGATGCCTTGATATAATATAAATAGAAACCTTTTAAGACACACTGACTGGAAGCAAGCCAAGAAACTAGCTTTTCTTTGTCGGACTCATATTGACCTCCTTCAATAAGAAGAGCACTTTGAAGCATTACTTACAGATAAATCAGTTTTGGTTCAGAGTACGGCTACGAGGAGAACATCTTTCCTCTCTATCCTCAATAAACTCATCTACATTAGGCTCAATCCACTAAGAGCATCAACTGAGCACAGGGAGAATTTACATACAGTACAGTCTGACTTTAGCGTACCTTCCCTTGTCGCAAATCACTCAGTGGTTGCAGCAGCTTATCCTATAGACTTCTGGACCCTAACTTCTACACTGTAAAGAAGAGTAATTAATAATACAACACCAGTCTACAGCAATAAGGTTCAACTATATCATTTATGTCAGAAAATGAAGTCGCTACTAGAGCAGGTAAGATCATTCAGCAGGCAATATATAACAAATAACCACTGGAAATGCTAACACAAAACACTCAAGTATAGAAACAACCAGATAAAAATACCTAATAGACAACAACTTGCAAACAGAGATAGAAAAGCCATGAGAAATCTATAGATTTCACAGTTACAGCAACTTATTAGACAACGGTCCCTTGGCTTACATGTTCAAGTTTTTTCTCTTTCCTGCGGAGCCAGATGCCTGCAGAATAATCCTGCTGCTGGACGGTTCTGTAGATGGTATTAGCGGGGACCACTGGGGGACCACCCCCTTTCAGCTGGAGCTCCATAAAGTCCCCTGACAGCAGCTTGGCTCATGGCAGGTTGGGCTGGAGAAGCCCTCTGCTCAGCCCCCTGGAGTGGGGCTCCACCCTAGCTGTATGACTCAGGGATCCCATGTGTTGTGTTGCTGATGCAGCGTGACGGAAGAAGAAGAGACCCCCGTCAGGATCAGACCCCAGTAGAGTCAGCAACACTGCCGTCGGTGCTGGCCAACCTGGTCTCAGAGCATTTAGTATTATTCTGTATGTAAATCTGACACTCCATTTAGTATGATATGTTACGTTTGGTATATATATATATATATATTCATTTGTGGATGTCCATCACCTGTTTTGTATGATATTACGTATTACAATTAGTATTATATGTTACGAATCTGCAAAACGTTCAATATGTTACACATTTCCAAACGTTCAATATGTTACAAATTCACAAAACATATGATATGTTATGGATTCTAGTTAGGTGGCTACTGTTAGGTAGCTGGCTAACGTTAGCTAGGCTAGGGGTTAGGGTTAAGTTAGTTTTAAGTTTAGGAGTTAGGTTAAAGGTTTAAGGTTAGGAGAAGGATTAGCTAACATGCTAAGTTTTTTCAAAGTAGCTAAAATGTATAGTTGAAAAACTGCTGATTAGCTAAAATGCTAAAGTTGTCCGTGATAAGATTTGAACTCTCAACCTTTGGGTTGCTAGACGTTTGCGTTATACACCTTCCCATCTACCCTATTTTTGTTTTTGCCTTAAGTAACCATCTGGTTTATGTAACCATACTGTATCATACTAATTTGAGTGACCCGGATTTACATTTACTATGCTACGCCTAGTCTATGAGACTAGGCTTTACTGGCAGAGGTAGGAGGCGCTCTCTCTGCATCTCCCCCTCATGTCTGTTTCTCGGTCTTTCTATTTCTCTGTCTCCACCACTCTACTCTCTGTCTTTACCTCCACCACTTGGTCTTTACCTCCACAACTCTCCATCTCAAGCAGGGATATCCTTGTTCATCAGAGGGAGCCTTCACAGACACACAAAGATATACACACGCATACATAAATGCCTGAATGCCCGCACACACACACACACACACACACACACACACACACACACCAATATGTATGATTCGCAGTTACCTTTGCTCACCTCCGCCATCACAAGTCACACAGGCAACAGAGCTTGAAGTCTAATTACCTCAACCTCTTTTTCCAGAGGAACAGTCAGAGCTCCTTAATTAGGACTCATTGTAGCATGAAAGTCTGCCTTCAAATAAAATCAAATTAAAGATTTGCAGGTGTTAAAGCAGGTGCAGAGAAATGCTTACGTTACCAGCTCCAACAGGGCAGTAGAATGTCTTGCATATACAATTCAAATACACAAATAATCAAAAACCTAAACAGAAATAACAATCAAGAGTAGATACAGAGTGAGAATGTGTCAGAATCCAGAATATACAGTAAATACGTGGTATGTATAGATAGTATATACTTAGGAAGAATAATTATAACTTCCTGGAATAACTTCCTGATGAATAGAGATAACACTGGACTATTTTCACCTACACTACCCTTTCATTTGTTGGGACCCACAGTAGGTGAATAATTCAGCTGGACTTTCACCATTGTTATAGTTTCGGTAGGTGTCACATAGTTTGGAGATATTACTTAGCACAAAAGACAGATCACTCAACCAGCCCATGAATGACAGCTGTGTCTAGCTGCTTTACTTTTGGTAGCAATTGTTCATAAAGGCTTGGATCATCCACATATGCTAAAATTGAGCAATGAGTTTGGAGATATAGATTGAGCTCTCCCAAATGCACAGAACTATAACGCTACATGTACGTTAAAGGATCGATTGAGGTGTATCATTTTTATTTAGGATCAATAGCAAATGTCTGATTCTTAATTACCCGATTATCTTAACCTTTCAGACAACCATTTACATTATGACTATGAAGTTTCCCACGTTACTCTATCAATATCTGCACTGCATTATTCTATTTAACTAGGCTAGTCCGTTAAGAACAAATTCTTATTTACAATGACGGCCTACTCCGGCCAACCCTCCCTTAACCCGGACGACGCTGGGACAATTGTGCGCCACCTTATGGTACTCCCGATCACAGCTGGTTGTGATACAGCCCGGGATCGAACCCGGGTCTGTAGTCACGGCTCTAGCACTGGGATGCAGTGCCTTAGACCACTACACCACTCGGTCCAAAAGAACAACATCAAATGAAGCTGAGTCATGTTTGTATCTTTGCAAGGAGAGGCAGGTGTTGTGCCCTCCTGGTTCTTGTTAAAGGTTGCTGTCAATCCCATTATATTCCAATCACATTCTCTACCATAAGAGCCTATCAGAGAAGGATCAGGAGTCCATCCAGCATACTGAACTCTGGCCAACATTATAACTACCACTGGGCCCACCTTCTGGCTCTGGTTCAGAGACTAAAATACAATTGATCTTGATCTGAAGTTAGCCTAGAATAAGAAGATAGCTAAACTGTAAAACAAATTCTGTTGTTTTTACAGTAATTTACTGGCAGCCAGTAACATGTAAATTACTATTCAAAAAAGGTACAGTATGATACCATAAATACTGTTAAACCAAAGTTTCTTTGGAATATATGGTAACATAATGTACTTTTTTACAATAATTTACAGATAACTATCTGCCAGAAAAGTGCCTGTATAAACAGCAGGATTGTTTTACAGTGTAAACTCTACACATACTTAAACTATAATTTAAAATAATTGGGATCACTGCAATTTTACTTTAAGGCAATTAATTATCAAACTAATTTTGGCATATGACACATTTTTTACTTGCTTCCAAAGTTGTTTTCCCCCTGCACACATACATGAGAATGTGTGGGATATGACATTAAAAACAGTTTGCAAATTAGGACATTATGTGGATGCCATAACCAGCGGCGGCAGATTAGGTTGCACCTTGTCCAATTTTACCCAGCGATATTTAAACGAGCCATGAAATGACTTAGTAAACACGTCAACGGGAGCTACGGTAAACAAATATAGCCTCGTATGGTTTACAAAAATACGTCTTTAAAATCCACCAATGAATAATGCCACTGGATTTAAATAAAGGTTAAATATATAAATACGGTATATATTTGTTTATTGAACAAAAATGCATAGTGTGCCGCTTTAAATGACATTACAACTTCAAAGTCTTGAAATATAGATACATATGCTGCGCTTCAATTGAATACTTTCTCCGCATCAAAGGATTAGGCACAACAAAGTCTAACAAAAAGTATTATCAACTGACACCATGAAAAAAAGCCTTAAAGGCCCTTTAAGCCGTGTACTTGCAGGATGCAGCCAAATAGACAATATATTATTAATTAAACCAGCCTTAACTAATGCAGTCCATCCTGATAGAAGCAAGAAAATCAGCGAGCGCAAGTATCTATCTAAAGCTGCTATGGGTGATAAGGTAAAACGGTGATTCGTAGGTTGAATACCGTTCTGCTAAATCCAGAGGTTAGACTGCTATTGTGTTGTGTTGTCTTTCGTAGTGCGTGCACCGTATTAATCCCCTACCATCATATTCTGCGAACATTCAGTACTTATTGTTTCATTCCCATTTAATATAAAACATATGGCATTTTGTCCCCAGTCCCTGGAATTGGGACCGAAAATTAATTGCCTTTGTGACAATCTCTGTACAAACCGGATTCATTATTATTCACTGTGCATGAAATTGAGGATAAACTTTGGTCATTCGTTGAGTCTGTCGACTGCTTCAAATTGAATGTGTAGAACACACCATTATATTGTTCGGGCTAAGAAAACACTTGACCTGCAGTGATTTAATTAAGCAATGTCATATGCATAGCCTCCAATGATTACTCAGCACGTGCCTCAGCCAAAATCGATATCCCTAAAAAACATTCCAAAACATGATCAAAAGGACCTTACCTCCATCTCTCCTCTGCGTCTTCTCTCTCTAGCCAAGGCATTGCAGCTTTTTATCAACTACCAGTCTTTTTGTTTGGGGATGAATTAGTTGATAAACATTGTGTCACATATCTGGCTAACCCTGAATTAAACAAGGTTCATTGTTATTGTGCTTTGCAGGCTGGCAGAAATGTTTAACTGTCTCTTGTCCTCTAAGGATAATAGGGAGAGAGTTAAGTTTTATAGTAAATTGGATTGATGTCAAGGTTGTCTTTTCCATGGCATTGGAAGTGAATATACCTTTTTGTTTGCTACCATTTTGGGGGTTTGCTTTTGAGGGATGGTCAGACATTTACTCATGCCCCTTTGAGGCTTCACATACTTTATTTTCCCATTCTATGCACTTAAGTGTCCTCCATGGATTTGGCGCGAGTGTAGGAAGATGACAGTTTGGGTTTAGCACAATGAATAATGAATGTGATTCAGTGTTGGAGTGAGTTTTCTGTGCTTCTCCCTCCTATAGTCCACTGGGCCCTGGGATGTAGGCTACAGCATGCTTTTAATGTCCACTGGGGATATACTGTTCAGCTTTGACTATCTAGGAAATAAAACTAAAGCTTCTGATACTTAATTAACTGGGTTCCTCTTAGACACCCTGTGCCAAAAGAGTGAAATTATTATTGTACTTACCCTGTCTTGAAGTATGTCATGGTCCTACATTTTGGACATGGTCACCTTGGCAACACCACCCACACACCACATTTTCCTTTGAAGAGAAATACAATAGAAAATGTCTGTCAGTGTCAATAGATACTCATAGCGTGTACTCTTGTGTTGCCTGAGATTCGTATATCTATTCAACGTTCCAACTTCTATCCTACAGTAGCCTATATGGTTACATGGCAGTACTGTGCTGGTGATTAAGATGGCCAATTACTGTATGTGTTTTAATAGGGCATGTCTCAGGTGCCAAGTAAAGTTTTCACAGAACCTCTAATGAGAGCTGCTGAGACCCAGGGGACAGCTTGAATCAGGCCATAATACAGACTGCATAGCTGTCACAGAGCACACCACGAAGTGTGTGTAGGAATGCTCTCCTTTTCATGCTAGCGGCTCAGTTTAATCACTGCAAAAACTGTCCCTGGGCTGAGTCAATTAGTTGATTGGGCTTTTCCTCTGCTCGGTGAGATAGGCTAATAATAATAAGCAAAAATGTGTATAAGTAGGGGAAGCAGGTTTGGTACACAATAGGCCTCCTACTGTTTTGTTCTTACCCCCAGGCTAACACTGTCCCTGGGCTAGCTTAGCCTGTGTTCACACAAGCAGGGCTAACTGAAACCAACTGTCACTTTCCTGGAGTAGAATGTTCAAATTAGGTAACATCTAAATGGCTAGCCCCAAAACGTTGGTGCTAACCCTGCTCCAGAACAGGCCAGCTATCCCTGGACTAAGGTTGGTGCTAGCCCAGTTTAGAATGTGTAAGTATGAATACCTTCTGAGTACTGACCTAAAAGCTCCTGTAGCCCAGTGCTAAAGAGGCTCTTAGCCCTGGGCTAAATGCAGTGTGAACACAGCTTATGTTATACCTTTGCAATCAGGGTTTTGTGTTTTACATGGTCAGCAGCAACTCCTGGCTTTCCAAATAATCACTGTATGTTGTGCATGGCTACCTATTGGATCCCCTGTCTTTTGTGGCCACCTAGTGGATGTTTGTGTTACTCAAAAGCTCAGCACCGAAGAAGCTGGTTTTGAATTCTGTCAGTTGTTCTTGAAATATATTCACAGCACAATATTTTAGAAAAAAGTTTAATTCAGAATAATTTGCAGTGGATTATAAATCCTAGACTGGTCAGGCAAACATCCATGCTATGTCAAAGGGCCACACCTAATATACATACAGTTTAATATATCATCTGATTCTATTCATCCAAATTAATTTGCCATCAAATGAGAAAGTCATCTCATCATTTATTACATAATGGCTTTACAAATATTAACTGTAATCATCAATAAACAATTCTTTAATATGAAAAATACTACATGTACAAGATGGTTATCAAACCGTTTATATTATTAAACAAACATGTTCAATAATATTACTCATTTGAAATAGAAGGCTTACCATAAAGGACACACTCTAACATTCATCAAACATTTCATTGAGCCCCAACCAGACATTTCCACACGATCGTCTCCTCAAAATGGCTGATTGCAGTTTCCTTTTTAAAGGGACGGCAGGTACTTGAAATAATCCTATCAGGTACTTCTCCATAGTGATAGACATCTAAAAGGTGCCACCTGTTGCATTCTAATGGTGCGTACATAACCAAGTGGGAATTACCAGTGAAGTAGTAAATATCATTGAGAAAAACTAATGGCCAACAAGCTATAAACTAAAAGTATCATGCTTGTAAACAGGTTATCCTGTTCAAAAACCATATTAGTATTTATAAATAATATAAATATACATTATAATGATACATTAATTATATATACTGTTTTGTTGCATTTAACTACAGAAAATGCTGTAGTCAACTTGTTTGGGGATCCTATAGGTTAAGCAAAGATCACATAATTTCATCCAGCTCATCAGGATGGATAAGCCAAATCATTATACTCCTGAGCAAACATTCCACAACTGCAGATGGCAGTAAATTACCAACCTCGGCTTTATACCTGTTCCGACAACACACTCCAGGTGGCAGTATGCACCTTTTCAGTTTATTTACCAGCTAATAGAAGTACAGTAGAAAAAGAAGAAATTGACTACTTTAAAATGGAGGGAGCCCTCAATGGCACTGCTCATGCTGTCATAGAAGGACCCTCTATCCACCTCTATGGATTATACAATTACAAACAGGATGTCTCCAACCATTTTAATATTGCATTAGTGCGTTTGAAATGTTTATATTGCCATCTTTATCTCTCTTGCTCTCTGTCTCTCGGTATCGCATGCACTCATGCACATACGTACACACACACTTCCCTCTCTTGTACGCTTGTGTGACTGGATAAATGGACAAAATCACAGAATCAGGATCTCCTACAATGGGAAGATTATACACTGGGCTACACTAGGTTAATCTCAAGGGCTTCTCTAATATAATATAAATATTATATTAGACTTTGTGGGGAGGTACAGAGAATTTGTGTAGAACCGGCACTTAATGGATATTATTTATCTGTTGTATAGAGTACGATAACCACACTCAATTTCAAAGAATGAAATGTTTGATAGTACAGTATGGTAGACATCTTCATCCAAGAATTTTGAACTTTTTGAACTTCATTTTGAACCATATCGTGTCCCTATTGATTGATTCTGATGCAACAACTAAATATTAAATTGTCCTGTCACAAGAAAAATAATATGCTATTGGAAAAAATATCCATTCCACCCATTCTATCATAATTTGACTCACCCAAAAGAAAAAAGAAAAGAAAAAATAACCTAGATATTATTAAAGCGTGTCATGTCTTTGGTGTGAGAAAATTGGATTTGGGCTTTGTAAAGGATCATTAGGCTCCAATCAGTGCCGAGGCTCCTATCTACAAGACTAAGTTATGTCCTTATTACACTGTCTCTCAAACAGGCAAACACTGAAGCAAAAAACAACTGGCCCTAAAGCCGACCGTCTTATTACTCACATGGACAAGTCCTGCCATCTGAGCTCCAGTTCTATTTAATCAAATGATCATCTGGTTGGCGATTGTGGTCTTTTGTGTTATTGCAACCATAACCAAGGTCATACTGGAATGGTCATTCATATCTTGACAACATTATAGAGACAATATTATCTGTAGAGGGACTGCAGGAATTTGAGCCACCTGTGACTGCAGAAGGGTATAATAGTCCTAACGGGCACATGTAGCATAGTTTAAAAAAAATGTATCATATATTTCATAGGGTGTGTGATCATATTTAATGCACAGTAGTACTGGTAGATATAATACATGACAATTTATAAATTTCAGCTTTGTATAGTATATATACCATAAGAACCGTATCCATAGACAGGGCTTTCAACAAAGGTCCTAACAAATATACTATGTGCACATTTCTCTATACCCTAATCTGTACTAACCTAAAGCAACAATCACATAGAAATCAACCCCTTATAATGAAAAATAGAATATGGACATATTGTAAAAGCATTAACCTGACACGAAAACAATATGATGTTTGGACTGAACAGAGCAGTGGAAGCTGCAGAGGGGAGGACAGCCTCCACAGCCTCCACTGATACAGACCTTGTTGGAAGCCCTGTCCCCAATCTCATCGACGGGGCTGTAGTGGAGCAGGTTGAGAGCTTCAAATTCCTTGGTGTCCACATCAACAACAAACTAGAATGGTCCAAACACACCAAGACAGTTGTGAAGAGGGCACGACAAAGCCTATTCCTCCTCAGGAAACGAAAAAGATTTGGCATGAGTCCTGAGATCCTTAAAAGGTTCTACAGCTGCAACATCGAGAGCATCCTGACTGGTTGCATCACAGCCTGGTACAGCAATTGCTCGGCCTCTGACCGCAAGGCACTTCATAGGGTAGTGTGTACGGCCCAGTACATCACTGGGGCAAAGCTGCCTGCCATCCAGGACCTCTACACCAGGCGGTGTCAGAGGAAGGCCATGAAAATTGTCAAAGACCACAGCCACCCCAGTCATAGACTGTTCTCTCTACTACCGCATGGCAAGCGGTACCAGAGTGCCAAGTCTAGGACAAAAAGGCTTCTCAACAGTTTTTACCCCCAAGCCATAAGACTCCTGAACAAGTAACTAAATGGTTACCCGGACTATTTGCACTGTGTGCCTCCCCCAACCCCTCTTTTATGCTGCTGCTACTTTCTGTTTATCATATATGCATAGTCACTTTAACTATACATTCATGTATATATTACCTCAATTGGCCCGACCAACCAGTGCTCCTGCACATTGGCTAACCGGGCTATCTGCATTGTGTCCCATCCACCACCCACCAACCCCCTCTTTTACGCTACTGCTACTCTCTGTTCATCATATATGCATAGTCACTTTAACCACATGTACATACTACCTCAATAAGCCTGACTAACAGGTGTCTGTATATAGCCTTGCTACTGTTATTTTCAAATGTATTTTTACAGTTGTTTTATTTCTTTACTTACCTACACACACACACACACACCTTTTTTTCTTTGCACTATTGGTTAGAACCTGTTAGTAAGCATTTCACTGTAAGGTCTACACCTGTTGTATTCGGCTCATGTGACAAATAAACGTTGATTTGATCACAGAAAGAGGCTGAGAGAGTGGGAGAGAGAGAGAGACAAATGTATGACCATATTAGAGACACATATTTCCTTCAGATTACACAGACCCAAAAAATCCAATTTTGATCAACTCTATTGGGTGAAATACCACTGTATGCCATCACAGCAGCAATATTTGTGACCTGTTGCCACAAGAAAAGGGCAACCAGTGAAGAACAAATACCATTATAAATACAACCCATATTTATTTATTTTCCCTTTTGGACTTTAACTATTTGCACATCAATACAACACTGTATATAGCCATAATATTACATTTTAAATGTCTCTATTCCTTTGGAATGTTTGTGAATGTAATGTTTGTTGTTGATTTTTTTATTTCACTTGAGTTATCTATTTGACTTGGTTTGGCAATGTAAACAAATGTTACCCATGCTAAGAAAGCCCATTGGGGGAGAAAAAAACAGAGCGAGAGAGAGACCTGATTTTAAACCCATACTGCAGGGAAAGTGTCTGATCCTGGTGGTCATACAGTACGTGATTGAAGAGGGGGTCATCTGCGTGAGTTCTCATTCTGACGTAACAAGATGGATGATCCTGTCAGTGCTTTAGCCCAGCCCAGCCTCAGATCTCCCTGTTTAGACGCACTTCAAATTGAAGGCAGGACAGATGGCAGCGTTTCATAAACCCTGTCTGGCACAAGCCGCTCAGAGGATATGAAATCACATTCCCATCCTCACCGATGACCCTCATGGCTGGCTCACTGATACTGTATAACAGGATTTGTCTGAAATGGGCTTGGCAATGTGCAATATCTTGTCAGAGTGTGACCTATAGATTTGGTTTTGCCCTCTGCCCTCAATCACTAGGGCTGAATCATTCTCTTTTGGATTGACAGTACAATGTGATTGGTAGGATGGACGACTTGCAGTGACAGTTTGTGGATGCATGAGGGAGCCAATGAGCATGCAAACAGACTGTCATAACACTGCTGATCTGGCTATGGTATGGTCAGATAGCAGAGCTGATGATCTTACTAGAGTTGTTCTGTTCATCATATGAGGATCTTATCTAGGCCCACTGGCGATTTTTAGCATGTAAATCTTGATGGGGCAAACTCCCCTAAACATTTTTAGATTATCCACTCCACAACACAACACTAAACTATACATGAATTGCACTATAACTGTGACAAACAGTGTCCACAAACTGTTAGAGACTACATAAAGCTGTCCCAACAGCAGAGCTTTCTTTTCAGCACAATGGAGTGAATCCTTAACACAGCTACATCTGGATATCAGCGGAGCCTTGTCTGGCAGAGAAACAGATCATTCAGCCTCATTTACTGCCTTTTAAAAAAACATGGCTGATATGGCTGACTTCCTTAAACAATTGTGGTTTATACGGACATTTGAGATGTACAAACTATGGCATAAGGGAATGATGAGCGGATAAGAGGCCGTCCGTAATTTTACATTAATGAGACATTTAGACATTAATGAGCGAGCTATGATAGATGTAGTCAATAGAACTATTTGTGCACTTTTGAAATGTACAGCGGCAGTATTCAGAACATAGGCCGTTCTTACAGTATTCTCCCCAAGTCAGAACCCTCGGATAAATAAAGGGGGCATATAAGCAGACAATGATCTTCTCTTATATCTTACAAGTCAGAACAGTATATTAAGTTATGAGGGGGAAAGGGACCAAATTATTAGGGTGAGGCACATGGGCTACTAACCGCAGTATTACTACACAACATACACTTAGTATTACTTTCTTAACTACAGTATACATATCTACCTGGCATATTACATAATTTATGCAGCAGCATACAAGTCATTTTTGGACTCACCGTTGTGCTGTGCTCACTTGAACAGGAAGGTAAGCGCGTTGGTCCTTCTTTTTGTCATTAAGCTTAAACTTAAACACCAAAGTCTGGCATTATCTGGATTTATGGTGCTTTCAAGACAACTGGGAACTCTGGAAAAAAAACAAGGTTGAATCATGATGTCAGTGATCTACAGGTTGGAGCTCTAGAAAGAGGCCGCCCGTGTTCCCAACTTGGAATTCCGAGTTGGATGACCGTTCAAAACGTATTTTCCCAGCCACAGCTAGTTTTTTCAGAGTTCCCAGTGGTCTGGAACTCACTGAAGTCTGAGTTTCCAGTTGTTTTGAACGTGGCAGTCATACTGGATTGACAGTATGGTCAATGTATTCAACCTTTTCTGTCCCATGATATTGCGTGTGAATGTTTCTCCTTTTAAGATTGGAAAAGAGACCCCTAAACTCAGACTTGAACCACACACTCTCTCCACCAAATAGCAAGGGAAGCAAAATAGTGATTGCTTTGCAGTTAGCCACTGATTCCTTCCAAACCACTCATTGTTGAATTTTCGATTTCCAACTTGTTGTGTAATGTTTGTCTAATGGCCAATGAGCATGAATGCGTTTTATCTGTAATTTCTCTTCATATGACAAGGATTGAAAAGGATTCCCCAGTAGATTGTCGACGTGATTCATGATAATAACTGCTTGCTAGCTAAGATTTTGAAAGTATGATGTTGACATGATCCGTCCAATCAAAGCTACGGTAGATATAACGTGATTTGACACCATTTTATCTGTAGCCAATGACCTTGAGCCTTCTTGGATGGGCAATTCTAATGTAAATCTAACTTTCTAGATCTCCCTGTAGATTTTGCAGTAACGTAGTGTCCCCATGAGTGAAAGAACAGAGCCAATTGCGGCGCAACTAGAGAAGATTACAAACCCCTACGCTCTGTATTTTACGCTGGTTGCCACTCCACCAAAGAAAGCACTGGGCTAGGTGGAAACACCTGCATTTTGGAGCTGCCTTACTCAATAAAGCCAAATGAGACCATGTTTGTATGCAGCTTTATTAACTCTATACATATACGTATATATATATTTTTACATTGTTTGCAAACTGATATGTGACACGTATTAAGGCCAAAATAACATGCACAACAGCCAACAACAAAAATAACGGGTCGCCACTGTCTAGGCCCAACGTCTAAAGAAAGGATCAGTGGCCACAATGTATTCTGATACAAAACCATTTTCTTGTTCTTACCATTCGGTAAAGAAAATCCCTGATCAGCTATTTATTTTATTAGCTATTTCAGGGAAGTCATGGAACAATGGGCTCAACCTATTTTTGGTGCATGCAGTAAAGAGGGCACAGCCAGAGGGCACAGCCAGGTAGCTATCAACTATACACAGTCCACCAGGAAACATCTGGCTCATGGCTTACCCAGGGACCCTGGGGATACCCACTTTGGGAACATAAACAGCATGTCATGATGAGGCATTAAAGAACATTTCCTGTTAGCTGGTGTGTGTGTGTGTGTGTGTGTGAGAGAGAGTGAGGTCTTTCGAGCTAGTATGGCTATTTTCCCCAATTCTACTTCATAGTTGTTGGACAAAGAGGAAAACTAATTTGGTTCAAAGATTTCTCTAATGTTTCTCTGGGCTTGACGTAAACATGCAGGATTATGTGTGTTTTGCTTGGTTTCTAGCAACAGAGATGTGTTCCCCTCCTACAAAGTACATTCACTTAGTGTACATTTAAAAAAATCCATGGAGTTTAATTGATTAAACAAAATAAAACATGACCTCTTCTAACTCTAAGAGAAGCAGAATTTTTTAAACTAAAGCAATAAGGGACTTAATAGCATTGGCATGAATGTGTGAGTGACTTGATTCTATTACCCAGAATAGTAAATGGATGTTAGGGTCTAATGATGATGACCATTATAACTGGTAATCCTACTGAAGGTGATGCTGAACAAGGTCAGACCTGAATTCATTACAACTCAGAAAAGGGTCTTTAAAACAAGTACCTGGGTAGAAAAAGTATTCCACATTGAACCATTTAAGCTGGCTTTGTATTCTGGTTGCTTGGGTAAATTCCATTATGCAGCTAGGAATTTTGCTCACCCTGGAGTCAATGCAGAAATATTGATTGGGTCACATAGTCCCATCGGGGGGAAATTAAAAAGAAAAATGTTTATTGATTCTTGACTATTCGATTAAAACCAAAGCAACAAATTGCATAGAAAATGATAAAACTCACTCAACACATCTAGGCCTAGGTTATTCTATGGCACACCATTTACATTGTTATAATTATAGCTTATTTTCTTGGTTGATTAGAAGAGGCTGAATCCATGATAGGCTATTGTTTCTGTTCAACAGCATCCATAATCAATCATCTTCCTGGCCTCAAGTGTGTGCCATTTGAAACAAATTGAGATTAAATACATTAGCAGAGCCAAGGGCACTTGAGGTCAGTAACCAAGACAGGAAAGCATTTCTGCAACAATGGTTTGAAATTGCCCATGGGGATATTGTGTGATGTGATTGTGATAAGGTTCTGAGAAGTACAGGGACAGCAGCAGACAGCACAGTAGGTGGCAGTAATGCGCCATTACCGTTGGATTCCAACCACTGAAAAACCCCACCGAGGAAGAAGAAGCCAAGCGAGAAGGCGGAAGCGGAAGTGCTGTTTGAAGCTGAAAGTGCATGGAGTACAGTTAGTGAGAAGGATGAGTGGACAACAGTGAAGTCCAAGAATGGAACGAAAAGGGCTAGAATTGTTGTTGAAAAGGAGTCTAATGAAACGTTTCTTGTCAGAGCAAGTTTTTTTTGGATAAGGATGTTCATTTGGGGAACCTTTTTGAAGTCATGAGGATGGTGAAGAAGGTGCTGGGAATAGTGGATGCATTTAAAGTAACCATGACTCAGGAGTGGTATGGTGTTGTGTAGCTGTAAGAATGTTGTTCATTGACTATAGCTCAGCATTCAACACCATCATTGAGCTCGGGTCCCTGGGTCTGAACCCTGCCCTGTGCAACTGGGTCCTGGACTTCGTGATGGACCACCCCCAGGTGGTGAAGGTAGGAACCAACACCACTTCACTGATCCTCAACACCCACAAGGGTGCGTGCTCAGCCCCCTCCTATACTCCCTGTTCACCCATGGCCACGCACACCTCCAACTCAGTCATCAAGTTTGCAGACAACACAACAGTAGTAGGCCTGATTATCAACAATGATGAGACAGCCTACAGGGAGGAGGTGAGGGCCCTGGGAGTGTGGTGCCAGGTAAACAACCTATCACTCAATGTTAACAAAAAAAAGGAGCTGATCGTGGACTTCAGGAAACAGCAAAGGGAGCACCCCCCTATCCACATCGACGGGACCACAATGCAGAACGTGGAAAGCTTCAAGTTCCTTGGCGTACACATCACGGACAAACTGAAATGGTCCACCCACACAGGCAGTGGAGTGAAGAAGGCGCAACAGCGCCTCTTCAACCTCAGGAGGCTGAAGAAATTTGGCTTGACACCTAAAACCATCACAAACTTTTATAGATGCACAATTGAGAACATCCTGTCGGGCTGTATCACCGCCTGGTACGGCAACTGCACCGCCCGCAACCGCAGGGCTCTCCATAGGGTGGTGCGGTCTGCCCAACGCATCACCAGAGGCAAACTACCTGCCCTCCAGGACACCTACAGCACAGGAAGGCCAAAAAGATTGTCAAGGTCAGCAACCAAGCTGTTCACCCCGCTATCATGCAGAAGGCGAGGCCAGTACAGGGGCATCAATGAAAAAGAAAAACAGCTTATATCAAGGCCATCAGACTGTTAAATAGCCATCACTAGCACCTTCGAGGCTGCTGCCCTATATACTGTACATAGACTTGAAATCACTGGCCACTTTAATAAGGGAACACTGGTCACTTTAATATTGTTTAATTATTTTTCATTACTCATCTCGTGTATATACTGTATTCTATTCTACTGTATCTTAGTCTAAGCCGCTCCAACATTGCTCGTCGAAATATTTATATATTCTTAATTCCATTCCTTTATTTTGGATTTGTGTGAATTGTTAGATATTACTGCACTGTTGAAGCTAGAAACACAAGCATTTCGCTACACCTGCAATAACATTTGCTGAACACGTGTATGTGACCAATAATCTTTGATTTTGAAGAGCAAAAGGAGTGTGCATTGTGGCTCGCAAAATTATCGATGAATTAAGTGGACAGCTTTGATTTTCGTAACAGGGCACTGGTAAAAGGTGTTATCTCTGGCATCCCGTTGAACATTGATAATCAATATCTCAGCCTGAAAGTAGTAGTTATTGTATGTATGACCCGTATGGTGTATGGGGGGAAAAAGGAGAATAGTACATCCGTATGACTGATGTTTGATGAAGAGTATCTCCCAACCCATGTAAAGCTGGGATATGCTGTATAAGGCACACTGAGTTTTTCTGCAAAACCTGCTGAAATACAAGAAGTGTAAAAAGTTTGGCCATGTGTCAAGTGTTTGCAGATGGGAGGAATATGTTATTGAAGTAAAATGTAAAATGTTGCAACTGTGGTGGGGATCATATTCCCTGAGTGCCCTGTTAACATGAAAGTCAAGAGGTCGCGGTCGAGGTGTCAAGGATCAGGGATGTCCAGCTGATCTCCTATGTGGAGGTGGTTAAGAGAGTCGATGGGGCAAGTGGCAACAGCGCTGAAGAGATGGTGGTGATGCTCCACAGCCCATTATAAATGTTCCTTGTCAGTCAATAGACCTGGATACACTCATTGTGAAGGTGGATTTTGTAGTGTTTATTGCCACTGTTATAAATTCTATTGCTCAAGTGTCCAAGAAATCCAAGAAGCTTGACATTGTGTCTGCGGCCAAAAATGTATTTGAGGTTTCAAGAGTTCACTGCAGAAGCACTGCAAGGACTACTGTCTCTGGAAGATGGCACAATGCTCCTTGTGAGCCTGTGTGGGAACCTGATGAAATGTTATTATATATATATATATATATATATATATTTTTTTTTAACAGAAAAGCAGGTTGATTTTGATTAGTTAAATTTTATTTATCATTTTATATGAATATTTTTACACAAATTTTTTTCATTTGTGGATCCTTATTATCCACCCGTACAGTAGGTGGCGGCATGCACATCCAATTGTTGCGAACGCCGTTATACCAGAGAAGAAGAAAAACAAGGTTCTGAGAAGTACAGGGGGTTCTTGTTAAAAATGGTAAGGGTTAAGGTTAGGGTATGGTTAGAGTAGGGGTTAAGGTTAGAGTTTAGGGCACAGACGTCCCAAGGATCTCGGATAGGGCTAACCAGTACAGGGACAGCAGCGCGCATTCGTGTACTGTCTCTTTAAATGCGTAATTTTGCTCTGCTCATGCTCGGAGCTTTGTCCAGGAGTTTCCCTGTCGAAAACCAGCTGTGCGAGTATCATCACGTAAGGAGGTGATCGTGTTGTTATTCATCGGTGAATATCGCTTTCTCTGACAAGGATTACAATAATTTTTATGCAAATAAGCGTCATTATCTTCAGTGAATTGGTCTAAACTGAAAGTGGGAAAAAGCGGAACGGAGAACGGTCAACTTGATCTATTTGTCCGGGTTGCTGCATTCTCCACCGCAGCGAACAACATCCACAACCGACTCTTGCAATGGAAATTGGGATCCAGAACTAACATCCCAGGATCAATCCTGTGACCTTTTATTTTCTTCCAGTTTTTCGGCAAGCATTAGGATGGTGAACTTGAAAATTGCTTGGAAAATACTTAATTTAGAATACAACTTAGAAAACACACCGATTTTCTTTGGTTTTTAAAATGGCTTCTTAGCCTCTGGGAATAACGCTGTGAGCATTCATTAACGTTAGTTCAAGAAAGTTTAATAGGAGTGCATAAAGTCAGTGCACATTTGCAGGCTTTGTTGTCTGATGAGAGATGCTTTAGTTGCGGGACTCCAGCAATATGCTCAGACTCAGCTATGTTTCTATAGCCAATAAATAAGCCAATTTGAATGTTTGAGTGTATTTAGCTTCATGGCTAGGCTATCCCACGCATACACCAAACCTTTGATTACAAAGTATTTATTACCAATAAGTGACATTTTAATTGAGTCACTAAATCTGTGAATAAGGAAGTCTTAACCAGAAAAGGAGACCTTTACCTGTTTCTAAAGTAAAATGGGAGGGGACTGCCGAGGAATGCATCTATGCACATGGACTAGATATCCAAATATGCGACCCCAGGACATCAAAATATATTTGGGGGCATTCCTTATGCTGTACTTGGTGTTTTACACCGAAGCCACAGTCTCCAAGTCCTGTGATAAAAATTGCTTTTCTGGTAAATGCATCAATGGAACTTGCGTCTGTGACCAAGGATGGGTTGGAGCCCAGTGTCAACACTGTCAGGGAAGATTCAAGTAAGTATCCGCAAATATACTGTTTCAAAGTAACATTCTAATGGAGTATTGAGTTGTTTGATCCAGGCTACTTTCTAACCAGTGTTCAAAAACAAAGTCTACTGTCTATTACGCCTGCTACGTTAAAAGTTCAAGTCCACTTGACATTATTACAACCTCGCTCGGTCGGAAGTAGCCTATAATTGACTTGCAGCTAATCACAGACCGACAGTACGGTATGAAGACAGGCTAAAGCTGCTTCTCCAGTACATGTCATGGCGACGTTGGCAAGCTAAGCTGATGCGTAGAAATACGTCATCGTGTCTATAAAGGTCGTCTCGCGCCCAATTGCGCATGTGTAGGCCATCAAATCACAGGCACTCCTTCGATATAAAGTTGTTTTTGACGAAAATTAAAACGTGTCCGTTTGTCATTTTCACGAGGGTGGAGTAATAACATGTTCAAGTACTTAAGACATTGGCTCGAATCTAGGTTGTGCCATTTAGATTTCGAGAAAATGAACAACTAAAGGAAGAATGTTTCACTTTTCTCATTGACTTTTCAAACCCTGGCCTGGTTTATTTCGCAAGCATTCCCGGAAGTCTCGCGATGTTGCTCTTCTGGGTTTAGAAACTATGCGCGGATGCTTATGAATCACCAAACAATATCAAGAGCCGTGACACCTTAACCCGGCGCATTCCTTTGTTATTACTCTCTGCCACGCTACAATATAAAGCCTTTACATTCCATTCAAGGGTGGTAAATGTACAAATTATTATCTTTGTGGATTCATATCGATTTTCCAATCAAATATCCCTGGCAACAGTCACCTTAGACTCAACAGACAAATATACAGCATGTCAAATAACATTTTATTTGTCACATACACATGGTTAGCAGATGTTAATGCTAGTGTAGCGAAATGCTTGTGCTTCTAGTTCCGACAATGCATTAATAACCAACGAGTAATCTAACCTAACAATTCCAAAACTACTACCTTATACACACAAGTGTAAAGGGATAAAGAATATGTACATAAAGATATATGAATGAGTGATGGTACAGAACGGCATAGGCAAGATACAGTAGATGGTATCGAGTACAGTATATACATATGAGATGAGTAATGTAGGGTATGTAAACAAAGTGGCATAGTTTAAAGTGGCTAGTGATACATGTATTACATAAAGATGCAGTAGATGATATAGAGTACAGTATATACATATGAGATGAGTAATGTAGGGTATGTAAACATTATATTAAGTAGCATTGTTTAAAGTGGCTAGTGACGTAAAAAATATATCAATTTCCATCAATTCCATTATTAAGTGGCCGGAGTTGAGTCAGTGTGTTGGCAGCAGTCACTCAATGTTAGTGGTGGCTGTTTAACAGTCTGATGGCCTTGAGATAGAAGCTGTTTTTCAGTCTCTGTCCCTGCTTTGATGCACCTGTACTGACCTCGCCTTCTGGATGATAGCGGGGTGAATAGGCAGTGGCTCTGGTGGTTGTTGTCCTTGATGATCTTTATGGCCTTCCGGTGACATCGGGTGGTGTAGGTGTCCTGGAGGGCAGGTAGTTTGCCCCCGGTGATGGGTTGTGCAGACCTCACTACCCTCTGGAGAGCCTTACGGTTGTGGGCGGAGCAGTTTCCGTACCAGGCGGTGATACAGCCCGACAGGATGCTCTCGATTGTGCATCTGTAGAAGTTTGTGAGTGCTTTTGGTGACAAGCCGAATTTCTTCAGCCTCCTGAGGTTGAAGAGGCGCTGCTGCGCCTTCTTCACGACGCTGTCTGTGGGTGGACCAATTCAGTTTGTCCGTGATGTGTATGCCGAGGAACTTAAAACTTACTACCCTCTCCACTACTGTCCCGTCGATGTGGATAGGGGGGTGCTCCCTCTGCTGTTTCCTGAATTCCACAATCATCTCCTTTGTTTTGTTGACGTTGAGTGTGAGGTTATTTTCCTGACACCACACACCGAGGGCCCTCACCTCCTCCCTGTAGACCGTCTCGTCATTGTTGGTAATCAAGCCTACCACTGTAGTGTCGTCCGCAAACCTGATGATTGAGTTGGAGGCGTGCATGGCCACACAGTTGTGGGTGAACAGGGAGTACAGGAGAGGGCTGAGAACTATCCATGTAATGGATAGTAGACTAAGCCATGTTTTTTTGTGGTCCTTGTCATTGAGGCTTGCTATTGCTGGCAATTCATGGCTGACTACCTGTATAGATCGAGTGGAAAAAGTGTTGTGATTGCCAGTGTTAGGGAAGCTACTCTGAACATATAGTTTACCAAGCTACCAATTACGTCACACTGGAAGATGTTAAGCTACTCTTTAAAACACATTAGTTTACTTAACTAAAGTTACTTTGAAAAAATAGTTCACTACATCCAAACTACTTAATGTTGAAATCTAATTTCTAAATCTGAAATTTCATAGACTACAAATTGCAATCAATCTGTTGTTAATGTGTAATTTAGCCGACCAAACACAAAAACTATGTTTCAAGTGAGATTGGTAGGTCTAATGCCGAAAAAGAAAGGACATTTTCTGGCATAAAATGTAGTGTGTAGTTCAAGTAGTTAGCTACACCGCTATATGGTAAAAAAGTAATTAACTACTGAAAACACAACCAAGATTTGAATTTAGTTCAACAACCACCAAGCTATTGCAAAACTACTCCCAAACACTGGTGATTTGATAATGAACACATTACTTATTGCTGGTAGATTGAGTTTGAGTGTGTAAACTATATTATAACTGGTCCACATGATTGGAAATAGTGAATATGTAGACTTATTTGATTATGATCAACCATCCCTGAGTCAGTTGCTTTAGGGGAGGGCCTACTGATTTTTTCCCTTTAGTACAGGCCTTGATTGATTGCCTGTATTGGCCTAATGTGAGGAGCTGAGGTCACCTCCCCTCTTGTCAGAAGGGAATCAGCACCGTAATGCCATCATGCAGCTACTTTCACACCTTGACCATCTGTCAACATCCTCTGGACTTGCAATTTAAAAGAAAAGGTAGACACTACTGGGTCACACTTGTCAAATCTGTGTTGAATTGGGTTAAAACCTGCATGTCTATCATCAGGATGCAAATTACAGCACATTTTAATCCCTTAGATTAAATCTATTCAGGAAATTGGTCACACTTAACAGTACATTTCCCAGGCAGATGTGGTTACATGGAATTTATTTTTATTTGATTATTAGCAACAGGTGAAGTCCTTTCGTACAAAGTTGTGGAACTATTTCAGTGCTGCAATATTTCTTAGGCCTATCTGCATTACTTTGTAACTACTGTGAAATAACTCTAATTCCTGTCATATTTCTAAAATACCAATCATATATATGAACTAAAGACAACTTAATCTACTAATCTAGTCTAATATAAATTTAATCCATGTTCATCAGAGGATATTCTTTACCTCAATCTTTTGGGATTTTAAGGGTCATGGATCCAGTTTTATGTGGGACTAGTAATGTTTTTTGGAGGGTAAATGGGGATGTGCAGGTAGGATGGTTAAAAATAGTGTATTGCCAGGTCATGTGATAATGGGAACTAGATCTTAACCTGAGTGTGGGGCACTGAAGAGAGATTTTAGGCAGCAATTTAGAAACAACTTCTCTAGTTTTAAACAGCCTATGTGGCATTGATATGAGTCAGAAACATTCATTCTAGTGTCAAAATGTACTACAAAGTGTAAATAGGAAAATGTTGGTGATAAAGTCAGTCTCATCTAAAATGGAGTTTTGTGAGTATGTCACAATTTACTGGAAGGGTGAGTATGGATTACCCAGTGCTGACTAACAGGAGAGAAGCAGCTGTGCTGATTGCGCTCTATCAGCTGCGCCCGCTATATCCAATCATAGCAGCCAGATCCTCCAGATAGTGAGACAGACCTGCCCATTACGCGGCGCCTCATGTCGCCCATGTTATGTTGAACTCTTGGTCCTCTTGGTCCTAGGCCTTTATTAAGTGGCCACTTGCTGATTGATGTGTTTTGATAGTGTAAACCACTCAAGTTTGCCACTTTTTGTGGCAAAATTTGAATTGAGACAATCAGAGCGCACTTGTATCCAAACTGCAACTGCATTCGGGATCATCTCATGTTCCACCGTAACCTGTTTTGTAACATGATTCCCTATGAAACACTGCCAGACAAACGTGCACACACTAGTAATAGATAGTGTGAAAGTTGTAAGAAACAAAACGGCACAGAAGCGCACACATTGCCACTCGCCAGTGACTTGATAAGCTGATTGTGGCCTGGATGCTCAATGTGCCTGCAAGCTACTAGTGATTTTGGGCACTGATAAACAGTGTGTAACTTGTGATTTATTTACAAAAGTTTGACAGCTTGCAGATGAGGTTGTAGATGTGATGTTATTCTCAGAAATCAGTCCTGAGCGTGCAGCCAAACTTTCCCGACTCGACTGAAGTGCACTGATTCTGTTATGACTTGAGTGAGGACCCAAAAGCGGTTTAACAAAAACAGAGTCCTTTAATGTAAAAAAACACAGGGAAGACATAGATCCTCTTCAGATGTAGAAAAATGGCAAAATAGACAACCCTCAGAGAGGGCGACAAATGAAACAGAAAGTCCTTCTGATATTTACAAAAGAGTCCCCTTCTTAGCAGCAGAGGAGAATAGCTGGGTTGCGGCGACAGACTGCTGGTCTCTCTGGGTAGGCGCAGGTCGTAGCGGACAGAGGTACCTGATAACACGTAGCATCAGAAGAACAGGCAGATTCCGACAGGATGGGACAAGGGTGAAGCAAACAAGACGATAGTTTGGTTCTGGCATGAGAAACTCAAACGAGAATCTGACAAAGAAAGAAGCAGGAACAGAGAGAGAAATAGAGACCTAATCAGAGGGAAAAAGGGAACAGGTGGGAAAAGAGTGAACGAGGTAGTTAGGGAAGATGAGGAACAGCTGGGGGAAGGAGAGGAAGAGAAGGTAACCTAATACGACCAGCAGAGGGAAACGGAGTGAAGAGAAAGAACAGGAACAAGACATAATATGACAATACATGACAGTACCCCCCCACTCACCGAGCGCCTCCTGGCGCACTCGAGGAGGAAACCTGGCGGCAACGGAGGAAATCATCGATCAGCGAACGGTCCAGCACGTCCCGAGAGGGAACCCAACTCCTTTCCTCAGGACCGTACCCCTCCCAATCTACTAGGTACTGATGACCACGGCCCCGAGGACGCATGTCCAAAATCTTACGGACCCTGTAGATAGGTGCGCCCTCGACAAGGATGGGGGAAGACGAGCGGGGGCGTGAAGAACGGGCTTAACACAGGAGACATGGAAGACCGGGTGGACGCGACGACGAAGATATCGCGGGAGAAGAAGTCGCACTGCGACAGGATTAATGATCTGAGAAATACGGAACGGACCAATGAACCGCGGGGTCAACTTGCGAGAAGCTGTCTTAAGGGGAAGGTTTTGAGTGGAGAGCCATACTCTCTGACCGCGACAATATCTAGGACTCTTAGTTCTACGCTTATTAGCGGCTCTCACAGTCTGCGCCCTATAACGGCAAAGTGCAGACCTGACCCTCTTCCAGGTGCGCTCACAACGTTGGACAAAAGCCTGAGCGGAGGGGACGCAGGACTCGGCGAGCTGAGACGAGAACAGCGGAGGCTGGTACCCGAGGCTACTCTGAAAAGGAGATAGACCGGTCGCAGACGAAGGAAGCGAGTTGTGGGCGTATTCTGCCCAGGGAAGCTGTTCTGACCAAGACGCAGGGTTACGAAAAGAAAGACTGCGTAAGATGCGACCAATAGTCTGATTGGCCCGTTCTGCTTGACCGTTAGACTGAGGGTGAAAGCCGGAAGAGAGACTGACGGAAGCTCCAATCAAACGGCAAAACTCCCTCCAAAATTGAGACGTGAATTGCGGACCCCTGTCCGAAACGACGTCTGACGGAAGGCCATGAATTCTGAAAACATTCTCGATGATGATTTGTGCCGTTTCTTTAGCAGAAGGGAGCTTAGCGAGGGGAATAAAATGAGCCGCCTTAGAGAACCTATCGACAACCGTAAGAATAACAGTCTTCCCCGCTGACGAAGGCAGTCCGGTGATAAAATCTAAGGCGATGTGAGACCACGGTCGAGAGGGAATGGGAAGCGGTCTGAGACGGCCGGCAGGAGGGGAGTTACCGGACTTAGTCTGCGCGCAGACCGAACAAGCTGCCACAAAACGACGCGTGTCAAGCTCCCGAGTGGGCCACCAAAACCGCTGGCGAATGGAAGCAAGCGTACCCCGAACGCCGGGGTGGCCGGCTAACTTGGCAGAGTGAGCCCACTGAAGAACGGCCAGACGAGTAGGAACGGGAACGAAAAGAAGGTTCCTAGGACAAGCGTGCGGCGACGGAGTGTGAGTGAGTGCTTGCTTTACCTGCCTCTCAATTCCCCAGACAGTCAACCCGACAACACGCCCCTCAGGGAGAATCCCCTCGGGGTCGGTGGAGACTACTGAAGAACTGAAGAGACGAGATAAAGCATCAGGCTTGGTGTTCTTAGAGCCCGGACGATAAGAAATTACGAACTCGAAACGAGCGAAAAACAGCGCCCAACGAGCCTGACGCGCATTAAGTCGTTTGGCAGAACGGATGTACTCAAGGTTCCTATGGTCAGTCCAAACGACAAAGGAACGGTCGCCCCCTCCAACCACTGTCGCCATTCGCCTAGGGCTAAGCGGATGGCGAGCAGTTCGCGGTTTCCCACATCATAGTTACGTTCCGACGGCGACAGGCGATGAGAAAAATACGCGCAAGGGTGGACCTTGTCGTCAGAGAGGGAGCGCTGAGAAAGAATGGCTCCCACGCCCACCTCTGACGCGTCAACCTCGACAACGAACTGTCTAGAGACGTCAGGTGTAACAAGGATAGGTGCGGATGTAAAGCGATTCTTGAGAAGATCAAAAGCTCCCTGGGCGGAATCGGACCACTTAAAGCAGTAGTCTTGAGCAGAAGTAAGGGCTGTGAGGGGAGCTGCCACCTGACCGAAATTACGGATGAAACGACGATAGAAATTCGCGAAGCCGAGAAAGCGCTGCAGCTCGACGCGTGACTTAGGAACCGGCCAATCAGTGACAGCTTGGACCTTAGCGGGATCCATCTTAATGCCTTCAGCGGAAATAACAGAACCGAGAAATGTGACGGAGGAGGCATGAAAAGTGCACTTCTCAGCCTTCACATAAAGACAATTCTCTAAAAGGCGCTGGAGGACAGGTCGAACGTGCTGAACATGAATCTGGAGTGACGGTGAAAAAAAAAAAATCAGGATATCGTCAAGGTAGACGAAAACAAAGATGTTCAGCATGTCTCTCAGGACGTCATTTACTAATGCCTGAAAGACAGCTGGAGCGTTTGCAAGGCCGAAAGGAAGAACCCGGTATTCAAAGTGCCCTAACGGAGTGTTAAACGCCGTTTTCCACTCGTCCCCCTCCCTGACGCGCACGAGATGGTAAGCGTTACGAAGGTCCAACTTAGTGAAAAACCTGGCTCCCTGCAGGATCTCGAAGGCTGAAGACATAAGAGGAAGCGGATAACGATTCTTAACTGTTATGTCATTCAGCCCTCGATAATCTATGCAGGGGCGCAGGGACCCGTCCTTCTTCTTAACAAAAAAAAACCCCGCTCCGGCGAGAGAGGAGGAGGGGACTATGGTACCGGCGTCGAGAGCTACAGACAAATAATCTTCGAGAGCCTTACGTTCGGGAGCCGACAGAGAGTATAGTCTACCCCGGGGGGGTGGTTCCTGGAAGGAGATCAATACTACAATCATACGACCGGTGCGGAGGAAGAGAGGTGGCCCTGGACCGACTGAACACCGTGCGCAGATCGTGATATTCCTCCGGCACCCTCGTCAAATCACCAGGCTCCTCCTGTGAAGAAGAGACAGAGGAAACAGGAGGGATAGCAGACATTAAACATTTCACATGACAAGAGACGTTCCAGGAGAGGATAGAATTACTAGACCAATTAATAGAAGGATTATGACAAACTAGCCAGGGATGACCCAAAACAACAGGTGTAAAAGGTGAACGAAAAATTAAAAAAGAAATGGTTTCGCTATGATTACCAGAGACAGTGAGGGTTAAAGGTAGCGTTTCACGCTGAATCCCGGGGAGAGGACTCCCATCCAGAGCGAACAAGGCCGTGGGCTCCTTTAACTGTCTGAGAGGAATGTCATGTTCCCGAGCCCAGGTCTCGTCCATAAAGCAGCCCTCCGCCCCAGAGTCTATCAAGGCGCTGCAGGAAGCTGACAAACCGGTCCAGCGTAGATGGGCCGACAAGGTAGTGCAGGATCTTGAAGGAGAGACCAGAGTAGTAGCGCTCACCAGTAGCCCTCCTCTTACTGATGAGCTCTGGCTTTTACTGGACATGAAGTGACAAAATGACCAGCGGAACCGCAATAGAGACAGAGGCGGTTGGTGATTCTCCGTTCCCTCTCCTTAGTCGAGATGCGGATACCCCCCAGCTGCATAGGCTCAGCACCCGAGCCGGCGGAGGAAGATGGTAGTGATGCGGAGAGGGGGCAACGGAGAACGCGAGCTCTTTTCCCCGAGCTCGGTGACGAAGATCAACCCGTCGCTCTATGCGAATAGCGAGTTCAATCAAGGAATCCACGCTGGAGGGAACCTCCCGGGAGAGAATCTCATCCTTTACCTCAGCGCGGAGACCCTCCAGAAAACGAGCGAGCAAAGCTGGCTCGTTCCAGTCACTGGAGGCAGCAAGAGTGCGAAACTCAATAGAGTAATCTGTTATGGATCGATTACCTTGACATAGGGAAGCCAGGACCCTGGAAGCTTCCTTCCCAAAAACAGAACGATCAAAAACCCGTATCATCTCCTCCTTAAAGTCCTGATACTGGTTAGTACACTCAGCCCTCGCCTCCCAGATAGCCGTGCCCCACTCACGAGCCCGTCCAGTAAGGAGAGATATGACGTAGGCGATACGAGCTGTGCTCCTGGAGTAAGTGTTGGGCTGGAGAGAAAACACAATATCACACTGGGTGAGGAACGAGCGGCATTCAGTGGCCTCCCCAGAGTAACACGGCGGGTTATTGATTCTGGGCTCCGGAGATTCGGAAGCCCTGGAAGTGGCCGGTGGATCGAGGCGGAGATGGTGAACCTGTCTTGTGAGGTCGGAGACTTGGGCGGTCAGGGTCTCAACGGCATGTCGAGCAACAGACAATTCCTGCCCGTGTCTGCCTAGCATCGCTCCCTGGATCTCGACGGCTGGGTGGAAAGGATCCGAAATCGCTGGGTCCATTCTTGGTCAGATTCTTCTGTTATGACTTGAGTGAGGACCCAAAAGCGGTTTAACAAAAACAGAGTCCTTTAATGTAAAAAAACACAGGGAAGACATAGATCCTCTTCAGATGTAGAAAAATGGCAAAATAGACAACCCTCAGAGAGGGCGACAAATGAAACAGAAAGTCCTTCTGATATTTACAAAAGAGTCCCCTTCTTAGCAGCAGAGGAGAATAGCTGGGTTGCGGCGACAGACTGCTGGTCTCTCTGGGTAGGCACGGGTCGTAGCGGACAGAGGTACCTGATAACACGTAGCATCAGAAGAACAGGCAGATTCCGACAGGATGGGACAAGGGTGAAGCAAACAAGACGATAGTTTGGTTCTGGCATGAGAAACTCAAACGAGAATCTGACAAAGAAAGAAGCAGGAACAGAGAGAGAAATAGAGACCTAATCAGAGGGAAAAAGGGAACAGGTGGGAAAAGAGTGAACGAGGTAGTTAGGGAAGATGAGGAACAGCTGGGGGAAGGAGAGGAAGAGAAGGTAACCTAATACGACCAGCAGAGGGAAACGGAGTGAAGAGAAAGAACAGGAACAAGACATAATATGACAATACATGACAGATTCGTTTTTCATGCACATTTTTTTTTTTTTACCTGAGAAATACACCATACACCTATTTTGGCTGTGCTGTTGCTATGGTGTCTTAGGAGGGACAAACGGCAGTAATTGCCCGGGTACGATATGCAAACATAACACACTCACATCAAACCACACCCCCAAGACAACTCTTGTTTAGCATTTCTTAATGAGCAATCTTCAAAACGAGGCCAAATCAGGAAGTTCAGTCACCTTTTAATGAAGTGCCACCACCTGTGATTAAATTAAAGCTGGTCATTTCATCCCACTCAAACCCTTCAGTATGTTCATGTTATCAACCAAAAGTGTTTTGTCCTTACCTTGGCTGATTTATAAAGGGGCAATCTGCACTTGCTACATCCATTTTTGGATTTATAAATTAATTATATACCCATTGATTCTTAAAGAAGATAACTTATCAATGCCTTATTAACTTTTATATAAGCGTGTTTTACTTCTATGTTTGTAGACATTGTAAATATTTTAAAAAACCACTTTAGCCTCAACATGGTTACAACTCTAATTTTGATATCATGCATGGTCAGACCTTGCATCCATAGCTCTGTGAATTTGAGTTGTTTCATTTCTCCAGACCCATCCCTCAGCGGTGACCGTTTTGTTATTATTTCAACTTCGGATTGGCCCTTTAATGTCCATGCTGTCTGTATTAAGTTCTAAAATGGACCACATTTGAATGCCATAAATGGTAAGTGTACAGTTTCTGTCTGGAATCCAGTATAATTAATTGGACAATAACGGGTTCATTATCAGTGTCAAATAGTGAAGTTGGAAGGGCTCCCAAGTGGCGCAGCGGTCTAAGGCACTGCATTTCAGTGCTAGAGGCGTCACTACAGACCTACAGACCCTGTTTAAATTCCAGGCTGTATTACAACCGGCTGCAAATTGGAGTATCATTGGGCGGCGCACAATTGGCCCGTCGTCGTCTGGGTTAGACTTGCCAAGATAAATAAAGGTGAAATAAATAAAAAGTGCACGGAAGCTGTGGGAGGTTCAAAGTGCCAATCAAAGAGAGAACGAAAGATGCACAACAATTTATTTTTAATGTATCACATCAGCGGTTCGATTGTTTTCAGCGAATCATCTCACCTGTGGATGGCATACACAATGTCAGGGGGAAATCGGAGTTTAGCAGAGTGGAAACAGCTTGCTGAGTTGGTCTATTGATTTAGTTATCTGTGATTTTTATGGCACTGCGGCCCCTCTAGTCTGTTTCCCTGAGTGTGACTGTCTGACTGCCACAGGCTGGTTGCTGCAAATGGATTCAGACAGGCAGATTACATCTTGCAGTTCCACCCATACATTAATTATTCACACAAACAAACAGTTACAACCCAGATGCTGCCAAAACCAAAATGCAGACTATGAGCACTTGTAGGCATCCTAAATGAAAAAGATGCTCATAATCTTACAGCCTGGTAGAGGTCAAATGTAAGTTTGTTGTTTTGAATGCAGAACTGAAAAAATGTCTTCTCTCTGACAGTTTGACTGTCAATTAAGGATTTTTGTTATTTTATTCTCAATTTCGTTATTAGAAACAGTGAGGGTTACGAGTGGACATAAAGTTGAGGAGATTGCATCCTGCTTGGCCCATGCACAGTCCATTTGGGAAGTATTCAGACCCCTTGACTTTTTCCACATTTTGTTACGTTACAGACTTATTCTACAATGGATGAAACTATTTCCCCCATATCAATCTACACACAATACCCCATAATGACAAAGAAAAATAGATTTTTTGAAAATTTTGCTAATATATTTAAAATAAAAAACAGAAATACCTTATTTACTTAAGTATTCAGACTCTTTGCTATGAGTATCGAAATTGAGCTCGGGTGCATTCTGTTTCCATTGATCATCCTTTAGATGTTTCTACAACTTGATTGGAGTCCAAACTTGAATGTCCAAACTGCGCAATTGGGGGAGAAGGGCCTTGGTCAGGGAAGTGACCAAGAACCCAATGCTCTCTCTGACAGAACTCCAGAGTTCCTCTGTTGCCATGGGAAGACCTTCCAGAATGACAACCATCTCTGCAGCATTCTACCAATCAGGCCTTTATGGTAGAGTGGACAGACGGAAGCCACTCTTCAATAAAAGTTACATTTCAGCCCGCTTCGTTTGCCAAAAGGCACCTAAAGGACTCTTGGACCAGAAAGAAGATTCTCTGGTCTGAAGATACCAAGATTGAACTCTTTGGCCTAAATACCAAGCGTCACGTCTGGAGGAGACCTGGCACCATCCCTGCGGTGAAGCATGGTAGTAGCAGTCAGAATCAAGGGAAAGATGTAGGGAGCAAAGTACAAAGAGATCCTTGATGACAACGTGCTCAGGACCTCAGACTGGGGCGAAGGTTCACCCTCCAACAGGACAACAACCCTAAGCACACAGCCAAGACATTTCAGGAATGTCTTCCAGACAAGTCTCTGAATGTCCTTCAGAGGCCAAGCCAGAGCCCGGACTTGAACCCGATCAAACATCTCTGGAGAAACCTGAAAATAGTTGTGCAGCGACCCTCCCCATCCAACCTGACAGAGCTTGAGAGGATCTGCAGAGATGAATAGGAGAAACTCCACAAATACCGGTGTACCGAGCTTGTAGCGTCATACCCAAGAAGACTCGGGGCTGTAATCGCTGGAAAAGGTGCTTCAAGAAAGTTCTGAGTAAAGCGTCTGAATAAAAAATGTGATATTTCCATTTTTTATATTTTTTAACAAATGTGAAATAAAATATTTGAAAAAAACAAACAGGTTTTGTCATTATGGGGTATGTGTGTAGCTTGATGAAGGAGAAAAATCAATGCCATTAATTTTTGAATAAGTCTATAATGTAACAAAATGTGGAAAAAGTCAAGGGGTCTGAATACTTTCTGAATGCACTGTATACTCCCACACTTTACTTTCCTCTCCTCTCCCTTTATCTCTGTCTCAATGTCTTTCTTTCTTTAATCAAGCTAGAGCTAGTTGCACCAACAACCTATTGCTCCTGTTTTTAAAGTGCTTGATGGGGGTGAATACAGTACTGGTATATTGTGCACTTAGCGAGGGATAATAATGTGCTTCTCTTTCAAAGGAAACTTGTGATATGGAGGATTCAAGGCCTCTGTTCTTTTAAACTTGCCTTTTTAAGACTTTCCTAATTGGAATTTCCCGGACTCTCATCCCATTACAAACATGCTGAGTGCATTCATTTAGTTCATTTATTTCCCAAGCAGCACTTGCTGGTGTCATGTGCACTGAATTAATCAAACATTGTACAAGTCATTGAACTCTGAAGAGAAGATTCAAGTATTTGTAAATCTCTATAGAAGCTGTACTTGCCTACAGATAAGGTCATTCCCACCAGGAATAAAATCCCAGTTTGACAAAAATATATGAGAATCACAAAGTTATGGACACAATGTCAATCAGAGCATCCTGGGAAGGAAGAACATACAGTATCTAATTAAGGAGCTTAGATATTTCTGCTTCTCCTCATCTCCCACTCTCCATCCCCTCATCTCCCTCCCTCCCGTGCCTTCATCTCCCTCTCTCGCTCCATCCCCTCATCCCCCCCTCTCCATCCCCTCATCCACCTCTCTCCATTTCTTATCTGTATTTCTAGAAATTGTTGTAAGCTGACTAAGCTCTGAGGAGCACCTTGGACACTGCGATGTAGAGACAAAATGAACACATTACAATCTGTATTCTTTTCTGCATTTCTCCCATCTAGTCTATTTTCATTTGTTGCTCCTCAGTCCGTCAAGTCCTGATGTGCTTGTCTATAACCTCGCTTGGGGTGTGGAATTTGGAAATGGATCAGAGCGTGCAAACTGAATCTAGTGAGCTCATGCATATGTAGACAAGAAGGGGAATGAAGTGTCCTAAACATGAAGGCCTTCTTTCCTGCACGGACAGACTGAATAGCTCTGAGAGGGGTAAATGGGTGAAGGCTTTGAGAACGAAGTGATTGTACAGTTGCTTTGAGACCATGACACTGTATTTATAGAGCAGAGAACATCAAGTACTTCTTTTTACACGGCCTCACTTAGTTTCCTCTGCATCCAAACCCTCTGGGGGTGTCCTGAAAATGGTGTCACATATAGAGACTAGGTGGTGGGAAACAGCACTGCACAGAGCGGACTGAAAGAGAACTACTGTACATGTGTGTATGCAAAAAGTACAGTAACATTACTGGATCCTGCTCACCTTATATTGGTCAATACTCTTTGTTATAAGGATGTGACCTCTGAATATGGACACAATTAGGGCCTCTCTAGATTTCTACAGACATATGAGACCTTTTAAATGAGAATGGTCTCCTCACAAATTCCCCCAGAGTTCCTCCCCACTAGAACACATGATATAAATGCACTATATTGTATTGGGTTGCTATGTGTCTTTTAATACTATGCATACTGTAATGTACTGATATTATTTTTAAATACTCATGACATTAGATTTAATTTGTGGTCAGTAATGGATGGCTATCATGTGGTGGACTGAACCATTTGATGACTGGGATACGGGAGACTCAACATCTAAATATTCGGTCCTCCAATAGGATTAACTGTAAAACAACATGATTTTAAAGAGCATGTCCGATATAAATATAGCCATGTTGGTTTGTCATCCCTATGTATCAAGATAGTCTGCTCTCCCAGCATCATCAACAATGAAGACAATTCAAATGGACCCAGGTTACATTCAAGTTTAAACAAACCTTGATGTCTGACCAGTTTGTACTGTAGAAATGGCTTGCCTGTCCCAGGTTGATGGGTAGTGTCTGTTCCAGTGTTCATGTGTGTAGGGAGGGAGGGAAGGATTGAGGGAGGGAGGGAAGGAAGGAAGTGGTCTAGTTCTCACAGGCGTAGCCTACATATTTTGTTTGTCTGAGAACACGGGAGTGACCTCTTACATCACCAAACATGTGTTTGTCATACAGCACTGTGTGTGTGTGTGGTAATTTATGCATGTTTAAGCCTCAGGCGGGGTACAGCTGACGGCTGCTATGTTTTTGTGCACAGTGAACTGAAATTGCCTACGTGTGGAGCTGAGCTGTGTGTTTAAAGGGTAGGGTGGGGGAGGGCTGGATGGCCATCTGTCCAGAGAGCACGCTAATCCTGATATGATGAGAGCGAAGGCCTTGTCTCATGTAAGAACACACACACACATACACAGAGTTCCAAATGCATGTGTGTAACACATGACTCATGCCCTCCCTGTTTTCCCAGAGACTAGAATGCCTTGAGGTACCAACAATGTCACTCTCTTTTCTGTGATCATCACCATGGGATTGTCATGGAGAATGAGAGAATGCTTGTTGTGATTTGGAAAGTGGAACAATGGGGTCTGCTTTCTTTCTAAGTTGTTTTAATCAATGCTTGTTTCTATCTCTGTTGAGTATACCCACTGCCTTTTGGTGGTTGTCATTCTACAAATGTAGATATAGAAATACAATTGCAACATGTATATACAATGTCTTCAGGAAGTATTCATACCCCTTGACATTTAGTTGTTACAGCCTGAATTCAAAGTGGATTAAATAGATTTGTTTTCTCTCACCAATCTACACACAATGCTCAATAATGACAAAGTGAACATGTTTAAAAAAAAAAAAAAAAAAATTAAGCACATTTTTGGGGGAAATGAAATGCAGAAATCTCTCATTTACGTACAGTACCAGTCAAAAGCTTGGACACACCTACTCATCCATGGGCTTTCTTTATTTTTACTATTGTAGAATAATAGTCAAGACATCAAAACTATAAAATAACACATATGGAATCATGTAGTAACCAAAAGAGTGTTAATTAAACAAATCAAAATGTTTTGTTATATTTCAAAGCCTATTGGATGACAATTTGTTCTTTACTAAGACAAAATATTTCATAATTGACTTTTTTTGTACAACATGGGTACAGCAGATCCCCTTATTGTATGGGACACTTTCAAATGTAGTTTTAGAGGCCATTCAATAAAATACTCATCATTAAAACAAAAGCAGTTTAGGTCAAAATGGATTAGACTTATAAAGGAAATACGGGAAGTAAACAGAGCAGGTAGATGGTAATGGAAACTACTATAGAGGCACAAAATAGGTTAGAGGAAAAACAAAAATAAATGGAGGTACTTATTCAAGAACGATGAAGTGTAATGTATCAAAAATAAAGCGAATTGGATGGAAAATGGTGAAAAATGCACAACATTTTTCTTGAATCTTCAACATAGAAATTCTACCAAAAATAATTTACAGAAACTCGTTACAAATGATGTTTTGTCACCAAATTATATTTTGAAAGAGGAAGCAAAATATTTGAAGCATATGTTTTCTTTTCGGTCTCCTCTATTTCCACTGAATTATGTTAACTATGATTTCTATCATAATAATAATAATAATGTAAAATTAACAAATTTACAGAAGGACCTGTGTGAAGGCCAACTTACAGAAGAGGAACTTTTTGAGGCAATAAAATCTTTTCAGTCTGAAAAAACACCAGGGCTTAAAACCTAGGTTTGACGTGTACCATATTACCTATTGGATCGTTAAAAATAGTGTTTACACTACCTTGTAGTTTACCAATAAAATGGGAGGATGGTGAAGTAGACATACTTGATATACACATCTCAAAAAATATATATGAACTTACCAGAATTAATTTCAATAGAAATTTAGCAAAAATAGATAAGATTCTGCAACCAACGAGAGGTAAATACTTGTCTATTTATGGAATATCACATTGATTAACTCTTTGGTCCTATCACAGTTTACTTACTTACTAATGGCACTGCCTACTCCAGTGCCATTATCATATTAGCAAAAAATATTTCATTTTATTTGGAGTGCTAAGCCAGACAATTAAACGTGCCTATTTATATAATGAATATGAGTTTGGGGGGGGCTAACATTATTAAATAATAAAGCTAGAAACCTCTCATTAAAAGCTTCACTCATACATAAGTTATACTTAAACTCAAATAGTTCTCCAGTAGATTATTATTGCTCCTTTGCACCCCATTTTATTTTCTTCTACTTTGCACATTCTTCCACTGCAAATCTACCATTTCAGTGTTTTACTTGCTATATTGTATTTACTTCGCCACCATGGCCTTTTTTTGCCTTTACCTCCCTTATCTCACCTCATTTGCTCACATCGTGTATATAGACTTATTTTTCCACTGTATTATTGACTGTATGTTTGTTTTACTCCATATGTAACTCTGTGTTGTTGTATGTGTCGAACTGCTTTGCTTTACCTTGGCCAGGTTGCAGTTGTAAATGAGAACGTGTTCTCAACTTGCCTACCTGGTTAAATAAAGGTGAAATTTAAAAAATAAACAAAGGCCTTTTTTTGTTGCCTTCATACAGATTACAATTTAGCATTTCTGACTAATTGAAAATTAAATTATCGCCCTTTCTTAAACAAGCCATAAAAAGCTGGTTACAATTTCAGTTTTATCCTCCATATATATATATATATATATCTCAAATTTTGTGCACACATTTGTTTACATCCTGGTTATTGAGATATATATATATATTGGCCATAAAACAATCTCAGCTCTGTAGATTTTGTTGCGAAGAGACAGAATCAATAGATCATTTATTCTGGTATTGCCCCTTTGTAGCTTGTTTCTGGTCACTGGTTCAGGAATGATTAAAAAATCACAACATGCACTTAAAGCGAACCTTACAATCAGCGATGTTGGGCGATTTGGAAAGCCATAGTCAGTCAACAAATAATTTAATAATCTTTCCTACGAGTTTCATCTTTAGCTCACAATCTGTGGATAATATACGATTAGAAAGGCTCAAACATTTTGTAAAACATCACAGCACAATTGAAAAATGTATGGCACATGGAAACCAAATGGGGGTGGTCTGTGGTGGTAGGTGGGATGGGCTGAGAGTGGCTGAGGGTTGGGTTTAAAGAGCTGATGTCTATAGTGATAGGTGGAATGGGCTGAGAGTGGCTGAGGGTTGGGTTTAAAGAGCTGATGTCTATAGTGATAGGTGGAATGGGCTGAGAGTGGCTGAGGGTTGGGTTTAAAGAGCTGATGTCTATAGTGATAGGTGGAATGGGCTGAGAGTGGCTGAGGGGTGGGATTAAAGAGCTCATGTTTGATAATGTATTATTGTTATGTGACTGCTTTATATAAAAGTACCACATGTAAAATGTATGTATATGTAGCAAAAAAAGCAGTAGAAAAACAGAGGTTACTTAAAAATATTAAAATTATATATTTTATATTCTTTAAAGTAGCCACCCTTTGTTTTGATGACAGCTTTGCACACTCTTGGCATTCTCTCAATCAGCTTCATGGGTTAGTCACCTAGAATGCATTTCAATTAGCAGGTGTGCCCTGTTAAAAGTTAATTTGTGGAATTTCTTTCCTTCTTAATGCATTTGAGCCAATCAATTGTGTTGTGTCACAGGAAGGGTGGAATATATAAGATAGCCCTATTTGGTAAAAGACCAAGTCCATATTATGGCAAGAACAGCTCAAATAAGCAAAAAGAAACAACACTCCATCATTACTTTAACCTGTTAAGCTTCCCCCCTACTTTTTCGGAAATTCTGTTAAAAATCGCGCAACATTTTGGCGTCCTGCTACTCAGGCCAGGAATATAGTATATGCATATGATTAGTATGTGTGGATAGAAAACACTCAGACGTTTCCAAAACTGTTTAAATCACGGCTGTGACTATAACAGAACGTCTGTTTCATCGAAAAGCGCAGGAAAATCTGATCACTGGAGATGGAAAAAAATATCCATGCGCCACTCCCATGAATTGTTAAAGGTGAACCGTAATATATGAGGCCAAGCTTGCAGTACCTACAGCTTCCACAGGATGTATAGAGTCTCCTCATTTGAATCTGAATTGATTCTTGGTAGATCCGACCAAAGGGAACCGATTCTCTCCGACCACCGACCCGAGGCATTGTCTCTGTGTTTTTCCGGACATTTTTCCACACGGCAGGCTATCGAATTTACATCGCCTCCTGATGATTTTTATAGCTTATTAACGTGTAGTTATACCTAAAGTTGCATTAGAAAGGTATTTCGAAGTGTTTTGTGAAAGTTTATCGTCGAATTTTTAACTTTAAAAAAATGACGTTACGTTATGAAACGCTCTTTTTTTCCGTTTTCCACACAGTCTTCATAGATCGATATCTAGGCTATATATGGACCGATTTAATCCAAAAAAAGACCCAGTATTGATTATGGGACATCAAGGTGTGCAAAGAAAGAAGATGGTCAAAGGTAATTAATGTTTTATATTTTATTGTGCGGTTTGTGTAGCGCCGACTATGCTAATTCTTTTGTTTACATCCCCTACGGGTCTTTTGGGGTGTTGCATGCTATCAGATAATAGCTTCTCATGCTTTCGCCGAAAAGCATTTTAAAAATCTGACACAATCTGAATCTGGCTAGATTCACAATGACTGTAGCTTTATTTCAATACCAAACATGTGTATTTTAATGAACGTTTGCGTTTTAACTAATACTATTAGCATGTAGCGTCGCGCATGTGCATTTCTAGAGCTCTAGGTGGGACGTCTGCGTCTCAAGTAAGCTCAAGAGGTTTTAAGACATGAAGGTCAGTCAATGTCAAGAACTTTGAAAGTTTCATCAAGTGCTGTCGCAAAAACCATCAAGCGCTATGATGAAACTGTCTCTCTTGAGGACCGCAACAGGAAAGGAAGACCCAGAGTTAAGTTTATTAGAGTTACCAGCCTCAGAAATTGCAGCCCAAATAAATGCTTCACAGAGTTCAAGTAACAGACACATCTCAACATCAACTGTTCAGAGGAGACTGCTTGAATCAGGCCTTCATGGTTGAATTGCTGCATAGAAACCACTACTAAAGGACATCAAAACATAGCAGAGACTTGCTTTGGCCAAGAAACACGAGCAATGAACATTAGACTGTTGGAAATCTGTCCTTTTTCGAGATTTTTGTTTCCAACCGCCGTGTCTTTGTGAGATGTAGAGTAGGTGAACGTATGATCTCCGCATGTGTAGTTTCCACTGTGAAACATGGAGGAGGAGATGTGGGGGTGCTTTGCTGGTGAGACTGTTGCTGAGTTATTTAGAATTAGAGGGACCCTTAACCAGAATGGCTACCACAGCATTCTGCAGTGACACGCCATCTCATCTGGTTCGGGCTTAGTGGGACTATCATTTGTTTTTCAACATGACAATGACCCAACACACCTCCAGGCTGTGTAAGGGCTATTTGACCAAGAAGGAGAGTGATGGAGTGCTGCATCAGAGGACCTGGCCTCCACAATCACCCAACCTCAACCCAATTGAGATGGTTTGGGATGAGTTTGACCGCAGAATGAAGGAAAAGCAGCCAACGAGTGCTCAGCATATGTGGGAACTCCTTCAAGACTGTTCCAGGTGAAGCTGGTTGAGAGAATGCCAAGAGTGTGCAAAGCTGTCATCAAGGCAAAGGGTGGCTACTTTGAAGAATCTAAAATATATTTTGATTTAACACTTTTTTAAAGTTACTACATGATTCCATATGTGTTAATTCATAGTGTTGATGTCTTCACGATTATTCTACAATGTAGAAAATAGTAAGAATAAAGAAAAACCATTGAATGAGGGTTGTCTGGTGCTGTAAGTATTTTCACCCCTGAGTCAATACTTTGTAGAATCACCTTTGGCAGCGATAAGCAGTGCATTTTTCTGGATAAGTCTCCAAGAGCTTTTCACGCCTGGATTCTGTAACATTTGCCCTTTTTAAGCTCTGTCCAAATTAGTTGTTGATCATTGTTAGACAACCATTTTCAGGTAGATTTAAGTCAAAACTGTAACTTAGCCACTCTGGAACATTCACTGTCTTCTTTGTAAGCAAATCCAGTGTAGCCGTGTGTTTTAGATTATTGTCCTGCTGAAAGGTGAATTCATCTCCCAGTGTCTGGTGGAAAGCAGACCGAACCAGGTTTTCCTCCAGGATTTTGCCCATTCTGTAATTTTTTTTGTCTTGAAACTCCCAAGTCTTTAACAATTACAAGCATATAACCATAACATGATGCAGCCACCATTATGTTTGAATATACAAAGAGTGGTACTCAGTAATGTGTTGTATTGAATTTGCCCAAACAAAACACTTTCTATTCAGGACAAAAAGTTAATTGCTCTGCCACATTTTTTTGCAGTATTACTTTAGTGCCTTATTGCAAACAGGATTAGGGCTGTGGCCAGTCATGAAATTTTGTTAGCCGGTGATTGTCATTTAAATAACTGCCGGTCTCACTGAAATTGACTATTAATGAACATTTAACACGTTTAGCATCTCCGGCTTCCACTCATAGCCTACAAGTCACTGATGCAGACCTTTATAGCATCTACATTTTAGTAGTCTAATAAATACACTTAATATAGCCTACACCAATACTTATTTTCCACCATAATTTGCAAATAAATTCATTAAAAATCCTACAATGTGATTTTCTGGAATTATTTTCTCATTTTGTCTGTCATAGTTGAAGTGTACCTATGATGAAAATTACAGGCCTCTCTGATCTTTTTAAGTGGGAGAACTTGCACAATTGGTGGCTGACTAAATACTTTTTTGCCCCACTGTATATTTCACCGCCTTGTGTGAGTATGGTTATGTATCTGTCTGATCGACACCAGCCATGTCTGATGGAGGTATTAGTCTCATCTGAACCACAGCAGCATGGCTTTCCTGTGGGGTTTAGGTGGTCTGTCTTGAGCTCACTAGTTGACATAATGTGGGGATTCAATGTAAAAGCATATGTCACTGTTTGAGAGACAGGCTCAACATGTAAATGTTGAATTTCCTTTCTCTTCCTAAATGGAAGTTTGACAGTGGTTCTGCCTGCCATTCTCTGGTCTGTCAGTCTTTATTTGTCTGGGTCTGTATGTGAATGAGTGTCTGCTTCAGCGTGGAGTCACTTCCATCAGCAGGAAGTTGGAACCCTAGAACACTGTACCTCACAATAGATTTCTCCCCAAGTTGATGATGTCTTGGCACTTCTGGCAAGCGCCACAAAAGCAGAGTGAACAATGATCATTTGGCCCCGTCGTAGCAATCCCAGTCTCCCTGCTCTTTCTTCTATTCGCCACAAAGAATAGGCTGAGCAGATCAATTAAATGCCAGGTGCAATTGTGGTGTGAGATTGTCCAGTAAGATGATTTTTATCCTTTAATGAACCAGGCCAATTATTAAGGTGCGGAGGGGGAAAATAATAATTTAAAATAAATGTCACCTACAACGTGGGTTCATTTGGTTTACCCTTCCCTGTCTCCCCCCCACAAGTGTTTACTCTGAGCCATTGAGGTATCTGTGGAGGTGTTAAGAGGTTTCAGCAGTTTACATTGAATCTATTTCTCTGTCTCTGTGCTTATAAGTCTCATTGTCTATGTTTTTTGTCAATGTCCTGTGTTTGTGGGAGCATTTGTTGAATCGGTGTGTGACTGTGTGGAGGAAGTGAGTTAATGTCCCCTGCGTGTGAGTGCATTTGGCGAGTGTACTGAGTACATATAATGACTTTAAAGGAACGATTCACCCATATATATACAGTGCCTTGCGACAGTATTCGGCCCCCTTGAACTTTGCGACCTTTTGCCACATTTCAGGCTTCAAACATAAAGATATAAAACTGTATTTTTTTGTGAAGAATCAACAAGTGGGACACAATCATGAAGTGGAACGACATTTATTGGATATTTTAAACTTTTTTAACAAATCAAAAACTGAAAAATTGGGCGTGCAAAATTATTCAGCCCCCTTAAGTTAATACTTTGTAGCGCCACCTTTTGCTGCGATTACAGCTGTAAGTCGCTTGGGGTATGTCTATCAGTTTTGCACATCGAGAGACTGAAATTTTTTCCCATTCCTCCTTGCAAAACAGCTCGAGCTCAGTGAGGTTGGATGGAGAGCATTTGTGAACAGCAGTTTTCAGTTCTTTCCACAGATTCTCGATTGGATTCAGGTCTGGACTTTGACTTGGCCATTCTAACACCTGGATATGTTTATTTTTGAACCATTCCATTGTAGATTTTGCTTTATGTTTTGGATCATTGTCTTGTTGGAAGACAAATCTCCGTCCCAGTCTCAGGTCTTTTGCAGACTCCGTCAGGTTTTCTTCCAGAATGGTCCTGTATTTGGCTCCATCCATCTTCCCATCAATTTTAACCATCTTCCCTGTCCCTGCTGAAGAAAAGCAGGCCCAAACCATGATGCTGCCACCACCATGTTTGACAGTGGGGATGGTGTGTTCAGGGTGATGAGCTGTGTTGCTTTTACGCCAAACATAACGTTTTGCATTGTTGCCAAAAAGTTCAATTTTGGTTTCATCTGACCAGAGCACCTTCTTCCACATGTTTGGTGTGTCTCCCAGGTGGCGTGTGGCAAACTTTAAACGACACTTTTTATGGATATCTTTAAGAAATGGCTTTCTTCTTGCCACTCTTCCATAAAGGCCAGATTTGTGCAATATACGACTGATTGTTGTCCTATGGACAGAGTCTCCCACCTCAGCTGTAGATCTCTGCAGTTCATCCAGAGTGATCATGGGCCTCTTGGCTGCATCACTGATCAGTCTTCTCCTTGTATGAGCTGAAAGTTTAGAGGGACGGCCAGGTCTTGGTAGATTTGCAGTGGTCTGATACTCCTTCCATTTCAATATTATCGCTTGCACAGTGCTCCTTGGGATGTTTAAAGCTTGGGAAATCTTTTTGTATCCAAATCCGGCTTTAAACTTCTTCACAACAGTATCTCGGACCTGCCTGGTGTGTTCCTTGTTCTTCATGATGCTCTCTGCGCTTTTAACGGACCTCTGAGACTATCACAGTGCAGGTGCATTTATACGGAGACTTGATTACACACAGGTGGATTGTATTTATCATCATTAGTCATTTAGGTCAACATTGGATCATTCAGAGATCCTCACTGAACTTCTGGAGAGAGTTTGCTGCACTGAAAGTAAAGGGGCTGAATAATTTTGCACGCCCAATTTTTCAGTTTTTGAAAGATCCAATAAATGTCGTTCCACTTCATGATTGTGTCCCACTTGCTGTTGATTCTTCACAAAAAAATACAGTTTTATATCTTTATGTTTGAAGCCTGAAATGTGGCAAAAGGTCGCAAAGTTCAAGGGGGCCGAATACTTTCGCAAGGCACTGTGTATATATATATATTTATATATATTTATTTTAAGGGAAGGATCAGCTTTAATATTGCGGGTAGATTGTTGCATCCTTCAATATAATTGTCTGCATCATTTCCAATCCCCCATATATTTTTGGGGTACATGCATACGTACGTACGTAACATTTCGATGGCAATAATAAATACATATGCCGATAGTGGACAACCTTGTTTTACTCCTCTTGAGAGTTTAAAACTTTCTGAGATGTAACCATTATTTACTATTTTACACCTAGGGTTACTATACATAACTTTAACCCATTTTATAAGAGATTCTCCAAAATGTAATTATTCTAGGCATTTATGTATAAACTCCAGTCGTACTTTATCAAAAGCCTTTTCAAAATCAGCTATAAAAACCAGGCCTGGTTTCCCCGATATTTCATAGTATTCTGTTATTGTTTCCAGTACTTGTCTTCTATTATCTCCAATGTATCCTCCATGTAAAAAACCTGTCTGATTAGGATGAATAATATCTGACAATACTGTTTTAATTCTATGCGCCAAGCGTTTACCTATAATTGTTGCATCACAACACTGAAGTGTACGAGACCGCAATTTTTTTTAATGGACTGGATCTTTATATATACCACTTGGATCCTGTTTCAGTAATAATGAAATCAGACCTTGTTGCGTGTCCGATGATCTACCATTAATATAGGAGTTGTTAAAACATGCTAATAATGGTCCTCTGAGTATATCAAAAAGTTTGGTACACTACCACTGGTATGCCATCCAGCCCAGGAGTTTTCCCAGACTTAAAGGCTTTAATTGCATCACGAAATTCCTCCTCTGTAATTTGGCATTCACATGAGTCTTTCTGTACAATGTTAATTTAATTATTAATAGGAAAAAAATCCAAACAATTAGCTTCGGTTAGTGGAGATGGAGGAGACTGAAACGAAAACATATTCTTAAAGTACTTTACTTCCTCTTTCAAAATATCATTTGGTGAATCGTGCATGACTCCATCATTTGTAACAAGTTTCAATGCATTTTATTTGGTAGCATTTTGAAGATTGAAAAATAATTTGGTGCGTTTTTCATCCATTTTTGAATGTTTTGTCGTATTTGTGCATCTCTGAGCGACGTTCTATTGATTCCTGGAGTCATTTCATGTATTTGAGCTATTCGCCATTAATAACTCATCATGCCGGGTGTATTTCTATACTGTTCTTCTTTTAGCCTATGCCGCTCTGACATTGCTCGTTCCATACATTTATATATTCTTAATTCCATTCCTTTACTTAGATTTGTGTGTATTGGGTATATGTTGTGATATTACTTGTTAGATATTGCTGCACTGTCGGAACTAGAAGCACAAGCATTTCGCTACACCTGCAATAACATCTGCTAAATGTGTATGTGACCAATACAATTTGATTTTGATTTCTGCCCGCTTGAACAGTGAATAGCTCAGATACATGAAAACATGAAATGACCCCGATAATCGATAGAACATCACTCCGAGGTGCATAAATACGACATGGCATTCAAAATGGATGAATCATTCCTGTTAAGTTTGTCAGCTGAAGTGTAGATATAGCACATGTTAAATGTTTTCCCATGTAAGATCTCCAAGGGAGGTGTTACGCACTTCACATCCTTAACCGTTGGTCAGGCCAAGCTGAGTCTCCACAGTGTCTAGGGCGGAATGTTCACTCAGTGTAATGGATCCTGTGTCTGTTTGCTGGAGTTGTTATGGTTTGCCTGGCCATGGTGCATCTCTCTCTCCAGGAACACATGACAACACCAGGCAGTGGAGTGACGGTTCATGTAGAGTTCACAACAAAACCTGTGATTGAACCGAGTGCCCGGGAATTACTACAGCTTTTATGGCTGTTCTTCCTTCACCCCCCCATCTCTTTCTTACTCTCCCCTCTTCCTCTCCCACCCACTCCACCTCTCTCTTCCTGCTGAATGTGTTTAGTTGTTCCTTCTCTCTCCAGCTCCACTGATGACCACTCTCATGAATGCACTGTGGAGTCCACACTCCCCCATTTCAAAATGGCTGCTTATGCAACTGATTTCATAACTCAAGTGTTTGCTGGGTGGTGGTGTGTGGGTGTGGTGGTTTAAAGTACACAGTGTGGTTTGATTATTTGACTTAATTTGGGCTCTATACTTGTGTTCTTCCCTAGGTCCGCTGATGTGGTTTATTTTTCTTAGATGCCTCTCGCTGTGTTCTGACGGCTTAGTTATGCTGGGGGAAGCGTTAAGTCGCCAACGTTGTGTGAGAGAGGCTTCATAGCTGTAGAGTTTCGTAAGCGAAGTCTAACAGCTCTCAGAGCTCCCATGTTTCCATTAATGTGGAAATAAATGTAATGCTCCTCCCTGGGCTAAACTGTGTGTGTGCACTAATGTATGTGTGTGTTTTACCAGACACCAGTGGGTGGCCCAGGGGGCCCCAGGTGGCATAGCTGCTCCTCTCTCTGCCATGGTCTGTCACTCTTTGGCAGTACCAGATGGGATGTGGTGAGGTTCCCGGTGCTGCTGCACCTGGGGCTGTACAAGATGGAGCCATCAGTAGCACACACAGAAACACAGCCTGTTGAGTGCAGCATCAGAAAGGACATTTTCCATCAGTATTTCTGCCGACATCAGTGTAAAGGGAAAGACAATCAATGCTGACCTGTGTTGAGGTGGTGGCTTTGCATTGTCAAATGCCGTAATCTCATGTTCACTCTATCTACATGAAGAAGCATGAAAATGCTGCTAATATGAGGAGAGTCTCATGCATAAGTCATGAATGGACATTTGTCTTGTAAATGGATTACTGTATGTCAACAATGTGGTCAAACATGACCTTTGACTCTACTTAAAATACCCCCTCGCCTCGGTTGACGGAGCACTAGTCTACTGTTTTATTTTTGGCAGCTCTCTGAATGCCAAACGATTCTGTATTGACATTTCTCAATGTCATGCTATTCCTTTTAGCTTTGATGTCTTGCAAACTCTTGCGTAGTTTCAGACCTTGAATGAGCTTAAAAGGGTAGGTAGCATAAACGTAAGCACATGTAACATGAATTTTCGTAAGTATACGTATCCCAATGTCCCAATGCAAAATTACACCTCACTTTTATATTTTTTGAGTTATTACATAAAACCGAAGAATGCCAATATATTTTTTGTGGGTTGTGACGTAATCTGGAGTACCCGGCAAACCAGCCTATTCCCAACAATGTAAACTCCCAACAGAAATAACTTCAAATGTATCACTTCAAAGTCAACCAAATCTTTTGCACTCAAGAATCCAATAGCGATGTAGTGAGGTAAATCCAAAGTAGATAGATTCCAGAGACCGGAATTGGGAACAGGAGATGAGGGGAGGAGTCAACAGTAAGACAGCGATCGAAGGCTCCAGGCAGATGGAAAGTATCACAACGGCACAGTCAGTCCGCTACCGTAGCTCTCTAGTACTAAGCCAAGGTTGAAAAAGTCTGGTATCCTTCTTCACAGAGAACAGGTCATGGTTGTTACATCCCACCTCCTCGTGATTGGTAGATTGTAGCTCACCACTGCAGCACTCAAGCTAGCTAACGCAGAGTAGATTCTCCATAGGATATTGAGAAATAGTGCATTGTGGGGAGTTTTGAAGATATCCGGAAATAAGTTAAGAAACATGTAAAAATGCTAAAACCAGTGAAGGCTTCTGAGGGAGGACGGCTCCTAATAATGTCCAGAACAGAGTAAATGGAATGGCCTCAAACACATAGAAACCATGTGTTTGATGTATTTGATACCATTCCGCTCCAGCCATTACCACCAGCCTGTCTTCCCTAATTAATGTGCCACCAACCTACTGTGGCTAAAACATAACTATGTTTGTTGTTATAGGTAACCATATCGTGACTAGAACTAAGTTACTTAGTCTTTAACCACACTGTTACTTTGGTGAGTAAAAACTCCTGCTTCCTGCCCTTTAACGCACCAATTAAACCACTTTGACATGTTTGTCCAAGACTCCGCTTTTGTTTGCCTCGAATTGCTGACACCAGTCGTCAACATCTCTCTTTTCACAGAAACAATGTGTTACTCTTTCTTTCTTCCAGTGTCTTGTTTGCTCAGCTCAGGACTTGATTGAGATAGAATTTCTGTTAAATATACTTTATAAATGAATATTGTATGAAGACTGTGTTGGAGCTGCCAGACTGAGTTTCTTTTCTAAGGGGTCTGTTGTGTTCCAAGGAGTGTGTGGGGCGTACAGTACGGGGAACCCAGTTCTTTAATGAAATCAGGAGGAGGCTGACAACAGCAGAAGTGATTTCTGTTGGCATGGAGTCCCCTTGCAGCTAGCTCTAAGGCTGCATTTACACAGGCAGCCCAATTCGGGTCTTTTTTCCACTAATTGGTCTTTTGACCAATCACATCAGATATTATTCAAAGCTGATCTGATAGGTCAAAAGACCAATTAGTGAAAAATCGGAATTGGGCTGCCTGTCTAAACACAGCGTAAAAGAGGCCAGAACACAATGGAGTGCTAATGAAGAGCAGATGTGATGGGGCCCACCACCAGGAGGACTGAGTTAGCAGGAGGTGCCTATTAGTCTGGCATTGCTTTAACAGACCGACCCTCCAATCTCAGTTCTCCTCTATGTCTAAACAGAGGTCTAACATTCGGATCCAGAGCCAGTCGTTGTTTAGCTCTTAATGGATTGGGTCAGGTTCCTGTTAGGGAGAACTGATCCTAAATCAGCTGTTCAGGATATAGAGTGACTTGCCTGCAGATGGAGATATCAGTGGTGTGGTCAGCTCTGGAGAAACTGGAAGCAGCTCTCCATCGTAGTGCCAGGATACATTGATTTATCTGGCTCTGTGAATGAAACTATTGTCTGTCTGTCTGTCGCTCTCTCTCGAAAGTAGATTTCCAGTGCCTTCAGAAAGTATTCATACCCCTTGACTTATTCCACATTTTGTTGTGTTACAGCCTGAATTGGGGCACCTTAAATTACATTTTGGGAAAAAAAGCCAACTCGGCTCCTTCATTTATTGAATCAGATGGCTCATTCATCACAAAGCCCACTGATATTGCAAACTACTTGAATTACTTTTTCATTGGCAAGATAAGCAAACCTAGGGATGATATGCCAGCAACAAACGCTGACACTACACATCCAAGTATATCGGACCAAATTATGAAAGACAATAATTGTACTTTGAATTCCATAAAGTCAGTGTGGAAGAGGTGAAAAAAATGATTGTCTATCAACAATGACAAGCCACCAGGGTCTGACAATCTAGATGGAAAATTACTGAGGATATTGCAACTCCTATTTGCCACATCGTCAATTTAAGCCTACTAGAGAGCGTGTGCGTGCCCTCAGGCCTGGAGGGAAGCTAAAGTCATTCCTCTACCCAAGAATAGTAAAGCCCCCTTTACTGGCTCAAATAGTCGACCAATCAGCCTGTTACCAACCCTTAGTAAACTTCTGGAAAAATTGTGTTTGACCATATACAATGCTATTTTACAGTAAACAAATTGACAACAGAATTTCAGCACGCTTATAGGGAGGAACACTCAACAAGCACAGCACGTACACAAATGACTGATGATTGAGAGAAATTGATGATAAAATGATTGCGGGGGCTGTCTTGTTAGACTTCAGTGCAGCTTTTGACATTATTGATCATAGTCTGCTGCTGGAACCACGTATGTGTTATGGCTTTACACCCCCTGCTATAATGTGGATAAAGAGTTACTTGTCTAACAGGACACAGAGGGTGTTCTTTAATGGACGCCTATCAAATATAATCCAGTTAGAATCAGGAATTCCCCAGGGTAGCTGTTTAGGCCCCTTGCTTTTTAGATTTTTTACTAACGACACGTCACTGACTTTGAGTAAAGCCAGAGTTTATAGAGTTTGTAGATGAATCAACACTACACACCTTAGCTACTACAGCGACTGAAATGACTGCAACACTCAACAAAGAGCTGCAGTTAGTTTCAGTGGGTGGCAAGGAATAAGTTAGCCCGAAATATTTCTAAAACTAAAGGCATTGTATTTGGAAAAAAACACTCACTAAACCCTAAACCTCAACTAAATCTTCTAATAAATAATGTGGAAATTGAGCAAGTTGAGATGACTAAACCGCTTGGAGTAACACTAGATTGTAAACTGTCATGGTCAAAACATATTGATGCAGTAGTTGCTAAGATGGGGAGAAGTCTGTCTATAATAAAGCGATGCTCTGCCTTAACAACACTATCAACAAGGCAGGTCCTACAGGCCCCAGTTTTGCCGCACTTTGAGTACTGTTCAGTCGTGTGGTCAGGTGCCACAAAAAAGGACTCAGGAAAATTGCAATTAGCTCAGAACAGGGCAGCACGGCTGGCCCTTGGATGTACACAGAGAGCTAATATTAATAATATGCATGTCAATCTCTCCTGGCTGAAAGTGGAGGAGAGATTGACTTCATCACTACTTTTATTTATGAGTGGTATTGACATGTTGAATGCACCGAGCTGTCTGTCTAAACTACTGGCACACAGCTCGGACATGCATGCATACCCCACAAGACATGCCACGAGGTATTTTCACAGTCCCCAAGTCCAGAACAGACTATGGGAGGCACACAGTACTACATAGAGCCATTACTACATGGAACTCTATTCCATATCAAGTAACTGATGCAAGCAGTAAAATTAGATAAAAAAACACCTTATGGACCAGCGGAGACTGTGAAGCAACACAAACATTGGCACAGACAAATGTGCACATGCGCACACACACACACACACACACACACACACACACACACACATACATACATACATACATACATGATAACATGTGCACTATACATACACATGGATTTTGTACTGGAGATATGTGGTAGTGGTGGAGTAGGGGCCAGAGGGCAGTGTGTTGTGAAACACAGTGTTTTTTACAACACAGTGTGTTGTGAAATCTGTGAATCTATTGTAATATTTTAAAATTGTATAAACTGCCTTAATTTTGCTGGACCCCAGGAAGAGGAGCTGCTGCTTTGGCATCCATAATACATGGGGATCCATTATAAATACAAATTCAAAATAGATTAAATAAAATAACAATCTCACCCATCCACACACAAAACCCCATAATGACAAGTTGTAAACATTTTTTTAATGTTAAGCAAATTTAATACAGAAATCTAATTTACACAAGTATTCACATCCCTGACTCAATACTTTGTAGAAGCACCTTTTGGCAGTGATTATGGCTGTGAGTCTTTTTGTGTAAGTCTCTTAAGAGCTTTCCACACCTGGATTGTGCAACATTGGCCCATAATTCTTTTAAAAAATCTTCAAGAGTTGTCAAATTGGTTGTTTGTCATTGCTAGACAACCCTTTTCAGGTCTTGCCATAGATTTTCAAGTAGAAAATGTGAATTCACCTCCCAGTGTCTGGTGGAAAGCAGACTGAACCCGGATTCTCTAGGATTCTGCCTGAGCTTACCTCCTTTACGTTTCTTTTTTATCCTGAAAACTGTCCAGTCCTTAAGGATTACAAGCATACCCATCACACTCTTTTTTTTTCTACCGATAGGTGCCCTTCTTTGTGAGGCATTGGAAAACCTCCCTGGTATTTGTGGTTGAATCTGTGTTTGAAATTCACTGCTTGACTGAGGGACCTAACAAATATTTGTATGTATGGTACAGAGATGAGGTAGTCATTAAAGAATCTTGTTAAACAAGGCACACAGAGTGAGTCCATGCAACTTATTATGTGACGTGTTAAGCAGATTTTTACTCCTGAATTTATTTAGGCTTGTCATAACAAAAGGGTTGAATATTTCTTGACTGAAGACATTTCAGCTTTTAATTTTTCATTCATTTGTAAACATTTTTGAACAACACAATTCCACTTTGACATTATAGGGTATTGTGTGTGTGTAGGCCAGTGATGACAAATTCTGGCTGTAACACAACTAAATGTGGAAAAATTCAAGAGGTGTGAACTTTCGAAGGCACTGTAATATCCTTCCGGTACAGGGACCTCGTGTGCACGCACTTCAAGAAATAAATAACAATTCTATATGCCTAATCATAGAATTACATAGACCTATGTAATCCACATTCATTTAATAGGATCTTTGGGCCTAATAGTAAAGATTTGTTTGTTTAACTTTAAATGTACTAGCCTACCTTTTGAACATAGCATAAACAGGCTATTTATTTGTCAACTTGACTATAATTAGTAGATACATGCAGCTCCTCTTCTGTCATTACTTGATGCAGCTTCTCTTCTGTCATTACTTGATGCAGCTTCTCTTCTGTCATTACTTGATGCAGCTTCTCTTCTGTCATTACTTGATGCAGCTTCTCTTCTGTCATTACTTGATGCGGCTTCTCTTCTGTCACTACTTGATGCGGCTTCTCTCCTGTCATTACTTGATGCGGCTTCTCTTCTGTCATTACTTGATGCGGCTTCTCTCCTGTCATTTTTTGATGCTGCTTCTCTCCTCTCATTACTTGATGCAGCTTCTCTCCTGTCATTACTTGGTGAAGCTTCTCTCCTGTCAGTCATTACTTGATGCAGCTTCTCTTCTGTCATTACTTGATGCAGCTTCTCTTCTGTCATTACTTGGTGAGGCTTCTCTTCTGTCATTACTTGATGCGGCTTCTCTCCTGTCATTACTTGATGCGGCTTCTCTCCTGTCATTACTTGATGCGGCTTCTCTCCTGTCATTACTTGATGCGGCTTCTCTCCTGTCATTACTTGATGCTCGTCTAGAATATTAAATAAAGCCTTGCTCGCCAGAATGTCATAAATCCATAAATCCAATGCATCATCAATAACCTAATTGACATCGAGAACAAAAGTTCTCTTTCATTTCTGCTTCTCTCACGGAGCGAGGACGTTTAGGGACCAGGGAGATTTCCAAATGACATTTAAGGAAGGAAATGAAAAGCTTTGAAAATGATCTAGCATGTTTCTGATAGTATTTCAGTTAGTCTTGGATGCAAATATTATGTGGTTGAAAATGAAATACTGTCAGCTTTTAATGTCACTGAAAGAAATGGCAATTTAGGCTACACAACAGGTCCCTAAACTCGCATTAGTATTCTCTCAAAATATAGAATAAAAAAACAACAACTTTTATTTAACTAGGCAAGTACGTTACTTAAGAAAAAAATTCTTATTTACAATGACAGCCAAACCCGGATGACGCTGGGCCAACTGTGCGCCGCCCTATGGGACTCCCAATCACGGTCGGTAGTGATACAGCCTGGATTCGAACGAGGGTGTCTGTAGTGACACCTCTAGCACTGAGATGCAGTGCCTTTACACCGCTGCGCCACTCAGGAGCCCTGAGAATATGCTGAAAGAAAGAAATCATATTTCTATACTTCTCTTCCCGAGACAAAATTCACCTTTGGTCTATAATTTTACTTCGAGGAACACTTAATTCTGCAGGAGTTAATATTAGAATAGGCTATTGTGAGGCCTACATTCAGTGTCCAGACTTCAGTTACTATTCCAACTATTAGGCTACTCCACTCTAAAATAATTCCAACATCCATACAGTGCCATTTGATAAATGCAATGAATCATCACTTACAAAACACAAATATAATATTCTGTGCTTGTCATTCATTAGGCAAGTCTTGTAACGTAGGCTGCACTGCTGTCCTCATTCCTCTCGGTCTCCGCCACTCATCTCTTCCTTGTGGAACCACACTGCATTTTGGAGCATATTCCTCAAGTTTGCAAGTCTATTTGCACATTTTTGGTAATGATACATAGAGTCCAAGAAACTATAGGTTATTACACTATGTTTAATTACTGTGCCGTAAAAGCATGCTCGTGCGGCATAGTCGATTTCCACGCTTTATAAACCCAGGGTCGTTAAAATACTGTTAAACTACACAAGGCTTTTAAGTTAGACCTTCCTATGTAATTGTTCCACTGTGGGCTGGGTGTAAACTGTGGGTAATAATAGTAGTAGTACTATAATGAATGGTCTATTTCTGCTCTAACACAGACCATCCAACGTCATCACACACACACTCACACACCCTACCTGGGGCGGCAGGTAGCCTAGTGGTTAGAGTGTTGGGCCAGTAACCGAAAGGTTGCTGGATCGAATCCCTGAGCTGACAAGGTAAAAATCTGTCGTTCTGCCCCTGAACAAGGCAGTTAACCCTAGGCCATCATTGTAAATAAGTATTTGTTCTTAACTGACATGCCTAGTTAAATAAAGGTAAAATATATAACTTGTGTTCATTTTTCAAGATTATGTGTGTGTTGTTATTGTAGCGCTAGATATTACTGCATTGTTTATGTCTTCACAATCACGCCTGCATCATCAGTGAATTGGTAGAGCAGCATTTAAAGTCTGGTGGGCTCTGTCTCACTCACACTAATGCAAACGCACGCACGCACACACACACACACACACAAGAAAAAAAAGCAGGCACGCATTAGCCTCTATAATTTGGCTTTCAGTTAATTTACAACCTATTTGCCGTGTTGTGACTATACAGTATATCACTATAAACATATTTGTTCTCTTATGCACAGTCCGAACCACTCTGCCACTGAGGAATTGTACCCACTAATCACCACTGCAAAGCTTTCGGTTTTAGTTTTCTATTCTCAAGCTGTATTCTACTTCCACTTCTTCTGAATGTTTTTCACTTTGTTGGTAATTGGATTCAGCAGCATCTCAGCCTTGTTCTTTTCTCTGGCAGTTGGACATATTGGTAATATTAATGAGGAATGTGAGGCCTGTGGGATGAGCCTCATCTCATCCCTGTCAGCCATGGATCCCACCGCTGACACCAACCCTTCACACACTGGATCAGATGGGATTTATGGGATCCTGGAAAGCCTGTGATTGTCTGGTGCTTAGTTTAGATTTCACTGTCCAGATAAGAGAGGGCTACTCTGATTTGGGTGGTGGTACCCCACATGCCATATTTTCACCTGAGCAGAGGCTATATAGGGTTGCAGTTAGTTTTTATCCACTTTACTCAGGTGAAGGTTTGAAGTTTGCTGTGGAAATCTGATGTCATTTATCATTGAATCAGAGGCTTGTGGGTGTAGTGATGTTGCCAGAATGGAGGAGGATGTGAACTTGTTCAGCTGAACACTCATATGTTCATATAAGAGAGTGATGGATGTGTTTTCGGAAAAGCACACTGTCTAGGAACCCATAGATTCAGATAGCTATTTCATCATACGATTTCTGAGAAAACCATGGTTTTAGTGTCATGCGTGACATTCTAGAAAGTCCCACAGAAAAACCTCTGGCGATGAGATAAGATTCACTAATCGCCTGCTTTTACAAGGAACTTGTTTTCTCTGTCAGCAAGTACAGTATTACACACTAGTGTCCAGGAATGGTGTTCTTCAGAGGAAATGCAGGGAGGGCTATTTTTATATTGTGAATATATGAATAACACTGCAACGTCTTAGAGGCTGGAAGCTCAGAAGAGAATTCATTGTGTTCTCATGTGTATCAAACACCTTTTTCATGTTTATACGTGTGTGTGTGCGTGCGTGATGGCGGCAGGCATGCCTGTGCGCATCACATTCCCACTCATGTTCAAGCCCTGCTCCCTTGTATGGTCCAAAATTAATTTGGCTAAGACTTGCCCCTGTTTTTCTTGAGATTTGAATGTTGTATAAACGCAGATCATTGCTATCCATATTGCTATGATGTCGCTGAGTTATCTGCGTAACTCCAGTCTATATTCCTTCAGTATGTGGTGAATTTATTTTGAGTGCCAACTTTGATGTATTGGTTACCGCTTTTCAGAGCTCCGCTCGTTCACACGCGCGTTCTGTACATGCGCGTACTCTCGTGGTTGCTGGAGAAGCACGTGCCACTTGTTCCCGCGGTTTCTTTCGTTGTGTCAATTGATTGTTTTGTTTATTGAGATCTCTGCGACTTCAAAATGTACCGACGCAAATTAGAAATGTTGTGATGTTGTGATGATTATTCATCTGCTCTAGACATACTATATTTGCAGATCTGTGACCATTCAGCAGCCTGTCTTTCTTTTTTTTATACCATAAACTTGTTTTGAATATTCAAAGGCTTTCATTTGACTAAATGCAGTACCTCTGTTTGACTGCATCATGTGCTTCATGCTTTCCACAACACTCAATTGGGTTTCTCTGAGATTTCACACTGACATACAAGGGTATTGGTTCAGGCAGAGGGTGTATGGAGGGGCTGGTTAGATACGATTCTATTAACTTTAGCCTGACCTTATTTTAGAAAAGAATGTAAAAGCGATGTGATTTCTGTTCCCGGGGTCTGCCGATGAATGAATTGCTGGTGTGACGCTGCTGGACCGTGAAGAGGTGTTGGAGACGTACAAACATCAATCTCTTTTCTTACAGTCCCATTTACTCTATCCTTCATGATTTTTTATTTCTAATAAAGGATGGTCAAGGTTATTTACACCGGGTTATTCTTCTCCCCATTGTTTTCACTCTGAGAGACACACACACATGCTCACACACTCGCGCGCACACACTCAAAATCATGCAGTGATTATGATAATATCCTCCCTCAATCTTCACCCTCTTACAATGCTGATTTATCATACAGTATGTACACACACATTGTCCCTGTCAGCGGGAGCGTGATAACAGTTCTGTCCATCCCCCACTAGCAGACAGCCAAAGGACCACTGCGCCTGTACCTGTGTGTATGAGGGAACAAGGCAGCAGTCACCCATTGGGTAAATGATTCATTTATCATTGTCTATTCGCAGGGCTGCAATAGCCTGGGGGAGATGGGTGTTTTGTGTGCGTCGTATGCAGCTACAGTACCACATCTCTGTAAAGGCTACGCTACAGTGAGGGAGTGGTCCTGCTCTGTCCCCAAAGAAAACAGTTGTCTTTAACAGTGTATTGAGGACATTGTGTAACACTTGAGAGATGAGGTCACTGTCAGCTGACTGGGAACTGTCACTAAGCTCTTTGTCCACTATGCTAGAGCTGTGTTTGTGTGTGTGTGTGCATGCTTATACTTACCCTTGTGCTTTGTGTGAATGTTTTCACAATCTTGGGCTCTCTCTTTATGTTGAAGAACGCATTTTCTGTTATCCTGAGTTTGGAGTGTTGTTATTGGTGGAACAATAGAGGGGCACATGACTGTGTGCTTTATTGACACCTCATGATGATTGCAGAGTCACCAAATATGTAGCTATGTGCATCTGCCTATCAGTTCTCTGTATTCATTGTTTACAGAGAAATTTGAAGAATTTAATTCATCGAAGAAATGGTTGCTCCTGTTTTTCCATATAGTAAACATCTCCAGTTACTGCTTGCAGAAATCAAAAGAACAAAAACCTCCCACATAGTCTCATTTGACACTTTATTCTCTGTATATTTTCCTCACTTGAAACTGGACTGTGGACCTGCACTTCCTCCATCTGATCAGACTAGGTCTAGATTGTATCAGCATTCACGGGTCTCTCTCTGATACCCTTACACTCTAGCACCTGGCTGTAAGGAAGGAGGTTATCTGACTGGTCCTGTTCACCACTTCTCTCCTCTTCTCCCATGCAGTCTCTCTCGACTCATTGAATTTGATTGAGAGCCCTTGTGCAGAGTGGGAGCAAGGCTTTGATCTGCTCCTAGCAGACAGACAGGTCAGTGAGAGCTCTTTGAGAGGGACAGGAGTGCTCAGGACCCTGAACACAGCCCACGAGAGAAGAAACATGAGACTGCTCAGACTCCTTTACTTCCGGCTGTATGTGTTGGTTGTAGCAGAGGATGAGTACTGTAGATAGATGGAAATCTGCTCATCATGAAAACATTGCTAAGTTTGTTCAGTTAGGAAAGTAGGAGAGAAGGCAGTCTGACTCAGCGAGAGCAGAGAGTTGGGTGTGAAAGAACGGTGAGGTCACAGGATGTTGTAGGAGGAACCAGGATAGTTCTTCTGCAGGATGACTGCTTTGCTCCGATGAACAGTGCCTTTCATATTGGACTAGAGATGTGTTGACTAGAGGTCAGATAGAGCAGCATATATACAGTGGGGCAAAAACGTATTTAGTCAGCCACCAATTGTGCAAGTTCTCCCACTTAAAAAGACGAGACAGGCCTGCAATTTTTATCATAGGTACACTTCAACTATGACAGACAAAATTAGAAAAAAATCCAGAAAATCACATTGTAGGATTTTTAATGAATTTATATGCAAATTATGTTGGAAAATAAATATTCGGTCACCTACAAACAAGCAAGATTTCTGGCTCTCACAGACCTGTAACTTCTTCTTTAAGAGGCTCCTCTGTCCTCCACTCGTTACCTGTATTAATGGCACCTGTTTGAACTTGTTATCAGTATAAAGGACACCTGTCCACAACCTCAAGCAGTCACACTCCAAACTCCACTATGGCCAAAACCAAAGAGCTGTTTAAGGACACCAGAAACAAAATTGTAGACCTGCACCAGGCTGGAAAGACTGAATCTGCAATAGGTAAGCAGCTTGGTTTGAAGAAATCAACTGTGGGAGCAATTATTAGGAAATGGAAGACATACAAGACCACTGATAATCTCCCTCGATCTGGGGCTCCACACAAGATCTCACCCCATGGGGTCAAAATGATCACAAGAATGGTGAGCAAAAATCCCAGAACCACACGGGGGGACCTAGTGAATGACCTGCAGAGAGCTGGGACCAAAGTAACAAAGCCTACCATCAGTAACACACTACGCCGCCAGGGACTCAAATCCTGCAGTGCGAGACGTGTCCCCCTGCTTAAGCCAATACATGTCCAGGCCCGTCTGAAGTTTGCTAGAGAGCATTTGGATGATCCAGAAGAAGATTGGGAGAATGTCATATGGTCAGATGAAACCAAAATATAACTTTTTGGTAAAAACTCAACTCGTTGGGTTTGGAGGACAAAGAATGCTGAGTTGCATCCAAAGAACACCATACCTACTGTGAAGCATGGGGGTGGAAACATCATGCTTTGGGGCTGTTTTTCTGCAAAGGGACCAGGATGACTGATCCGTGTAAAGCAAAGAATGAATGGGGCCATGTATCGTGAGATTTTGAGTGAAAACCTCCTTCCAACAGCAAGGGCATTGAAGATGAAACGTGGCTGGGTCTTTCAGCATGACAATGATCCCAAACACACCGCCCGGGCAACGAAGGAGTGGCTTTGTAAGAAGCATTTCAAGGTCCTGGAGTGGCCTAGCTAGTCTCCAGATCTCAACCCCATAGAAAATTTTCGAGGGAGTTGAAAGTCTGTGTTGCCCAGCAACAGCCCCAAAACATCACTGCTCTAGAGGAGATCTGCATAGAGGAATGGGCCAAAATACCAACAACAGTGTGTGAAGACTTACAGAAAACGTTTGACCTCTGTCATTGCCAACAAAGGGTATATATAACAAAGTATTGAGATAAACTTTTGTTATTGACCAAATACTTATTTTCCACCATAATTTGCAAATGAATTCATTAAAAATCCTACAATGTGATTTTCTGGATTTTTTTCTCTCATTTTGTCTGTCATAGTTGAAGTGTACCTATGATGAAAATTACAGGCCTCTCATCTTTTTAAGTGGGAGAACTTGCACAATTGGTGGCTGACTAAATACTTTTTTGCCCCACTGTAATTGCTGGGGTTTCACTATTTTAGAGGGCTATGATAGACTATGTCTTGTCCTTCCCTGTCCTCTTCTGCAATACATGCAGTATTTCTCTTTCTCTCCCACTCTGTCTGTGCGTCCTTGTGATTAGTGAAGTGAAACCGATAGGGATTTTCCGAGAGAGAGAGAGAGAGAGAGAGGGTTAGTGGTCTGGGCATTAAGATGTGTGTTGTTGAGAGAGAGTTTCTTTTTTTGCCTATACTACCTGAGGGACAGGCGTTTCTAGTCTGACTTGTCAAGGGATTCACCACTCCGGCCACTGTACATCTGTCTGCTACACATGATCAATTATTCACTCAGAGGAGATGAATATTTGAAAACGGTTTACTCGCCTACCATACCTCCACTCCTGTCTGCCTTTTACTGCGTCTGCTCTTGTGGAATTCCAAAAGGAGCAGGAGCAATTTGTTTAAAGCTCGTCTCCCTGTGTTGGGTGGGAGAGCGAGAGTGCCGTCTCACTGGGAACAGACGTCATTCCAATGTCTGATTTTGATTCAAATGTTGGTTGAGTTGTCAACTAGCGTGAATTCAACAACAAATGTCACGTCACTGGATTTGGATTGAACATTGGGTGAAAAAAATAAATTCTCTTACATTGACTTTCAATTTCAATCAGTTGTCCATGTTGATTCAAAGTCATCACATTACATTTTTTGGTGAAAGAAAATGGCGTTGCTTCAACCAGTTTCTGCCCAGTGGGATGTTGTTGGTCATACTGGACCCTGCTAAACAGTGTGCTGCTGGCCTAGTCTTCTAAAGCTACCTCACTGTGCATCTCGCTGTTCACGGTGTCATGCAGTTTTGCGTGTGCATTTTGAGTGGCTCTGGTTTTCTAAGGGTTGGCAAAATAAATGAATGGACCTGCACGCTCTGCCCACAGTTGAGGCCCGAGTCTAGTTCTAGTAGCGTTTGATGCTCACAGGGTTCAGACCACTCTTGGCGATATGTGGTCAGGCTGGCGCATCGCTGAAGTCTAAAAAGACGGTCCTTCAAAGGCTCTTTATGAAATAATGGATGAAACCGTCCATGTGCTTGTCCAGGTTTAACACTGGAGGAAAGAACACAGGCCTATTCATTTACTGTTAGATTTGTCATTCTACTCGTCACAGTCTGTATCCTGCATGGAAGACAGGATGTATTGGACCTTTTGATGTCTCCGGCATGGCTGCAGGTGGTCAGTAATATATTCCTCCCAGGCTCCGAGTAGAAAACACACACCTACACAATATCTCTCTCCCACAGACTGACATTGGACCAATCGGATAAGATTTTCATCTGAAAATATGAGCTTGTTGGTTGTAGTCCGCTTGAATGGGTAAGAGCTGTGTAGTACGGCAATCTGAGCTCTTGCCTTTCAGATGAATATTTATATTCCAATCTCTGGGATTAATGCGAGATTGAGAGAGAGAGAGAGATGATAACGAGAGTGAAAGAGCTAGAACGAGAGAGACGCGCAAACATAACCTGGTGACTCACTCACATGGCCGTGTTCATGTTTTCCTGCACCGGACGTAGCCAACCCGGTTCCCCTTCTATATTGGTGGTATTTGGAAGCATGCCCCCTAGAAGTCAGGTTGGGCTGCAATCTGTCTGTTTTAATCACATGGAGGCATCACGTTCGGCTCTCTAGGGCCCTGATCCAACTCCGGTCATGAGTGGTGTAATGTAGCGTTGTTTGTCTTGGCCTGGCTCAGACAGCCTGTGCATAGTGTCTTTGTGTCTGTCTGTCTTTGTGTCTGTCTGTCTCTCTTTCTCTGTGTGTGTGTGTGTGTTCCCCTGCCTAACCCTGCCACAGGCCCTGACCTGGTTGTCCTGAATGCCAGATGGGTTATACTGTCTGTAATCAGCACTTAGCTCCCAGCTCAGACACGCAAAGCAAAGCAACGCAACGCAGCTTAGTTTGGGTTTTTGCTAGTGTAGTCTGTCTCTCTGTCTGACCCTCCCTCTGTCTCTGTCTGACTCTCTCTCGGTCTGTCTCTGTCTTTCTGTCTGACTCTCTCTCTGTTTGACTCACTCTGTCTCTCTGTCTGACTCTCTCTGTCTGACTGTCTCTGACACTCTCTCTGTCTGTCTGGGTCTACCTGATTCTCTGTCTGTCTAACTCTCCCTCCTTTTAATTCCCTGGAGATGCCTCTAAAAATGATGTATTATTAATAATAATGAGTCAATTCCGTGTTATATTCCCATCTGTCACTTAGTTCCACTTGGTAGTGAGTTGGTTGACTTGGTTCCATGCTGAATGTACTCTGCATCAGGGATGGGCAACTCCTCGTGGGCCTGAGTGGTGTCATACCTTTCCCACATCCCTAGCAAATACAGCTGATTAAACTCATTGCATTTTAAACGGAAGATCATGATTAGTTGATTATTGGAGTCAGATGTGTTCGCTGGTGCCCTGGGCATAAGAGACACCAATTAGGCCACAGAGGACTGGAGTTGCCTATCCATGTCCTGCATGATTCCAGAGCACTTCTCTTAATGCATTTTCTTCTGTGCATTAAGGTTGTTGAAAGGTCATTGTTGTCATCTACATGACATGTGGCATAAGGTCACTGCTGATGTGTGAATAAGAGACAGTCGCTGCCCCCCCGTCACACAGATATGTTTGTTTTACTCTCCTTGAAGCGACCAAACAATTGATTCTCATTCAAAATCCTATTTACCCTAACCCTTAACCTAGCCCTAAACTTGACCTTAATCCCAAAACCCTAATTCTAACCCTAAGACCTACACTTAAAATAGCCTTCTTCCTTGTGGGGACCAGTGAAATGTTCCTTGTTTTACTTCTGGTCCCTACAAGGATAGTAAAACACACACAGACACAGTGTTGTTGGAGGGTTTGTTGTCAAGGCTGATACCAGGAAGTGATGTGGCTGGGTGCCAGTGTGACCACAGTGTCCCAGGCTCCCAGTAGTGACAATAATATATCAGATAATGGTGACTTGTGCTTTGTTTACCCCATGTCAATATCCTGAAGACATCAGCTCCTGGCTCTCCTTCAGTAGTCTTCCATTTTGTCCCATTACGTCAGGGTGACCAGAGAATAGCATTGTCTAATAGTCTCTGTGTGGCTGTAGATGGAGGTGTTGTCCAGTAAACAAGACCGATGCTTTCTGAATGGGAGAGCTAATGATTTCCTATAACACTTGTGGTTTCAGTGTAATTGGTTGAGATGGACGTTGGGATTCTTTTTCAGTTAAGGACCCCTTAAAGCCGACACATATCTGTCCCTCAATTCCCCATTTGAGATGAGGAAGGCTGTCAATGTGGCCACATTTAGAGAACGCCAATGCACACACAAACAGACGCGCTCGCCCGCACACACACACACACACACCCCCAAACACATTTACGTCATTTATCAGACGTTCTTATCCAGATCAACTTACAGGAGCAATTAGGGTTGAATGCTCAAGGGCACAGCGATAGGTTTTTCACCTAGTCGGCTCGGGATTCGAACCAGCGACCTTTCGGTTATTGACCCAACACTCACATCACCGTGATTCAGCTACTGTACATTTCCTGTGGCAGGAAGCCTTCCTGTCACACCTCAGACAATACTCTTTGACAGGAAATGTACAGTAGCTGAATCACGGTGATGTACTCATATGCAAGCCATTGCTAACTCGCGTTAGCGTAATGACTGAAAGTCTATGCGAGCATCATGCTTACTGTTCCCATACACTTCCTGTCATTGGGCTAACGCTAGTAAGCGTTTACTCTAACGCTAGTTAGCAACTTCCTTCATACTGCATGCAGAGACATAAAATGGTATCGATGAGTTCATCTGACTATATGGGTAAGTAAAAAAAAGGCTTAATTCACAAAATCTCGCATTGTCCATTTAAAGCCCCGCCTCAGAGGAAGTTGCCGCACCTATTTCGAGTAATTCCTGTCCTAGAGCGGAAATTCACATTTAGGTTCCAGCTCAAAGACTGACGCATGCTGCTAATACATATTCAGGAATTTGGAGTGGGAGAACGTGGTGTAGTAGAGAAATATCAACATTTAGGCCACTGAATGTAACTAGCTAGCATGATAACTTTCATTAGCTAGCTAAGGTTATGTCAGCACCATTTCAGACTACTATAATAATTAAGACTGTCATAATAATTATTTCAGAAAAAGACTAGCAGCCTACCTGTCAAGAAATGAGTCTCAGCTAAGCCTATACCAGTTGTTGACGTTGTCTTACTCTTGCCATTTGACAGTGGGAGAAAAAGTACTCAATTGTCATACCTCAGTAAATGTAAAGATAACTTAATAGAAAATGACTCAAGTAAAAGTGAAAGTCACCCAGTAAAATACTGTGTGTAAAAGTCTAAAAGTATTTGGTTTTAAATGTACTTAAGTATCAAAAGTAAATGGAACTTCTAAAATATACTGAAGTATCAAAAGTACAAGTATAAACCATTTCAAATTCCGTATATTAAGCAAACCAGATGGGACAATTTTCTTTCTTTTTTTTGACGGATAGCCAGGGGCACACTCCGACACTCACACAGACATAATTTACAAACTAAGCATTTGTGTTTTGTGAGTCTGCCAGATCAGAGGCAGTAGAGATGATCAGGGATGTTCTCTTGATAAGTGTGTGATTCTGACCATTTTCATGTCAAAATGTAATGAGTACTTTTGGGTGTCAGGGAAAATGTGTGGAGTAAAAAGTACATTATTTTCATTAGGAATGTAGCTGCAAGCTAGCTAGCGTTGTCTAAATTGTGCAGCCATATATCAATGTGTTGTCTAAATTGTGCAGCTATATATCAATGTGTTGTCTACATTGTGCAGCTATATATCAATGTGTTGTCTACATTGTGCAGCTATATATCAATGTGTTGTCTACATTGTGCAGCTATATATCAATGTGTTGTCTACATTGTGCAGCTATATATCAATGTGTTGTCTACATTGTGCAGCTATATATCAATGTGTTGTCTACATTGTGCAGCTATATATCAATGTGTTGTCTACATTGTGCAGCTATATATCAATGTGTTGTCTAAATTGTGCAGCTATATATCAATGTGTTGTCTACATTGTGTAGCTATATCAATGTGTTGTCTACATTGTCTAGCTATATCAATGTGTTGTCTACATTGTGTAGCTATATCAATGTGTTGTCTACGTTGTGCAGCTATATCAATGTGTTGTCTACGTTGTGCAGCTATATATCAATGTGTTGTCTACATTGTGCAGCTATATATCAATGTGTTGTCTACATTGTGCAGCTATATATCAATGTGTTGTCTGCATTGTGCAGCTATATATCAATGTGTTGTCTACATTGTGCAGCTATATATCAATGTGTTGTCTACATTGTGCAGCTATATATCAATGTGTTGTCTAAATTGCAGCCGTGAATCCGCCATAGAAAAAGAAAGGATATAACCTCTGGTTGTATGGATGGCCTGGATGGCCTAACTAGTGAATGGGTTGGAGTGTTTTATTGAATTAATGTGCAAGTTTTTTTTGCATGGCAAGGTGCCCTGTGAGGGTGGAGATTTCTATTTAGGATCAATGTAATGGTTGAAAATGAGCAAACCCTGCATCAGGCCATGCAAAACTAATTTGCCTAAAACGTTAGTGGTCAAAACCATGTGACAGGGGGAGCGGGGTTCTAAAATGCAATCATACCACGCAATTTGACAATTTTTATAAAATTGTCACATTTTATTTTTATGCAGACTAGATCAAAAATAAGTGAAACTTGACAAATGATACAATAGATTGGGATATTTTGCTGGTAAAAAAGGGGAAGTGCAAAAACATCACTTTTCCCCCCCTATTTTAATTTACTCTATAGTAAGGCGCCCAAGTGTAGGGTGGTCACTAATTAACACAGCCACAAAGTTATAAACCCGGTCTATTTCTACTTTCTCTTAAAATCAGATTTTAAACCTGACTCTCACCTTTGCCCTAACCAGACTGCTAACCTTAGCCTAACCAGACTGCTAACCTTAGCCTAACCAGACTGCTAACCTTAGCCGAACCAGACTGCTAACCTTAGCCGAACCAGACTGCTAACCTTAGCCGAACCAGACTGCTAACCTTAGCCGAACCAGACTGCTAACCTTAGCCGAACCAGACTGCTAACCTTAGCCGAACCAGACTGCTAACCTTAGCCGAACCAGACTGCTAACCTTAGCCGAACCAGACTGCTAACCTTAGCCTAACCCAGTGTTTCCCAAACTCTGTCAATGGGACCCCAAGGAGTGCACGTTTTGGTTTTTGCCCTAGCACTACACACGCGACACGCTGATTGAAATAATTAACTAATCATCAAGCTTTGAGGACCGAGTTTGGAAAAATGCTGGCCTAACCCTAACCTTAAAGTAAGATCAAAGCTAATTTTTGTTTTTAGACATTTGTACGATATAGCCAATTTTGACAATATCTGGCTGTTTGGCTCTCAGATAGGAAGACGTTCCAGCAGTTGTTACTGCTTAATAAACATTGCCATGCTGGTGGGTGTTTAACATTGAAATAAAACCCAGCCCTGAAACAAAATGTAGGCTGAAAAGAATTGGCATGTCATCTCATAGGAAAAGACACGTAAGACTCACGAAAACACCCAAAGTCACACATTCAAATTTGTCACTTGAAGCACAAATACTTCATACTTTGACTAAAACGATAACTTATTGACTTATATTGTTGTGCAAAATTGTTGGTAAGCTCTGGCCATCGTCTTAGCTTGAAAAAGTGGATTTATACTGGTGTAGGCGTTTAAAAGACATCAGCATATTAACATTTTTTGGAGTGGTTGCAAATATTTAGCGGTGGTGGGCCACCGCTGCTAAATTAATATAGGGGAAACACTGCTATACCCTATACCCTCCCCCTCTATGTGAGCTATCTGTCCATCTATCTTTCTCCATGTTTTAATTGTTGCTTTTCACTCTTTGCCAGGTTAACAGAGCCATCAGGTTCCCTCACAGATGGACCTATCAACTACAAGTACAAGACTAAGTGCACCTGGCTGATCGAGGGCTAGTAAGTAGCTCTTGCTCTCTTTCCTCTCCTCCCTCCTATCTCTGTTCATACCCTCTTCGATCTATATTCTGTACAGTATGTATTCATTCTTAGACTGATTTGTTATTGTTCAGTGGTCTTCGTGTTAAACTCTTTGTCTAATGTAAAGACTCCTGATCATCGTGGGCAGTGTTGTAGTTACTACTGCAGCCCAATAGCTACCCATTTTAAACCATGCTCTATGTTCTGTCGTCCAGCCCAAACGCTGTGCTCAGGTTGCGCTTCAACCATTTTGCCACGGAATGTAGCTGGGACCACATGTACATCTACGATGGAGACTCCATCTATGCACCTCTGGTTGCAGTATTCAGGTGAGGTCATCATGCTGTATGCATGTACATACGTGTGTACTCTCTAGTATGCTGTCAACTGTGCATGCACGAACACCAAATACTGTATACCTCAAACCTAGTTGGGCGGATCACATGCCGCTAAATAGAATCCACACAGTGATGATTCAGAATACTGGCTAGCTGAAGAGGAATTGTTCTCTCTTTCCATTATAGGTAACGAGTGGGTGTTATCCATGAATCAATGGATTAATATTCTGCATTTACACTGAGTAAAAATATGAACGCAACATGTAGTGTTGGTCCGATGTTTCATGAGCTGAAATAAAACATCCCAGAAATGTTCCATATGGACAAAAAGCTTATTTCTTTTAAATGTGCACAGATTTAACATCCCTGTTTGTGAGCATTTCATCTTTGCCAAGATAATCCATCCTTCTGATAGGTGTGGCATATCAAGAAGCTGATTTAAACAGCATGATCATTACACAGGTGCACCTTGTGCTGGGGACAATAAAAGGCCAATCTAAAATGTGCAGTTTTCACACAACACAATTCCACAGATGTCTCAAGTTTTGAGGGAGTGTGCAATTGGCATGCAGACTGGAGGAATTTCCACCAGAGCTGATACCAGAGAATTGAATGTTAATTTCTCTACCATATGCCGCCTTCAACGTCATTTTAGAGAATCTGGCAGTACATCCAACCGGCCTCAACCTCAGACCACATGTAACCACGCCAGCCCAAGACCTCCATCTTCTTCACCTGCGGGATTGTCTGAAACCAGCCACCTGGACAGCTGATGAAACTGTGGGTTTGGACAGCTGATAAAACTGTGGGTTTGCACAACCAAAGAATTTATGCAATAACCGGGGAAGCTCATCTGAATGTTTGTCGTCCTCACCGACTTCAGTGGGCAAATGCAGACCTTCGATGGCCACTGGGACGCTGGAGAAGTCTGCTCATCACAGATGAATCCTGGTATCAACCGTCCTGGGCAGATAGCAGATAGTGTGCATGGCGTAGTGTGGGCGAGCTGTTTTCTGATGTCAAGTGCCCATGGTGGCGGTTGGATTACTGTATAGGCAGGCATGAGCTACGGACAACGAGCGCAATTGCATTTTATCGACGGCAATTTGAATGCACAGGGATACCGTGACGAGATCCCGAGGCCCATTGTTGTGCCATTCATCCACTGCCATCATCTCATGTTACAGCATGGTAATGCACGGTCCCATGTCGCAAGGATCTACACAATTCGTGGAAGCTGAAAATGTTCTTCCATGGCCTGCATACTCATCAGACATGTCACCCATTGAGCATGTTTGGGATGCTCTGGATCGACCTGTACGACAGCGTGTTCCAGTTCCTGCCAATATCCATCAACTTCGTACAGCCATTGAAGAGGAGTGGGACAACATCACAGGCTACTAAGAACAACAACCTGATCAGCAATGCGAAGGAGATGTCACGCTGCATGAGGCAAATGGTGGTCACACCAGATACTTACGGGTTTCTGATCCACGCCCTTACCTTTTTTAAAGGTGTCCGTGACCAACGGATGCATTTCTATATTCCCGACGTGAGAGCCTAATGAATTTATTTCACTGATTTTCTTATATGAATGGTAACTCAGTAAAACCTTTGAAATGGTTGCATTTATATTTTAGTTCAGTGTAGCTCTTAGGTGTTCCTCCTCTCAAGTCTTTAGAAGTAGTATTCTCCACCCAGCCACCCTCCCTCCCCCTTTGAAGAATAGGTCCCTAATGTAATTTCTTCCACTGGGGGTTCTTCCATATGGACTCTCCCCTGGTCCATCAGTATTGGCTGTGTGGTCTTTGTGTTGAACCTGGTTGTAGTCTTCCTGGTGGGGAGCGGATTTCTCCTCCCTCTTTGATGACCTTGATTGAGCTGTGCAGTGCAGGCCTGAGTTTGATCCTCCATGCAATGGAGAGATCGATCCCGAGGAGAGGAAGGAGTCACTTTCTCCCAATGATGTAAGGAGGGAGGACGGGAGGGGGGGTTTTCATGGTGACAGCAAACCAGCTCAGCAGTCAAGCAAAGGGCGATCATTTATCCAGCAAGCTTTGGAGCTTAATGAGCGTGTGTGCGTGCGTGCGTGCGTTGCGTGCGCGTAATGTATTTTTCTTTTTCTCCCACAGCGGTCTCATTGTCCCGGAAACGAGAGGGAATGAGACTGTTCCGGAAGTGGTAGCCACCTCTGGATATGCACTGTTACACTTTTTCAGTGACGCTGCCTACAACCTGACTGGATTCCACATCTCCTACTCGTGAGTAGCCCCATCCCCATCCCCATCCCCATACACACTACATTCACAGTCAAAATCCTCACCTATACCATATATGACCAATAGGGAAGTCTCTGGCTCAGTAGCAGACAAGTCTTAACTGACATGCCTCGTTAAATAAAGGTAACGTTTTACATTTAATATAACAGTTCCATCATGGTAGTGACTGCCCATTACTGCTTATCTCTTATTAACTATCATTTATTTCACTTTTTTAAAATATTACATTTGTTTTATTTGATGACTTTATTATTTCATTCCTAGTCATCTCATCTCTATAGAGCTGCTGCCTATGGGAGAGATATATTGAGAGCAGTTTCTTCGAGGTATCTTCTCTTGATTGTGCATTTTGCTGTCTCTTATGTAGTAAGCTTAAAAGAAACAGACAGGACAAGTAGCCACGCAATGGATTATGGTCATTGTAGTTAATTATCATGTTTTCTCTGTTGTTGAACATTGGCTCCCTACTACATTGCACAGTTCAGGCATGAGCAGATTTATCTCTAGAAAAACTGCAATATGCGCATTGAGCTCACAGAAGAAAAAAAATACAAAATGGAATTCAAATAATTGAAATGATGTTTTAAATTATTTGTTTAGAAAACTGAAAATAAATAACCAACATTTAGGTTAATCGCTCAGCACTACTGCACACATACAACTTCAGACTCTCTAGGCCACATTGTAGACCCTGGAGACTAGGGTCTACAATGTCTGTCACAAGAGTAGCTGGGAATTGGCATTACAGCTGAGAAGATGACACCCCTTAACATAGGAGATACGTGTGTGTGTGATTCTGAAAATGAATTCATTGGGTTGTCTCAGAAAGCAGCAGCCAAAGAGAAAGATGAGCTTTCAAATAAGTCAAGCTCAGCCTCGAGGCCTCCAGCACAGACACACACCATGTGGCCATAAAGGTGTTGCCATAGCAACACTCTTGCCACAGCGGTAAACATTATAGTCCCCCTGTTGCTGAAAAGCCCATGCATTATCCTGGATCCTTGACCTCCTTCTGTTTTCTGTCTACCTTCCCTCTTTCTCTATTATTTTGTCTGCACATCTCTTTAATTCTCTCTCCATTGCTCTGTATCTCACCCTGTATCTGTTCTGCTCCCTGAAAACACATACCCCAATAAATGTCAATCACCTCTGTCAATCATTGTTGATCATTCTTTCAGCTATTTGTTTTTCCTCAATTATTTATTTATTTATTTTTATTCAACATTTATTGATACAAGTAAGTGAATTAAGAGCAAATTCTTATTTATGATAAATTATAACCTTTCCAAATGTACTTCCCCATCCCTGCCATGGTCTCATGCTTTCACTCATCTAATTCACCATCTCTCCATTCTGGGTCTATAGGGTCAACTCGTGCCCCAATAACTGCTCCAGTCATGGGAAGTGCAGCACAGGGAACTCCATCGCCAGCCGGGTGTACTGCGAGTGTGAGAAGTACTGGAAGGGCGAGGCCTGTGACATCCCCTACTGCAGGAACAACTGTGGCAGCCCCGACCAGGGCTACTGTGACCTTACTGGGGAGAAGAGCTGTGTCTGCAATGACAGTTGGCAAGGTCCGACTAGGGCTATGGTTATAATGTGTCAAAGATTTCACAATGTTGTGGTGTGGTATCTTCATGTTGGTTCATAGGGTTCATTCATTCTTCAATGACAAAGCTAAGTTATTTTTGTTCTTGTAGATTGAGTCCCACTGCCATCTTCTGGCTGAAATGAGAACTGTTACGAGAGAGGCACAGAGACCATGTTTCATATATTACAGTAATACAAGCTGACATCTGAAGTGCTCAGCAGATAGGACAGTCTTAGTTTAGATGAGGGAATGAGGTCATGTTGTAGGATGCATGTAGCCTGTTAGATAATAGCGAACACTGTTTTGACAGCTTGGTAGTTGGAGCCTTTTTCATGCTCTAACAATCTAATCTTGAGATGAAGGTGGAAGACCATCGGTTTCTGCATGATCTTATTTAAAATTACCCATCCTGTCCGCTTTTCATACAGGCTACACTAAATACACTTGCTTGTCTGTTGACCAAGAGGAGCTCTTATGTTCCATGTCTGCCATCTAGTGGTGCTGGAGGTTTTGTTCTTACACCTGGTGGGTCGCTGGTCTGGGTATCCTCTTAGTATAACCATGCATTGACCTGATCTCTACTATTCCTGAATACTGTATGGGGATGTATTAACATGTCTTATTTACAGTAGAACCACCCAAACGCCTCTCAATGAGACGGAACTGTCCAGCAGGGTAGAACCACCCAAGAACCTCACAATGAGACGGAACTGTCCAGCAGGGTAGAACCACCTAAGAACCTCTCAATGAGACGGAACATTCCAGCAGGGTAGAACCACCCGGTCACCTCTCAATGAGACGGAACTGTCTAGCAGGGTAGAACCACCCAAGCACCTCTCAATGAGACGGAACTGTCCAGCAGGGTAGACCCACCCAAGCACCTCTCAATGAGACGGAACTGTCCAGCAGGGTAGAACCAACCAAGCACCTCTCAATGAGACGGAACTGTCCAGCAGGGTAGAACCACCCAGTCACCTCTCAATGAGACGGAACTGTCCAGCAGGGTAGAACCACCCAGTCACCTCTCAATGAGACGTAACTGTCCAGCAGGGTAGAACCACCCAGTCACCTCTCAATGAGACGGAACTGTCCAGCAGGGTAGAACCACCCAAGCACCTCTCAATGAGACGGAACTGTCCAGCAGGGTAGAACCACTCAAGCATCTCTCAAAGAGATGGAACTGTCCAGCAGTGTAGAACCACCCAAGCATCTCTCAATGAGACGGAACTGTCCAGCAGGGTAGAACCACCCAAGCACCTCTCAATGAGACGGAACTGATCAGCAGGGTAGAACCACCCAAGCACCTCTCAATGAGACGGAACTGTCCAGCAGGGTAGAACCACCCAAGCACCTCTCAATGAGACGGAACTGTCCAGCAGGGTAGAACCACCCAAGCACCTCTCAATGAGACGGAACTGATCAGCAGGGTAGAACCACCCAAGCACCTCTCAATGAGACGGAACTGTCCAGCAGGGTAGAACCACCCAAGCACCTCTCAATGAGACGGAACTGTCCAGCAGCGTAGAACCACCCGGTCACCTCTCAGTGAGACGGAACTGTCCAGCAGGGTAGAACCAACCAAACACCTCTCAATGAGATGGGACTGTCCAGGGTATAGCCAACCAAGCACCTCTCAATGAGATGGGACTGTCCAGGGTATAACCAAACAAGCATCTCTCAATGAGATGGGACTGTCCAGGGTAGAACCAACCAAGCACCTCTCAATGAGATGGGACTGTCCAGGGTAGAGCCAAACAAGCACCTCTCAATGAGATGGGACTGCAGGGTAGAACCAACCAAGCACCTCTCAATGAGATGGGACTGTCCAGGGTAGAGCCAACCAAGCACCTCTCAATGAGACGGGACTGTCCAGGGTAGAGCCAACCAAGCACCTCTCAATGAGACGGGACTGTCCAGGGTAGAGCCAACCAAGCACCTCTCAATGAGACGGGACTGTCCAGGGTAGAGCCAACCAAGCACCTCTCAATGAGACGGGACTGTCCAGGGTAGAGCCAACCAAGCACCTCTCAATGAGATGGGACTGTCCAGGGTAGGACCAACCAAGCACCTCTCAATGAGATGGGACTGTCCAGGGTAGAGCCAACCAAGCACCTCTCAATGAGATGGGACAGTCCAGGGTAGAGCCAACCAAGCACCTCTCAATGAGATGGGACAGTCCAGGGTAGAGCCAACCAAGCACCTCTCAATGAGACAGGACTGTCCAGCATGGTGCCACTCCTATGCTCTCACACTGAGTTGCTGGTCACTGGTCATTTCCCCAATAAGGTTTTCTCCACTGATGTATTGGGTTAGACAGGGTCCTGGCCCATAGACCTCATCACAGCCCCCCATTCCCCCTGTCCACTGTCCTTCCTCCACTCTAATAGGGGACAACAGGGGCCAGTATCATGGGATCTTTCTCATAATGGGGTTTGATGAATCAGAGTGAGACCTTCTTTATTAAACCCACTAATGGTTCTGCCACCTGTCGGCCTCTGGGTGGTGGGGTCCTGGTAGCCATGTGAGTTCATCACCGTCATGGCTGTCCCCATCATCATGACATAAGCTGCGTTGTCACGCTCTTCGCCAGCAGATGGTGATGTGGGACCATGTTTAGTTAGATGTATTAAAGAGTTGTTGAAGAGAGTATTTTGCTACAAACGCACCTCACATACTCTCATGCATTTGTAAGTTGTGTTGTGTGGTCCTCTCCAGGTCCAGATTGTGCTCTGTCAGTGCCATCCACCGAGTCTTACTGGGTGATGTCTAACGTCAAGCCCTTCAGCCAGTCCCTGGGCAGGGCCTCCCATAAGGCTGTGGTCCATGGGAAACTCATGTGGGTCATCGGAGGATACAGCTTCAACTACAGCTCCTTCCACATGGTGCTCAAGTAAGGCACTGACTGAAGAGAGGCCTGAAATATCTGTCTGTCTCTTCGTCTCTGTAGCTAGGTTTCCATCCAGTTGGCGACAGATTGTCATGCAAGTATTCTCAAATCTGCCTAAAGAAAATATACGCATTTTCTCACCAAACTGACTTGTTGCAGATAGAAATCAGTGTGTGATGACGTAGTGCACACTAAATGTACTTTTTCGCTAAAGTTTTCATGTACTGAATACAAATGTTCATTGTGTTTCCATCGCATTTTCAATTCTACCGAATTCTACAAAAATTGTTGCGTTAAATAGTAAATGTGCCGACTCTGGTCTTGACACGTGGTGCTCTAGCCAACAGCTTGCCAATATAGTGCAGGTAGGTGGTGCCGGTAGGTTAGTCTAAATGATGAGATTATTATGGATTGGAGCGAGAATATTTTTATTTGTCGAAAGGCAGTCAAGCATCGATCGTCATATCACCAGAATAAGACTCTGGATATTTATTGGAAAGGAGCATCAAGCTCATTATGCACTTTCACCACCCTGTGAAGTTCATCATTTACTTAATCTGTAGCCTAATAACCTGCATGCTTTCCCGAGTCGTAATGGGAGGACCACAACCATGTCGTCACGTGACTCCAAGTTTACTTCGATATGATGGTTTTTATATTCATATTTGCGCATAAAGTTGTTTCCACCACCATTTTTCGCATAATTAATTTTACCAAAGCAAAAAAGATCCCACCCGGTAGAACGATTAAGTGATCTGTCGGCATTTATAAAATTGTACAGTCATTTCCTGTTACCATCCCAGCTGTCGTGATATGTGTTGTACAGTATGAATTCACTCGCATAAAAACTGTGGATGGAAACGTAGTTAATGTCTACTTACCACCTCTATATTTGTCTCCTTCCTGTCTTTTCCTCTTCCTCTCTCTCTCAATTCAAAGGGCTTTATTGGCATGGGAACATATGTTTACATTGCCAAAGCCACATTTCAAATGTCATATTATGGCTGTGTTGTAACGATGTACAAAATGGAAAATAAATAAACATAAATATGGCTTGTATTTGCAGTGGTGCTTGTTCTTCACTGGTTTCCCTTGTGGCAACAGGAACACAAATCTTTCTGCTGTGATGGCACACTGGTATTTCACCTAATCGTTATGGGAGTTTATCAAAACAGGACTTGTTTTCAAATTATTTCTCTTTTTGTCTCTCTCTGTCATTTTCTCTCTTTCCCTCCACTCTGTCCATCTCTTTCTTCTCCCTCCACTCTCTCCATCCATTTTTTTGTTGTGTATATTCTGTATAGCTCAGGCCTGATTGTCTCTCTTCCCCCCTGCAGTTATAACCTGGAAAGCAGCACTTGGGACGTGGTGCCGATCAATAGTGGTCCTCTGCAGAGATACGGCCATTCTCTGGCTCTCTACCAGGTAAGGCAGATAATGGCCACAGCCCACTAGCATGGTGGATGTGTTCCATTTAGCTTTTTGTCATCCACTGGTACTATACAGGGCTCTGTACATGTAGACAGGGCTCTGTACATGTAGACAGGGCTCTGTACATGTAGACAGGGCTCTGTACATGTAGACAGGGCTCTGTACATGTAGACAGGGCTCTGTACCTGTAGACAGGGCTCTGTACATGTAGACAGGGCTCTGTACATGTAGACAGGGCTCTGTACATGTAGACAGGGCTCTGTACATGTAGACAGGGCTCTGTACATGTAGACAGGGCTCTGTACATGTAGACAGGGCTCTGTACATGTAGACAGGGCTCTGTACATGTAGACAGGGCTCTGTACATGTAGACAGGGCTCTGTACATGTAGACAGGGCTCTGTACATGTAGACAGGGCTCTGTACATGTAGACAGGGCTCTGTACATGTAGACAGGGCTCTGTACATGTAGACAGGGCTCTGTACATGTAGACAGGGCTCTGTACATGTAGACAGGGCTCTGTACATGTAGACAGGGCTCTGTACATGTAGACAGGGCTCTGTACATGTAGACAGGGCTCTGTACATGTAGACAGGGCTCTGTACATGTAGACAGGGCTCTGTACATGTAGACAGGGCTCTGTACATGTAGACAGGGCTCTGTACATGTAGACAGGGCTCTGTACATGTAGACAGGGCTCTGTACATGTAGACAGGGCTCTACATGTAGACATGTACAGACAGGGCTCTGTACATGTAGACAGGGCTCTGTACATGTAGACAGGGCTCTGTACATGTAGACAGGGCTCTGTACCTGTAGACAGGGCTCTGTACATGTAGACAGGGCTCTGTACATGTAGACAGGGCTCTCTCTTATTTGTCTCTTTCTGTTTCTCTGGGGGTTTCTCTCTACTTCACATATATTTTCTCTCTTTCCTCTCTCTCTCTGTCTGTTGGGTGAGGGAGTTAAGAGGATTGCCTCTCTGGGTCTGAGTAGCGATAACATGGCAGTAAGATGGATGTGGGGCCCTCAGGGTTGGTCAGAGAGCAGCAGGGCTACAGGCTTTGCTCTGGCTAACTGACTCTTCGGCTCACCAGGGGAAACAAGCATGACGACTACATCTGATCTGTTTGCTCTTTCTCTTCTTCCCTTGAAACTATAGAAGTCTGTCTGAATAACCCTGTTAAATAGAAAGTCTGCCTCTGGCGTGTGTGTGTGTGACTTAAAACTCTTTCTTTACTGCTAAGCTCTTAAGTGTTTGGGTCGCTTTCATGAAGAGGGACAAATGGATTTTCTATTAGATGTCTTACTATGGTTAGTGACCTAAGGGGATCCGGCTTTGTTTACGTGAGTTAAATGGAAGCAGTATTTTATGGCTCAGAGTTTATAGCTTGAAAGGCTGAGAAGTTTATTTTGGAACGACTTTCACTTCATTACTTGCAGTTTACAATACTTTAAAATGGTACCCCATGGAAGACCTCACTAATTGTTTTGTCTTGTAAGGAATACTGCAAACGTTAAAGGTTCTACGTACTAACATACCTTTAGAACTAGGCTAAGCTGCAGTCTGTGTTTGGGACATGCCAGGGGTTTATATTTTTATCGTAGAGTAACACAGTCATGACTTCAGATGAATTTGGGTGATGAGCAAGCATCTTGACATTGATCTGACCGCTAACCCCTTATTTCTGACCTGACCTCTAACCCCTTATCTCTGACCTGACCGTTAACCCCTTATCTCTGACCTCACCGCTAACCCTTTATCTCTGACCTGACCGCTAACCCCTCATCTCTGACCTGACTGCGAACCCCTTATCTCTGACCTGACCTCTAACCCCTTATCTCTGACCTGACCGCTAACCCCTTATCTCTGACCTGACCGCTAACCCCTTATCTCTGACCTGACCGCTAACCCCTTATCTCTGACCTCACCGCTAACCCCTTATCTCTGACCTGACCGCTAACCCCTCATCTCTGACCTGACCTCTAACCCCTTATCTCTGACCTGACTGTGAACCCCTTATCTCTGACCTGACCGCTAATCCCTTATCTCTGACCTGACCTCTAACCCCTTATCTCTGACCTGACCGCTAACCCCTTATCTCTGACCTGACCGCTAACCCCTTATCTCTGACCTGACCGCTAACCCCTTATCTCTGACCTGACCGCTAACCCCTTATCTCTGACCTGACCGCTAACCCCTTATCTCTGACCTGACCGCTAACCCCTTATCTCTGACCTGACCGCTAACCCCTTTTCTCTGACCTGACCGCTAACCCCTTATCTCTGACCTGACCGCTAACCCCTTATCTCTGACCTGACCGCTAACCCCTTATCTCTGACCTGACTGCTAACCCCTTATCTCTGACCTGACTGCTAACCCCTTATCTCTGACCTGACTGCTAACCCCTTATCTCTGACCTGACTACTAACCCCTCATCTCTGACCTGACTGCTAACCCCTTCTCTGACCTGACTGCTAACCCCTTATCTCTGACCTGACTGCTAACCCCTCATCTCTGACCTGACCGCTAACCCCTTATCTCTGACCTCCCACTGACTCATGCTGTGACGTTTTCATTTTATCAGTTCACTACAGAACCGTTCTCTTTTTGAAGGGGAACGTGAAAGGACTTATTGTCTAAAGGTTTTATGATAAGGTTTTATTCTCTAATGCAGCGTTGTTGATCAGAAATGAAATAGTAGATGAAATGATACACACCAAGGTCTTTTCTAATTGAGATGCCTCTGTAGTTTATCCTGGGATTACATTCAGAAATCCCCTTTACAAGTGACATTCTCTCTCAGAGGGACCTACATTTAAATGGGAACCTTTAATTTAGTCCGTGTTGTGAGGATTACCTTAGCTACTATACAGTGAACATGCTGAACTTCCAGACAGCTGCATTCACTCTTCTGCCTTTGTGTGTGTGTGTGTGTGTGTGTGTGTGTGTGTGTGTGTGTGTGTGTGTGTGTGTGTCCATGCATACATGTATTATGAGTGTTTGTATGTGCAGCATGTGTGGACAGCCATGGCTGTGTGCCCACCTTTTCCCTATACCCCATCTTTCACATGTTCCATGCTTGCTTTGATTGATGTGAACACACTTAGCCCATTAAGTGTTTCTTTACTGTTCACAGTGGTGTACCACTGGGGTCTCCAGGTGTCAGTACATCAGAAACTCAAACCTTTCAGGAAATGGAAGAAACGTTCCTACTGTATCAAATTCTATCAGTCACATGCACCGAATACAACAGTGAAATGCTTACAAGCCCTTAACCAACAATGCAATTTTTAAGAAAATACCCCCCAAAAAAGTAAGAAATAAGAATAACAAATAATTAAAGAGCAGCAGTAAATAACACTATTGGGGCTATATACAGGGGGTACTGTGTATACTGTTCATTTGGTCAGTACCAGGGTTTCCGTTAGCCGGTAATAGCCGGATTTTGGCCAATATAAAAATAGAAAAGGCAGGTTTCATCAGCGCATCACACACCCCTTTGCAATGAGGCAGTATGCATTGAGAAAACATACTTTAATTGTTGTAAACCTGAATGTTTTACTACATATTATGAGGCAGTATGCATTGAGAAAACATACTTTAATTGTTGTAAACCTGAATGTTTTACTACATATTATGAGGCAGTATGCATTGAGAAAACATACTTTAATTGTTGTAAACCTGAATGTTTTACTACATATTATGAGGCAGTATGCATTGAGAAAACATATACTTTAATTGTTGTAAACCTGAATGTTTTACTACATATTATGAGGCAGTATGCATTGAGAAAACATACTTTAATTGTTGTAAACCTGAATGTTTTACTACATATTATGAGGCAGTATGCATTGAGAAAACATACTTTAATTGTTGTAAACCTGAATGTTTTACTACATATTATGAGGCAGTATGCATTGAGAAAACATACTTTAATTGTTGTAAACCTGAATGTTTTACTACATATTATGAGGCAGTATGCATTGAGAAAACATACTTTAATTGTTGTAAACCTGAATGTTTTACTACATATTATGAGGCAGTATGCATTGAGAAAACATACTTTAATTGTTGGAAACCTGAATGTTTTACTACATATTATGAGGCATGTTTTACCTTTGCTACAAAGTAGCCTGGCCAAAATCAGACCATATCTGTGGTGGTAATTATTTTATATAAACTTTATTTCATTGCATATTAGATCTCCCCTCTTTAAATATTTTTTTTTGACAACAGTGTTTTCTTGCTAATTGCATTATGGAACAAACATTCGTGTGTAGCCCTACTACCTTGTGCACATTGCTGTACTTATGTGAAAAAATTGTTTTAAGCTAAGCATTCTGATCTGTTGCATGAAACTCATTGCTTTTTAAAGTTTATTTCTCGACAAGCTGACCAATAGAATAGGTAAACTTTTCTACTATGGGGGATAGTAGATTGACAAAGTCTAGTGATTTTGCTGTTAGCTTCTCGTCTTGTTGGCTGAGGAAAACTAAATGTAGCCAGTTATTCTAACATCTTCAAAGTGGGCATCATTTCCTCCTCCACTTGCATCTTCTGTTAATATGAATTACCATCATCTAATTGGGATTCCTGTCATTCTGAGAACCGTGGGTGAAAGCCCTAACCAGATTACACACCCAATGCATATGGGTCCGGTAAATTTCTCAAATGTCCGGAAAATTAAAATGCTGCCGGTCAAATGCCCAGCGCCACATTTACCCAACGGAAACCCTGGTCAGAACAGAGATATTGTAGTTCTACCTGTGTAACTTCCCCTCTGTTATAAAACCCAGGTCCTTCACTCTGTTATAATACCCAGCTCCTTCACTCTGTTATAAAACCCAGCTCCTTCACTCTGTTATAAAACCCAGCTCCTTCACCCTGTTATAAAACCCAGCTCCTTCACCCTGTTATAAAACCCAGCTCCTTCACCCTGTTATAAAACCCAGCTCCTTCACCCTGTTATAAAACCCAACTCCTTCACCCTGTTATAAAACCCAGCTCCTTCACTCTGTTATAAAACCCAGCTCCTTCACCCTGTTATAAAACCCAGCTCCTTCACCCTGTTATAAAACCCAGCTCCTTCACTCTGTTATAAAACCCAGCTCCTTCACCCTGTTATAAAACCCAGCTCCTTCACTCTGTTGTAAAACCCAGCTCCTTCACTCTGTTATAAAACCCAGCTCCTTCACTCTGTTCAGTTTCTCTGTAAGTGGGAAGCGCCTTGTTTGGCCGCCGTTCCTCAGCCACCAGCCCCACATACGTAAAGGAGGAATCCACAATTAGCATATAAATGAACACCTACTCTGAGGTTTTTAATGTAAGGCTTATGCTGAGCTAGTGCAGCACACACATCAAGCCAACAAACCTGGAAACGGGAACATGAGAGAATAGACTTCCTGGGTCAGGGATGGGACCACACACCCACGCCACACACCACCACCACACACACACTACACATCATGCACACCACACCACCACACACATACCACACATACCACACACACACTCCCCTACTCTCTCTCCTCCACACACATAATTCCCCTCAAGTCTGTAACCCAACCCTGGAATATGTTATTCCTCTCTCTCTCCTCTAAGGATTGAGAGATTACGGTGTGTGCTGCTGCTAGGAATACAACCCATTGCCCGCCCATTTCTGATTTTAATATACCGACAGAAGCAATAGCTCGTCTTTACGCATGCATTCAGATCATAGCGTTTATATAATATCCCCTGCTTGGTATTCACATTTTGTATTCACAAATCTGAAAAAGCCACCTTCAGTAAGAGCTCCCTCTTAGTCGGAGGTGTAGCATCCGAGGGACACGTGGGGGAACTGAAGCGTGGGGTTGCTGCTTCGCTGGTGGTGTGGTGGTCAAACCATCCTGCAGCCAGATGTGTTTACTAATTAAGTGTGTTGGGCTGCGTGTTGGGCTGCGTGTTTTCTGCACACCTCTCCCTCCCAACTGCTTCTACTACAGGACTCAGACTGTGTGTGTGTGAGAGTAATCTGTCATGGACAGAGGCAGGTTAAAAAATGGTATCATAGCATGTGTCAACAGACTGGGGATGCGATGACTAATGAGAAACCTTGTTCCGGTACGCCATTTTTGTTTGTCACTTATCATTTGGACAAATCCTGATTTCACAGGTGTTCTTGTCTTCCTGAATTTCGGAAGGGGAGGGGACATTTGGCCCATAGACGAGCCTGAAACTTGCATAGAGTTGGTATATTTCTCCTAACATCTCCCCAGAACTGTATTGAGCAACTGACGCAATATTTTAGTTCTGGGGTTCGGGGATTTTGAGAGAGATTCCGTTGGGGTTGGCAGTGCGTGCTGAGGTAATGTAGAAGGAGGGAACCAGATTTCCTTGACAGAAAATACATTGAGGCTCTTAAGGCTGTTGGGTCCCTTGTGGATGTGTTCGTGGCCTGGGAGACGGTATAATTGCCCCCCTGCGGTGTAGCGACACTGTTACCTGTGCCAGGATGTTCCAGTTGTTCCTGTGTGGGCAGAGCTCCTCTAGGTACTTTACAGTATGTTGCTCTATGTTTATGAAATGGAGCGTTGCTGTACAGTAGTAGTCTGCACTGTAAAAACAGGATGCCATAGCGATAATGACTGTATTATATAGCTGCATTAGAACCCTATAGCTGAAGTACCAAGATGCCTGAAAAGGTTTTAGTAGCATATTAAAGTTACTGTCAGGTAAAGGTAGTTGATTGTTATCTGTAGTATCATGTGATTCAGTGTATGGGGAGAAGCCAGTAGTTGACCTCTGTATGAGAGGGCTATAGCAGCAGCCTTTCTCAATGATTGTTGGTGTTCACAGCTATACCCTGTCTGTCTCTGTCGTGATTGGGGTCCAGGGATGATACACTCTTTGGAGAAGCCCATGGCCGTACAGCTCAATAATGCACACACACACGCGCGCGCGCGCGCGCAAGCATGGCATGCACACTGGGGAATGCGGTGTCTCACCTTCTTTTCATACTGAACACGCAGAGAGCAGACATTCTGTCGAGGGCAGTCATGGATAGAAACCTCTTTAATCTTGTGTGTTTTTATACAACCACAATCCCTAACCCTCTGTCATCTCATGCTTCTGATGTTTTCCCCCCTCCTCAGGACGACATCTACATGTACGGTGGGAAGCTGGAGGCTGGTTCAGGCAACGTGACAGACGAGCTGTGGGTCTTCAACATCCCTAGTCGTACTTGGTCCCTGAAGAACCCCAGCAGCCTGGTCCAGGGACAGCCCTACGCCGTGGAGGGTCACTCCGCCCACCTGGCTGAACTGACCAATGGGGATGTGGTCATGGTGGTTCTCTTCGGCTACTCCCCTGTCTACAGCTACATCAGCAAAGTGCAGGAGTACAACATCAGTAGGTCCAACAGTGGCTAGATGGATGGGTTGTGGGGTTTTCAGCCATGATGAGTAATCCTCATGAATGAATTCATATTTTACATTCTTACAACCCAGTGGCAGATTTCGAGCCTTCCAAAATAGGCAAAGTGACAGAAACAACCATAGATGCCCGCAGCAACATTGTATTCATTTCATGGTGCTTAGCGACGAAAACATTGTTGCTGGGGTCATCATTCGGTGTCGCTGTCACTCATCTCTTAATGGAAGGCCCATGATCTTTCATGTTTAGCCACAGCACTCCTATTTCCATTAAAAGCCCCCTGGGTGTGCCCACACCTGCATAGTATTCTGTTCTAATCTTATTGTTTTGATGGTAAACACACCTACCGTCTATTCACAGAGCCTTTAAGGTTGTCCTCTTGAATGCTGTTGGCCAAGGTTCTTTGACCAGAGCTTGTGACCACTGTGGAACCCCTAGGTTTTTCATACCAGCAGATGGCGCTGCAGTACAGTGTTTTGAGGGGTTACGATCAGGTGAATGCCTGCATTACAAGGCATTTTAGCCTGTAGGAGACTCCACGGCAGGACAGCTCACTGCAGCCCAGTTCAGCCACATTAAAGCCTGTGGAGAGAGTTTGAACATCTACAGTCTTGGGTACTCTAGGGTACACTTAGTGCTCAGGGTAAAATAAGTGGGTACTAGACTGTGAATGTAATTGATTTGGGTAAGAGACATATACAATAAAATGTGTAATGTGGACCCAGAGGATAGCACTTACAAGTATTCATAAAAAAATGTCTTTCCAATGTGGTCCTCATGCACACATGCTCTCTCACTGTCTCGCCCTCTCTGTCTTTTCTCTTCTCACCTCTCTCTCATCATTAAGAGTAGCTTGCACCTAGGCCGGACCGTCTGGGAGAAGACATGATTAATGAGATCTACTCATCCCTCTCCCCTCATTCCCCTCCCTCATATCGCTCCGTCTCTCTCTGTCTCTTTGTGTGTGATCAAACCATTTATCCTGTAATTAGTTTTATTTAGAGCACTATGGATATTGTGATATTTCATCACATTCGGACAGAGTTGAGACTCTTCATTTGGACGGACTTGAGTCTCTTCATTCGGACGGACTTGAGTCTCTTCATTCGGACGGAATTGAGTCACTTCATTCGGACGGACCTGGGTCACTTCATTCGGACGGACCTGGGTCACTTCATTCGGACGGACCTGGGTCACTTCATTCGGACGGACTTGGGTCACTTCATTCGGACGGACTTGGGTCACTCCATTCGGACGGACTTGGGTCACTCCATTCGGACGGACTTGGGTCACTTCATTCGGACGGACTTGGGTCACTTCATTCGGACGGACTTGGGTCACTTCATTCGGACGGACTTGGGTCACTTCATTCGGACGGACTTGGGTCACTTCATTCGGACGGACTTGGGTCACTTCATTCGGACGGACTTGGGTCACTTCATTCGGACGGACTTGGGTCACTTCATTCGGACGGACTTGGGTCACTTCATTCGGACGGACTTGGGTCACTTCATTCGGACGGACTTGGGTCACTTCATTCGGACGGACTTGGGTCACTTCATTCGGACGGACTTGGTCACTTCATTCGGACGGACTTGGGTCTCTTCATTCGGACGGACTTGGGTCTCTTCATTCGGACGGACTTGGGTCACTTCATTCGGACGGACTTGGGTCACTTCATTCGGACGGACTTGGGTCTCTTCATTCGGACGGAATTGAGTCTGCCAGTTGGGGATACATCTCAGTGTATCCGCATGTTCCGTGGCCTCTCCATCCCTCCCTTCATCTCTCACAAGGGGACTTTAAGTGCTCACTCCCGTTGGCTCTGTCTGTCTCCCAGAGGCAGCCTTTTATACACACACTCATTTGACACACTCACAAGCATGCACACTTATTCTCCGCACTGTATGTCTCAAAGCTGATCCAATCATGTTGGCCAACTCACACTAAGATGCACTTCTCTTTTGCCTCTGTCACACAGGGACAAACTCCTGGCAGGTCCCTGAGACCAACGGGGCCATCGTCCAGGGTGGCTATGGCCACAGCAGTGTGTATGACAGCTCCAGCAGGTGTGTTTACGTCCACGGGGGCTACAAGGCCCTGCCTGCCAACAAGTATGGCCTGGTGGATGAACTGTATCGCTATGAGGTCCAGACACAGACCTGGTGAGTGATATTAGCTTGGTAGAGTGTCTGTCTGCCTGGTTCTCTGTCTCTGCCGGCCTCTCTGTCTGTCTCTGCCGGCCTCTCTGTCTGTCTCTGCCGGCCTCTCTGTCTGTCTCTGCCGGCCTCTCTCTCTGTCTCTGCCGGCCTCTCTGTCTGTCTCTGCCGGCCTCTCTGTCTGTCTCTGCCAGCCTCTCTGTCTGTCTCTGCCGGTCTCTCTGTCTGTCTCTGCCGGTCTCTGTTTTGTCTGTCTGTATGCCTGTCTCTGCCGGTCTGCCTGCCTGTCTCTGTTTGTTTGCCTGTCTCTCTGTCTGCATGTCTCACTGTTTGTGCTTGTATCAGTGGATGCATATTCACTTGAGAGTTCAGCTGTATCAATTTGCCAGCCCTGAGAAAAAGGTGTGTAAAGTAAGCATATTTTCCCCAGTGCCCCAGTAGCATAATGCATTTATTTGCTTAACTCCCTACTTACGAGGCAATGCATTTCATGTATTTCTTTGCTCCCTCTGTGTTGGAGTTTAGACTTCCTGAAAGTCTACTTGTTGTCAGGATGAGTTTAAAACAACACTGTTCAATGGTGAAACCCCCAGTGATCTATGTAGAGAATTAGTCTTGGGGGGCCTACAGAAAGTGAAGAAAAGCGTAGTGACAGGCAGTGAGCACACTGGTCAGGAGTGGTTTGGAGCTACAGACGTTCTATTGGACCTGGCACGGTCTAATAACAGGTGGGTAGACTGGGTGGGCTGTGTGTGAGACACACTCAGGACATTCCTGTGTGTGTGTGTGTTTTGGTTGGTCCTGTCTGTTGAGACTTTCTCTTGTGTGGACGGCCATCGTCCACTGCAACATGTTTTCGGCTGTCGTTTCCATTGGAAGTGAAAACATTGCCCTGCGGTTTGTTTAGTGATGTTCAGTGTACAGATGTTTTGCAGAAAAGCAAATTGCTTTGGACACTTTTCACATCCCTTATATTAGGTAGATGTCAGCCGCCATGTTTAACACCAAGATGCTTGTCTTGCCTATGTTCAGACACGGTGCCTAGACGCTCACTGCTGGATAGTTGAAAAGCCCAAATTGAAAAAGCACACCAATGCAATAGTCAGCATTATATTGCTGGGAGGTACACATACGACATTATATTGTTGGGAGGTACACATACGACATTATATTGTTGGGAGGTACACATACGACATTATATTGTTGGGAGGTACACATACGACATTATATTGTTGGGAGGTACACATACGACATTATATTGTTGGGAGGTACACATACGACATTATATTGTTGGGAGGTACACATACGACATTATATTGTTGGGAGGTACACATACGACATTATATTGTTGGGAGGTACACATACGACATTATATTGTTGGGAGGTACACATATTTACACACACAGTGCCAAACTGGCTGTGACCCCACTCTCCAAGGGTGTCTCATTAATACACACGTGTACATGTGAGAAATGTAACAAATATAAGCACCACCTTATTATTATTATTATTATTATTATTATTACCTCTACATGAACATACAGCACGTTCTGGAAAGTTGAGAGATTAGCGAGAGAGATTTACAGTGAAACAGAGATTGTATGAGAAGGGTGATATGAAAGAAGGGTGAGTGGCCTCCACTGAACCTTGACAGAGGGATGGGTGACAGAGGAGGGTTCCCCCTTTGAATATCCCCCACTCCCTCGCTTTCTCTGTTTCATCTGAGCAGAGGTTTCATAGCTGTAGAAAGTGAGGGGATAGTCCCACACACACTGCCAGGCTAGTGATAGTGCAGCTGGTCCTGGCTAGGCTAGTGATAGTGCAACTGGTCCTGGCTAGGCTAGTGATAGTGCAGCTGGTCCTGGCTAGGCTAGTGATAGTACAGCTGGTCCTAGCTTATCTAGGGATAGTACAGCTGGTCCTGGCTAGGTTGCTGGTCTTGGCTAGCCTGTGGATAGTATAGCTGGTCCTGGCTTGTCTAGGGATTGTACAGCTGGTCCTGGCTTGTCTAGGGATTGTACAGCTGGTCCTGGCTAGGCTAGTGATAGTGCAGCTGGTCCTGGCTAGGCTAATTGGTCCCGGCCAGGCTATGGATAGTGCAGCTGGTCCTGGCTAGGCTGGTGATAGTATAGCTGGTCCTGGCTAGGCTAGTGATCGTGCAACTGGTCCTCGCTATGCTATGGATTGTGCAGCTGGTCCTGGCTAGGCTTATGGTCCTGGCTAGGCTTATGGTCCTGGCTAGGCTATGGATAGTGCAGCTGGTTCTGGCTAGGCTAGTGATGGTGCAGCTGGTTTTGGCTAGGCTAGTGATGGTGCAGCTGGTCCTCTCTAGGCTAGTGATAGTGCAGCTGGTTCTGGCTAGGCTATTGGTCCTGGCTAGGCTATGGATAGTACAGCTGGTCCTGGCTAGGCTTGGGATAGTATAGCAGGTCCTGGCTAGGCTAGGGGTAGTACAGCTGGTTCTGGCTAGGCTAGGGATAGTGCAGCTGGTCCTGGCTAGGCTAGGGATAGTATAGCTGGTCCTGACTAGGCTAGGGATAGTATAGCGTGTCCTGGCTAGCCTGTGGATGGTACAGCTGGTCCTGGCTTGTCTAGGGATACTATAGCTGGTCCTGGCTAGGCTTGTGATAGTATAGCTGGTCGTGGCTAGGCTCGTGGTTGTATAGCTGGTCCTGGCTATGCTCATGATTGTACATCTGGTCCCGGCTAGTCTGCTGGTCTTGGCTAGCCTGTGGATAGTACAGCCGATCCTGGCTAGCCTGTGGATGGTACAGCTGCTCCTGGCTTGTCTAGGGATAGTACAGCTGGTCCTGGCTAGGCTTATGGTCCTTGCTAGGCTATGGATAGTGCAGCTGGGATAGTATAGCTGGTCCTGACTTGTCTAGGGATAGTACAGCTGGTCCTGGCTAAGCTTATGGTCCTTGCTAGGCTATGGATAGTGCAGCTGGGATAGTATAGCTGGTCCTGACTTGTCTAGGGATGGTACAGCGGGTCCTGGCTAGGCTTATGGTCCTGGCTAGGCTATGGATAGTGCAGCTGGGATAGTATAGCTGGTCCTGGCTAGACTAGTGATAGTATAGCTGGTCTTGGCTAGGCTTGTGATAGTATAGCTGGTCTTGGCTTGTCTAGGGATAGTACAGCGGGTCCTGGCTTGTCTAGGGATAGTACAGCGGGTCCTGGCTTGTCTAGGGATATTACAGCGGGTCCTGGCTAGGCTTATGGTCCTGGCTAGGCTATGGATAGTGCAGCTGGGATAGTATAGCTGGTCCTGGCTAGGCTATGGATAGTATAGCTGGTCTTGGCTAGGCTCGTGATAGTATAGCTGGTCCTGGCTAGGCTCGGGATCGTACAGCTGGTCCTGGCTAGGCTCGGGATAGTACAGCTGGTCCTGGCTAGGCTCGGGATAGTACAGCTGGTCCTGGCTAGGCTCGGGATCGTACAGCTGGTCCTGGCTAGGCTCGGGATCGTACAGCTGGTCCTGGCTAGGCTCGGGATAGTACAGCTGGTCCTGGCTAGGCGCGGGATCGTACAGCTGGTCCTTGCTAGGCTCGGGATAGTACAGCTGGTCCTGGCTAAGCTGCTGATCCTGGCTTGGCTATTGGTCCTGGCTAGGCTGTGGATAGTACAGCGGGTCCTGGCTAGGGATAATGCAGCTGGTCCCGGCTAGGGATAGTGCAGCTGGTCCAGGCTAGGCTAGGGATAGTATAGCTGGTCCTGGCTAGGCTAGGGATAGTATAGCTGGTCCTGGCTATGCTAGGGATAGTATAGCTGGTCCTGGCTAGGCTAGGGATAGTATAGCTGGTCCTGGCTAGGCTAGGGATAGTATAGCTGGTCCTGGCTAGGCTCGGGATCGTACAGCTGGTCCTGGCTAGGCTACAGCTGGTCCTGGATCGGGATACAGCTGGTCCCTGGCTACAGGCTCGGGATAGTACAGCTGGTCCTGGGTCCTGGTCCTGGCTAGGCTAGGGATAGTAAAGCTGGTCCTGGCTAGGCTAGGGATAGTACAGCGGGTCCTGGCTAGGTTAGTGGTAGTACAGCGGGTCTTGGCTTGGTTAGTCATAGTACAGCTGATCCTGGCTAGGCTAGTGATAGTCCACTTGGTCCTAGCTAGACTAGTGATAGCACAGCTGTTCTTAAGCAGAACCTGGGGACTGTGCACCTTGACCCTAGCACAGGAGAGGAAGGAAGGTGGTAGATTGGGCTCAGACATATTCCTGTACAGTTTCGTGTGTGTGTGTGTGTGTGTGTGTGTGTGTGTGTGTGTGTGTCCATGGTGCCACATTATTGATGGCGTCTGTCTGGGTATTTGATCTAGCCTATGGAGAGTGACCTTCAGACCAACTGTTCCCTTACATAAGCCACGTGACCCAGACTGGCCCACACACTGCTGTAATCCACACCCAGGGATGGACACGCACGCACTCGCATACACTCTCATAATTGACACATTAAAACATTAGCATGGTGACTGAGTACAGTGCTGATGTGTGTGTGTGTGTTGACAGGATGATCCTGAGAGAGAGTGGTCTGGCGCGGTACCTCCACACAGCAGTGCTGAGCAGTGGGACTCTGCTGGTGTTTGGAGGAAACACCCACAACGACACGTCCCTCAGTAACGGAGCCAAGTGCTTCTCTGCTGACTTCCTGGCCTACGACATGGGTAAGTACCAATCATATGCATGCACACATCATAGTTAAGAACCACATCCTCCTCATCTGTTGTTGGTATAGCTGGTCGTGGCTAGGTTAGTGATAATGCAGCTGGTCCTCGCTATGCTATGGATTGTGCAGCTGGTCCTGGCTAGGCTAGTGATAGTGCAGCTGGTCCTGGCTAGGCTATGGATAGTGCAGCTGGTCCTGGCTAGGCTTATGGTCCTGGCTAGGCTATGGATAGTGCAGCTGGTCATGGCTAGGCTAGTGATGGTGCAGCTGGTCCTCACTAGGCTAGAGATAGTCCATCTGTTGTTGGTTTGACGCAATCCTTATGTTTTGAGCTGACTGTATTTGACTCCTGTTTATTTTGCTTTGAAAATATGAGTTACCAGCTTCAACCTCCGGGCATATGGTACAGGAATAGAAGTGACCTACTTTACCTGTACTTAAATAAGTATAACCAACCCCCCCACCTTACAATACCACACATTCCTCCATGCAAACATCATACGTGTGATGTGATGTTCATTGCTACAAGCGTGTGCCCACCCACCAACTCACTCTCATCAGAGTTGAACCCTGACCCCTAAAGCCATAGTTGTCATTTGTCATTCTCCACTGTTAGTTGCCTCCCAGGCCTAGGTCCACAGAGACACACACACATTGTGTGTAACCAAAGAAGAACTGACAGGTGACATTCTGCAGCCCTAGGGTAAGGGTGTTCACTGACTTTTGACCTCAACATATAGCAGCACTAGGCTTTATGAAAGTCAAGTTGAAGTGCAAAGCTAAGATACACTACATTACCAGAAGTATGCTCGTCGAACATCTCATTTCAAAATCATTGGCATTAATATGGAGTTGGTCCCCCCTTTGCTGCTATAACAGCCTCCACACTCCTGGGAGGGGTTTCCACTAGATGTTGGAACATTGCTGCGGATACTTGCTTCCATTCAGCCACAAGCGCATTAGTGAGGTCGGGCACTGATGTTTGGCGATTAGGCTTGGCTCGCAGTCGGCGTTCCAATTCATCCCAAAGATGTTCAATGGGGCTGAGGTCAGTGCTCTGTGCAGGCCAGTCAAGTTCTTCCACAAACCCTTTCTTTATGGACCTCACTTTGTGCACAGGGGCATTGTCATGCTGAAACAGGAAAGGGCCTTCCCCAAACTGTTGCCACAAAGTTGGAAGCACAGAATCGTCTAGAATGTCATTCTATGCTGTAGCGTTAAGATTTCCCTTCAATGGAACTAAGGGGCCTAGTCCGAACCATGAAAAACAGCGCAACCATTATTCCTCCTCCACCTAATTTTACAGTTGGCACTATGCATTCGGGCAGGTAGCATTCTTTTGGCATCCGCCAAACCCAGATTCGTCTGTTGGACTGCCAGATGGAAAAGTGTGATACATCACTCAAGAGAAAGCGTTTCCACTGCTCCAGAGTCCAATGGTGGCGAGCTTTACACCACTCCAGCCGAAGCTTGGGATTGCTCATGGTGATCTTAAGCTTGTGTGCGGCTGCTCGGCCATGGAAACCCATTTCATGAAGCTCCCGACAAACAGTTATTGTGCTGACGTTGCTTCTAGAGGTAGTATGGAACTCGGTAGTGAGTGTTGCATCTGAGGACAGACGATTTTTACGTGTTACGCGCTTCAGCACTTGGCGATCCCGTTCTGTGAGCTTGTGTGGCCAACCACTTTGCGGCTGAGCCTTTGTAGCTCCTCGACGTTTCCACTTCACAGTAACAGCACTTAACCGGGGCAGCTCTAGCAGGGCAGAAATTTGACGAACTGACTTGTTGGAAAGGTAGCATCCTATGATGGTGCCATGTGGAAAGTCACTGAGCACTTCAGTAAGGTCATTCTACTGCCAATGTTTGTCTATGGAGATTGCATGGCGGTGTGCTCGATTTTATACATCTGTCAGCAACTGGTGTGGTTGAAATAGCCAAATCCACTAATTTGAAGGGGTGTCCACATATTTTTGTATATATAGTGTATCTTTTCCCTAGAGGTGAATACCCAGCCTCGGATACCTGAGATGGAGGATCACGTTCTGTTGTAACAGTTACGGTAGACATTCTTTACATTTGAAAAGTGGAACTAGCCATAAACCAAAAGGTAGTCGTAACTCATAATAGACTTCATTTCTCCGGGAAAGTTGTTTTGCTCTTGTATTTGGAGTTAGTACTAAAGGTTTAGAGCTATGTGTGTTCCTTCCTGTGTGTGTTTTTGGACCCCCTGGGTGTTTTACGTGAGATCTGATGTGAGTAACAGATCACCTTTCAGTAATACAGTGGGGATCATTAACGCCCCATAAAGAGCTATAGAATGGGAGCTGGCCAGATGGCGTCTGCTCTTATATGAATATTCGTTTTGAATACAGTGACTCTGCAGGGGCATTACAGGGCATGCTGATGACAGAGAGGGAAGGAAGGAAGGAAGGCAGGAGGTGATGCAGGCAGGGAGTGATGGAGGGAGGGTGTGATGCCGGAAGGGCGGGAGAGAGGCAGGCAGGCAGGGAAGGTGTGATGCAGGGATTGGAGGGAGGGTGGGATGCAGGGAGGGAGGCAGGCAAGGAGGGAGGGTGTGATGCAAGGAGGGAGGGTGTGATGCAAGGAGGGAGGGTGTGATGCAAGGAGGGAGGGTGTGATGCAAGGAGGGAGGGTGTGATGCAAGGAGGGAGGGTGTGATGCAAGGAGGGAGGGTGTGATGCTAGGAGGGAGGGTGTGATGCAAGAAAGGAGAGTGTGATGCAAGGAAGGAGGGTGTGATGCAAGGAGGGAGGGTGTGATGCAGGAAGGGAGGGTGGGATATAAGGAGGGAGGCAAGGGGGAGGGATGCAGGAAGTCTGGGGAGCAAAAGGGAGGGAGAGACTACGGAAAAAGAAGGAACAGCACATCAGAAATCAGCTCAATGTAATAGAAGAATCCATAGACTTTAACCACTTCTGGGAAAATTGTTAAACACTAAACAAACAACACGAAGAGTTATCTATCCAAAATTGACATGTAAACCCCTTCTCCAATATTTTTGGCCCTATAACAAAGAACAAACAGCAAAAACATAAACTCAGCAAAAAAAGAAACGTCCTCTCACTCAAATGGAATAATGTGTCCCAAAGGGGGACAAAGGGGGGGTCAAAATCAAAAGTAACAGTCAGTATCTGGTGTGGCCACCAGCTGCATTAAGTACTGCAGTGCATCTCCTCCTCATGGACTGCACCAGATTTGTCAGTTCTTGCTGTGAGATGTTACTTCACTCTTCCACCAAGGCACCTGCAAGTTCCCGGACATGTCTGGGGGGAATGGCCCTAGCCCTCACCCTCCGATCCAACAGGTCCCAGATGTGCTCAAAGGGATTGAGATCCAGGCTCTTCGCTGGCCATGGCAGAACACTGACATTACTGTCTTGCAGGAAATCACGCACAGAATGAGTAGTATGGCTGGTGGCATTGTCATGCTGGAGGGTCAGGATGAGCCTGCAGGAAGGGTACCACATGAGGGAAGAGGATGTCTTTCCTGTAACGCACAGCGTTGAGATTGCCTGCAATAACAACAAGCTCAGTCCGATGATGCTGTGACACATCGGCCCAGACCATGACGGACCCTCCACCTCCAAATCGATCCCGCTCCAGAGCACAGGCCTCGGTGTAACGCTCATTCCTTCGACAATAAACACGAATCCGACCATCACCCCTGGTGAGACAAAACCGCAACTTGTCAGTGAAGAGCACTTTTTGCCAGTCCTGTCTGGTCCAGCGATGATAGGTTTGTGCCCATAGGCGACGTTGTTGCCAGTGATGTCTGTTTAGGACCTGCCTTACAACAGGACCTGCCTTACAACAGGACCTGCCTTACAACAGGTCTACAAGCCCTCAGTCCAGCCTCTCTCAGCCTATTGAGGACATTCTGAGCACTGATGGAGGGATTGTGCGTTCCTGGTGTAACTTGGGCAGTTGTTGTTGCCATGCTGTACCTGTCCCGCATGTGTGATGTTTGGATGAACCGATTCTGTCCAGGTGTTACACGTGCACTGCGAGGACGGTCAGCTGCCCGTCCTGTCTCCCTGTAGCGCTGTCTTAGGCGTCTCACAGTACGGACATTGCAATTTATTGCCCTTTAGTGTCCTACGTTTTCATACCTGTGACCATAATTGCCTACCGTCTGTAAGCTGTTAGTGTCTTAACGACCGTTACACAGGTGCATGTTCGTTAATTGTTTATGGTTCATCGAACAAGCATGCGAACAATGTTTAAACCCTTTACAATGAAGATCTGTGAATTTATTTGGATTTTTACTAATTATCTTTGAAAGACAGGGTCCTGAAAAAGGGAAGTTTCTTTTTTTGCTGAGTTTACATGATCAAATACAAATCTTAGAATGAACTATTAAAGACTTCCAGAACCCACTGAATTTTCCAATGACATTGAATGAACTACAGGACAAAATACAAACCCTCCAACCCCGAAAGGCCTGTGGTATCCTCAATGAAATGATAAAATATACAGATTACAAATGGCTATACTTAAAACTTTTTAACATCATCTTTATCTCTGGCATCTTCCAGTCCACAAAAGTGTAGACAAATTTGACCCCAATAACTAGCATGGGATATGCATAAACAGCAACCTTGGGAAAATCCTCTGCATTATCATTAACAGCAGACTCATATTTCCTTAGTGAAAACAATGTTCTGAGCAAATGTCAGATTGGCTTTTTACAAAATTACCCAATGACAGACCCAATTCACCCTGCACACTCTAATTTGACAAACAAACAAACCAAAACTAAGGCAGTCTTCTCATGCTTTGTTGATTTCAAAAAAGCATTTGACTCCATTTGGCATGAGGGTCTACTATACAAATTGATAGAAAGTGGTGTTGGGGGAAAAACATACAACATTATAAAATCCATGTACACAAACAAGTATGTGGTTAAAATTGGCAAAAAACACATTTCTTTCCACAGGGTCGTGTGTTGAGACAGGGATGCAGCTTGAGCCCTACCCTCTTCAACATGTATATCAACGAATTGGCGAGGGCACTAGAACAGTCTACAGCACCCGGCCTCACCCTACTAGATTATGAAGTCAAATGTCTACTGTTTGTTGATGATCTGGTGCTTCTTCCCCCAACCAAGGAGGGCCTACAGCAGCACCTAGATCTTCTGCTCAGATTCTGTCAGAACTGGGCCCTGACAGTAAATCTCAATAAGACAAAAATAATGGTGTTCCAAAAAAGGTCCAGTTGCCAGGACCACAAATACAAATTCAGTCTAGACACCGTGGCCCTAGAGCACACAAAAAACTATACTTACCTCGGCCTAAACATCAGCGCCACAGGTAACTTCCACAAAGCTGTGAACGATCTGAGCGACAAGGCAAGAAGGGCCTTCTATGCCATCAAGAGGAACATAAATTTTGACATACGAATTTTGGATCTGGCTAAAAATACTTGAATCAGTTATAGAACCCATTGCCCTTTATGGTTGTGAGGTCTGGTGTCCGCTCACCAAGCAAGAATTCACGAAATGGGATCAACACCAAATTGAGACTGCATGCAGAATTCTACAAAAATATAAAAATATCCTCTGTGTACAACGTAAAACACCAAATAATGCATACAGAGCAGAATTAGGCCGATACCCGATAATAATCCAAATCCAGAAAAGAGCCAGAGCCATTCAATTCTGCAATCTCCTAAAGGAAGCGATTCCCAAACCTTCCATAACAAAGCCATCCCCTACAGAGAGATGGAGAAGAGTCCCCTAAGCAAGCTGGTCCTGGGGTTCTGTTCACAAACACACCCCACAGTGCCCCAGGACAGCAACACAATTAAACACAACCAAATCATGAGAAAAAAACAAGAAGATAATTACTTGACACATTGGAAAGAATTAACAAAAAAACCAGAGCAAACTAGAATGCTATTTGGCTCTAAACAGAGTACACAGTGGCAGAATACCTGACCACTGTGACTGACCCAAACTTTAGGAAAGCTTTGACTATATACAGACTCAGTGAGCATAGCCTAACCATTGGAAAAAGGCTGCTGTAGGCAGACATGGCTCTCAAGAGAAGACAAGCTATGTGCACACTGTCCACAAAATGAGGTGGAAACTGAGCTGCACTTCCTAACCTCCTGCCCAATGTATGTCCATATTAGAGACACATGTTTCTCTTAGATTTCACAGACCCAAATATAATTCAAAAACATATCCAATTTTGATAAACTCCCATATCTATTGGGTGAAATACCACAGTGTGCCATCACAGCAGCAATATTTCTGACCTGTTGCCACAAGAAAAAGTCAACCAGTGAAGAACAAACACCATTGTAAATACACCCCATATTTATGTTTGTTTATTTTTTTCCTTTTGTACTTTGCATATAATTTACATTTGAAATGTCTTTATTCTTTTGGAACTTTTGAGTGTAATGTTTACTGTTCATTTTTATTGTTTATTTCACTTTTGTTTATTATCTACTTCACTTGCTTTGGCAATATTAACATATGTTTCCCATGCCAATAATGCCCTTAAATTGAATTGAGAGACCGATGGAGATACACAGAGACTCAATGTTTAGATTCGAAGAAAGAAACTCCATTAAAGGGGAATGATTATTTTCTAGTTAGGATCCAGATTAGATGTTTGAAAAAAGTTTAAACATTTTACTCCATAGCTTCCAAGCCTTCTCATGCAGTCATGGAAGGTCACTGTTTCACTCTCATTGTTATTCAGCTAAATAGCCAGTCCAATCACCCTGAGTAGGCCACTCCAAGGGATAAAAAGTCCAATGTCACTTCTATAATCTGGAAGCGATAGATTGTTTTATGTTCAAGGTGGTAGCTAGACTGATGCTTGGCTTGGGGAGTGTGATCTAGACTCTACACTGAAGCCCAGGCAAGACCACTCTCTGTGATTGGTGCTCTGGTATACAAGCCAGTGTTTGGCCAGATATGTCTGCTTGGCATGGCTAAAGGGCTAGCCTCACAGAAACCTGTCATTCATTATAGGCCCTAGAGTACTAGGTTGTCACTGGACATTGTTAATTTTGCTTTATAATGAAATGAGTCAACAATCTCCATCATCAGTTTCTTCTAAACTCAACAAAAAAAGAAACATCCTCTCACTGTCAACTGCGTTTATTTTCAGCAAACTTAACATGTGTAAATATTTGTATGAACATAAGATTCAACAACTGAGACATAAACTGAACAAGTTCCACAGACCACAGACTTCTGACTAACAAAAATGGAATAATGTGTCCCTGAACAAAGGGGGGGTCAAGATCAAAAGTAACAGTCAGTATCTGGTGTGGCCACCAGCTGCATTAAGTATTGCCTTGCATCTCCTCCTCATGGACTGCACCAGATTTGCCAGTTCTTGCTGTGAGATGTTACTCCACTCTTCCACCAAGGCACCTGCAAGTTCCCGGACATTCCTGAGGGGAATGGCCCTAGTCCTCACCCTCCGATCCAATAGGTCCCAGACTTGCTCAATGGGATTGAGATCCGGGCTCTTCTCTGGCCATGGCCAGAATCTCGCACAGATTGAGCAGTATGGCTGGTGGCATTGTCGTGCTGGAGGGTCATGTCAGGATGAGCCTGCAGGAAGGGTGCCACATGAGGGAGGAGGATGTCGTCCCTGTAACGCACAGCGCTGAGATTGCCTGCAATGACAACAAGCTCAGTCCGATGACGCTGTGACACACCGCCCCAGACCATGACGGACCCTCCACCTCCAAATCGATCCTGCTCCAGAGTACAGGCCTCGGTGTAACGCTCATTCCTTCGACGATAAACGTGAATCCGACCATCACCCCTGGTGAGAGAAAACCGCGACTCGTCAGTGAAGAGCACTTTTTGCCAGTCCTGTCTGGTCCAGCGACGGTGGGTTTGTGCCCGTAGGCGACATTGTTGCCAGTGATGTCTGGTGAGGACCTGCCTTACAACCAGCCTACAAGCCCTCAGTCCAGCCTCTCTCAGCCTATTGCGGACAGTCTGAGCACTGATGGCGGGATTGTGCGTTCCTGGTGTACCTCGGACAGTTGTTGTTGCCATGCTGTAACTGTCCCGCATGTGTGATGTTTGGATGTACCGATCCTGTTTATGTGTTACACGTGGTCTGCCACTGCAAGGAAGATCAGCTGTCTGTCCTGTCTCCCTGTAGCGCTGTCTTAGGCGTCTCACAGTACGGACATGGCAATTTATTGCCCTGGCCACATCTGCAGTCCTCATGCCTCCTTGCAGCATGCCTAAGGCACATTCACGTAGATGAGCAGGGACCCTGGGCATCTTTCTTTTGATGTTTTTCAGAGTCAGTAGATAGGCCTCTTTAGTGTCCTAAGGTTTCATAACTGTGACCTTAATTGCCTACCGTCTGTAAGCTGTTAGTGTCTTCACTACGGTGGTTCATTGAACAAGCATGGGAACAGTGTTTAAACCCGTTTACAATGAAGATCTGTGAAGTTATTTGGATTTTTACGAATTATCTTTGAAAGACAGGGTCCTGAAAAAGGTATGTTTCTTTTTTTTGAACAGGTTCGTGGAAAGCATTTTCGCTTTAGGTACTGTACATGAATGAAACAGTTTGGCATTTTGTTTAGAAAGCATGCCTGAACCCAGATCAAAACCTATCTATGGTGAGTGATGCTTTTTTACTCATGTGCCTGAAAGATATTGTAGCCTACTACAGTACATGAGATGTTTCATCACTTCAAGTGTCAACAGGTTTCACCAGTTTTAAGGAAGTCTCATTCAGTAGTTAATGGACTGATAGGACTTTTTCTCCTCTCTGCGAGCTAATTAATTAGTTCCACCTGTGGAAGAGGCATTACTCTGCTGCTCTCTCTCTCTGTCGGCTCCGCCACTCATGCTGAGACGGTTTTAAGCGCTAATTTGTTTTTGTTTCTCTCTGCTAACCTTGGAGGGGGAGAGCGTTATTAGCTTTTTGTGCTTTTCTTCTGCGAGAGATTAAATTCAGGTCGACACAAGGCACTTTTAATTTGCGTTTAATTCTTTTCTCCCCTCATCACCCCATCCTCATAATTCTAATTAGATTTGGGTGAAATGAACTCTAATTAAAAATGTTTTGTCCCCCCACCACCCCCTACCCCCTGAAAGGCAACTGGCAGTGACGTCTTCAACAAGAGTGCCCTGTTCATTTTCTGCTGCTGCAATATAATCTTTGGTATTTGTTTCATTAGCCCATTGCTGATATAGTCCCAAAATGTTTTGCATGTCAGCAATCAGGTTTTCAAGATATTCAACATTCAAAGTACAGAAATACAGCTGGTATCATGTATTTTGCATCATATAATACTGCATTTTGCATCAAAATTAAAGTTACATATCTTGAAAACTTGATTGCTGACATGCAGAACATTTTGGGACTATATCAACAATGGACTAATGAAACAAATACCAAAACATTGTTTTTGGGTGGAATGTTCCTTTAAGTCTTCCATTTAAATTAGGTTTGATTTCCCCTTCAAGATGGTGTGCTGATGATTTTGTCTGCTGATTCCACTGTCATCTCCCCCTTTCTCCCTGTTCATTATTCATGGTTCTTCTGCCAATATCCTGGGAGGAAATGAAATGGGGGGAGCGTTGTGATGAGTATCAGGGAGTTTCAATATAAAGGCAAGGATCCTGCAAAATCATTCATCTCTAGTACACATCAGATGGTGGGGAGACGCATTTGGCTGACTGTCAGTGCATGTCTGGGTTATTGATTTACTCTAGCTCCAGGCTTCACGATAGGTATTAGGCCTTAGACAGTGCCAAAGTCAGGATTCCAATTGAACTACTGGTGATGGGGCGGATGTCACAAATACTTATTTTGGTCTGTCCCTTTAAACAATGGATCACCTACGGACATCTCTTATGACTCTTATTATTGATATTGATGAATGTACTGCATTGTTGAGGCAGATAGCACATCAACATTTTGCTGCGCCTTTAATACCTACTGTAAACTGTGTATGCGATGAGTACAATTTAATTTGATAAGAAAGTAGTGTGGGCCTGAGTGACCGGCTGAGAGCGCTCATCAGGGTGACTACACCATGGCCCTGGCAGAGAACACCTTGGTCTTTAGGATGTGATGAAAAAGCGCCTTCTGATTGGTACTGGTGTTGTTGACTTGTCTTTCCCTTTAAACAGCGATATCACAATTAGCCATGCACTGAATGTGGTCCTTTGCAACCTGGCTGCACGTTTAACGCCCAGGAACAGTTTATATCTGTGTAAATGCCACATTTACATTTTGCAAGAGTGGACGTGTGGCCTGTAAAGCATCAGAGACTTGTAAAATGAAACGGTAAAGCACAGGATTGTGATCGCTCTCAGAGCCATTACTCTGTTCACAGTGTGGTATCCCCAACAAACAAGATCAATGGATGAATAAACTTTTTAAACGTTTATCAAGTCCTATTCAGAGGCAGCTACATAATAAACCATTCAAAAACGCTACGTAAAGAGGTTGACGTTTATCATCTCCTAGGATCCCACTAACAGTGGGAAAACTGAACGTTGTGCTGTCTCAATTTAACATGATTTGCCTGGTGATATTGACAAAGAGAAGAAATCGACTTTGCCGACCTATAATTTTTTCTCTGTTGTTATTTGTTTTCCCTGGGGAGGCTAAATTCGTTTTGAAAGACGATTGGTAGATAATCACAGACAGGAAAAATTGTCTTGCTACATCCTGGGCTGTGTTGTCAGAGCTGCTCCAGGTACACTCATTGTAGCCTACCCATGGCTCAGTGCAGTTCATGACCATGGTCCTAGGAGATTGGTAATCAAACTACCATTGAGACCCTGTGCGCCCACCACCACCACCCTAGGATTGCCAAATAGCAGCTGCAGTGGATTAAACTTTAATGATATATATATATTTTTGCAACCGTAAAGGTATCTTCTCTAGCTGCGGTTAGTTGTTTATGACAGCCCTGTGTGTAGGTTATGGACCCTGGAGCTCTGGTATGCTCACACACACACAGTGTTAATCACACCTGGGCTTGGTACAGTACACCCAGTCCTACAGCCATTATACAGAGCCAGGGGGACCATGACATTCATACAGGCCATTCTCCACTGTTCCCTTTGGTTCCACAGCTTCTATGTCCACAGGATTCTCATAGGTGTCAATAATTCAGAGTTGACACTTCCGTGGGGGTGTGTGTGTGTGTGTGTGTGTGTGTGTGCGCGCGCAACAGTGCAGACGGGGGGGTTGGTGTGTGTACCCAGTCCCGGTGCTGTTCTGTTTTTCAGTATGTACGGTAGGGTGGTATGGTACAGGCATACTGAAATGAAATCCAGGCAAGAAAGGAACACAGGAAAGGAACACTTCTCCCCTGTTGCTAGGTAATGGACCTGGAGCTGGGTTAATTGCTGTATTAAAAAGCATGTAACAGAGAGAGCCTGGCAGATTGGGTGGGCTGCAGAGAACAAATGCCAAGGAGCTCAGATTACCAGGCTACAGAGCGTTAGAGGCCTTAAATATACAGCTCATTCTGGGGTCCAGGGGAGTTTCAGTCACAGTTGCTTGGATGGTAGTATGAGTAGGGTGTCGCAGGTCACAGTGGCGGTATAATTTATTGGTATAGCGGGTGAGTGCTTGACCCTACACAAGTTTTTGAAAAGTACTTCTTATATGTCAAATGTTCTTACTGAAGCCAAACCTGTAGCCTGATCTCTATGTGCATGTTTTTTTCAGCTTGTGATGAATGGAAAGTCCTGCCCAGACCAGATCTCCACCGTGACGTCAACCGCTTTGGCCACACCTCCGTCGTCAGCAATGGGTCAGTCACTTTCATCCAGTATATTGCCCCTCCGTTACTTGGTATTTGTAGTTTTTTATCTCAGTTTTCTTTCATGGGTTTCCTCAGTGTTCCCTGGTAATGATGTGTACTCTGTGTTGTGTTCTCTCCCCAGGTCTATGTATGTGTTTGGTGGTTTCTCTGGTGTGCTGCTGAATGACGTGCTGGTCTACACCCCTCCCAGCTGCCAGGCCTTCAGTGAGGAGCAGCGCTGTGCCAACGCCAGCCCTGGTATCCGCTGTGTCTGGTTTAGGGACCACTGTGTCCCCTGGGACACCAGCCATGCCAACGGCAGCGTGCCCGCTTCCTTCTGCCCTCCACGCACCAGTACGTGTTGTATAACATTGCCCTCGTCACCATTTGAGTTTACATACCTAGCAATACTTACCTTGGAAATTAGGATGGCAACAATTTACTCAAATTTGTAGCCTCCACGATGATTGAATCCACACCTGGATATATGTCTTCACATGTTTTTATCTGTATGTTTCTCATGGGGAGAGATGCTTTCACTTCCCTCTCTGGTAGTTCAAATCAAAATATATTTTTATTTGTCACATGCTTCATAGGCAACAGGTGTAGACTAACAGTGAAACGCTTACTTATGGATGATTTTCCAAACATGCAGAGTTAAAGATAAAATAGAAATAGTGACACGAGGAATAAATACAGTGAATAATAAATACACATAATGACTAAAAATAACATAGCTATATACAGGGAGTAGAAAGTAACATGGCTATATACAGGGAGTATAAAATAACATGACCATATACAGGGAGTAGAAAATAACATGGCTATATACAGGGAGGAGAAAATAACATGGCTATATACAGGGAGTAGAAAATAACATGGCTATATACAGGGAGTAGAAAATAACATGGCTATATACAGGGAGTAGAAAATAACATGGCTATATACAGGGAGTAGAAAATAACATGGCTATATACAGGGAGTAGAAAATAACATAGAAATAACATGGCTATATACAGGGAGTAGAAAATAACATGGCTATATACAGGGAGTAGAAAATAACATGGCTATATACAGGGAGTAGAAAATAACATGGCTATATACAGGGAGTAGAACATAACATGACTATATACAGGGAGTAGAAAATAACATGACTATATACAGGGAGTAGAAAATAACATGGCTATATACAGGGAGTAGAAAATAACATGACTATATACAGGGAGTAGAAAATAACATGGCTATATACAGGGAGTAGAAAATAACATGGCTATATACAGGGAGTAGAACATAACATGACTATATACAGGGAGTAGAAAATAACATGACTATATACAGGGAGTAGAAAATAACATGGCTATATACCGGGAGTAGAACATAACATAGAAAATAACATGGCTATATACAGGGAGTAGAACATAACATAGAAAATAACATGGCGATATACAGGGAGTAGAAAATAACATGGCTATATACAGGGAGTATAAAATAACATGACTATATACAGGGAGTAGAAAATAACATGGCTATATACAGGGAGGAGAAAATAACATGGCTATATACAGGGAGTAGAAAATAACATGGCTATATACAGGGAGTAGAAAATAACATGGCTATATACAGGGAGTAGAACATAACATAGAAAATAACATGGCTATATACAGGGAGTAGAAAATAACATGGCTATATACAGGGAGTAGAACATAACATAGAAAATAACATGGCGATATACAGGGAGTAGAAAATAACATGGCTATATACAGGGAGTATAAAATAACATGACTATATACAGGGAGTATAAAATAACATGGCTATATACAGGGAGTAGAAAATAACATGGCTATATACAGGGAGTAGAAAATAACATGACTATATACAGGGAGTAGAAAATAACATGGCTATATACATTGAGTAGAACATAACATAGAAAATAACATGGCTATATACAGGGAGTAGAAAATAACATGGCTATATACAGGGAGTAGAACATAACATAGAAAAAAACATGGCGATATACAGGGAGTAGAAAATAACATGGCTATATACAGGGAGTATAAAATAACAGGACTATATACAGGGAGTATAAAATAACATGGCTATATACAGGGAGTATAAAATAACATGGCTATATACAGGGAGTATAAAATAACATGACTATATACAGGGAGTAGAAAATAACATGGCTATATACAGGGAGTATAAAATAACATGACTATATAGAGGGAGTATAAAATAACATGACCATATACAGGGAGTAGAAAATAACATGGCTATATACAGGGAGGAGAAAATAACATGGCTATATACAGGGAGTAGAAAATAACATGGCTATATACAGGGAGTAGAAAATAACATGGCTATATACAGGGAGTAGAAAATAACATAGAAATAACATGGCTATATACAGGGAGTAGAAAATAACATGGCTATATACAGGGAGTAGAAAATAACATAGAAATAACATGGCTATATACAGGGAGTAGAAAATAACATGGCTATATACAGGGAGTAGAAAATGACATGGCTATATACAGGGAGTAGAAAATAACATGACTATATACAGGGAGTAGAAAATAACATGACTATATACAGGGAGTAGAAAATAACATGACTATATACAGGGAGTAGAAAATAACATAGAAATAACATGGCTATATACAGGAGTAGAAAATAACATGGCTATATACAGGGAGTAGAAAATGACATGGCTATATACAGGGAGTAGAAAATGACATGGCTATATACAGGGAGTAGAAAATAACATGACTATATACAGGGAGTAGAAAATAACATGACTATATACAGGGAGTAGAAAATAACATGACTATATACAGGGAGTAGAAAATAACATAGAAAATAACATGACTATATACAGGGAGTAGAAAATAACATGGCTATATACAGGGAGTAGAAAATAACATGACTATATACAGGGAGTAGAAAATAACATGACTATATACAGGGAGTAGAACATAACATGACTATATACAGGGAGTAGAAAATAACATGACTATATACAGGGAGTAGAAAATAACATGACTATATACAGGGAGTAGAAAATAACATAGAAAATAACATGGCGATATACAGGAGTAGAACATAACATAGAAAATAACATGACCATATACAGGAGTAGAAAATAACATGACCATATACAGGAGTAGAAAATAACATGACCATATACAGGGAGTAGAAAATAACATGACCATATACAGGGAGTAGAACATAACATAGAAAATAACATGGCGATATACAGGAGTAGAAAATAACATGACCATATACAGGGAGTAGAAAATAACATAGAAAATAACATGACCATATACAGGAGTAGAACATAACATAGAAAATAACATGACCATATACAGGAGTAGAAAATAACATAGAAAATATTATGACCATATACAGGAGTAGAACATAACATAGAAAATAACATGACCATATACAGGAGTAGAACATAACATAGAAAATAACATGACCATATACAGGAGTAGAACATAACATAGAAAATAACATGACCATATACAGGGAGTAGAACATAACATAGAAAATAACATGACCATATACAGGGAGTAGAAAATAACATGACTATATACAGGAGTAGAAAATAACATGACTATATACAGGAGTAGAAAATAACATAGAAAATAACATGACTATATACAGGGAGTAGAAAATAACATGGCTATATACAGGGAGTAGAAAATAACATGACTATATACAGGAGTAGAAAATAACATGACTATATACAGGAGTAGAACATAACATGACTATATACAGGGAGTAGAAAATAACATGACTATATACAGGGAGTAGAAAATAACATAGAAAATAACATGGCGATATACAGGAGTAGAACATAACATAGAAAATAACATGACCATATACAGGGAGTAGAAAATAACATGGCTATATACAGGGAGTAGAAAATAACATGACTATATACAGGGAGTAGAACATAACATAGAAAATAACATGGCGATATACAGGGAGTAGAAAATAACATGACAATATACAGGGAGTAGAAAATAACATAGAAAATAACATGACCATATACAGGGAGTAGAACATAACATAGAAAATAACATGACCATATACAGGAGTAGAACATAACATAGAAAATAACATGACCATATACAGGGAGTAGAACATAACATAGAAAATAACATGACTATATACAGGGAGTAGAAAATAACATAGAAAATAACATGGCGATATACAGGGAGTAGAACATAACATAGAAATAACATGACCATATACAGGAGTAGAAAATAACATGACCATATACAGGAGTAGAAAATAACATGACCATATACAGGGAGTAGAACATAACATAGAAAATAACATGGCTATATACAGGGAGTAGAAAATAACATGACTATATACAGGAGTAGAAAATAACATGACCATATACAGGAGTAGAAAATAACATGACTATATACAGGGAGTAGAACATAACATAGAAAATAACATGGCTATATACAGGAGTAGAAAATAACATGACTATATACAGGAGTAGAAAATAACATAGAAAATAACATGACCATATACAGGAGTAGAAAATAACATGGCTATATACAGGGAGTAGAAAATAACATGGCTATATACAGGGAGTAGAAAATAACATGACTATATACAGGAGTAGAACATAACATAGAAAATAACATGGCGATATACAGGGAGTAGAAAATAACATGACTATATACAGGGAGTAGAAAATAACATGACTATATACAGGAGTAGAAAATAACATGGCTATATACAGGGAGTGTAAAATAACATGACTATATACAGGAGTAGAAAATAACATGGCTATATACAGGAGTAGAACATAACATAGAAAATAACATGGCTATATACAGGAGTAGAAAATAACATGGCTATATACAGGGAGTAGAAAATAACATGACTATATACAGGGAGTAGAAAATAACATGGCTATATACAGGAGTATAAAATAACATGGCTATATACAGGAGTAGAACATAACATAGAAAATAACATGACTATATACAGGGAGTAGAAAATAACATGGCTAAATACAGGGAGTAGAAAATAACATAGAAAATAACATGGCTATATACAGGAGTAGAAAATAACATGGCTATATACAGGAGTAGAAAATAACATAGAAAATAACATGGCTATATACAGGGAGTGAAAATAACATAGAAAATAACATGGCTATATACAGGAGTAGAAAATAACATGGCTATATACAGGAGTATAAAATAACATAGAAAATAACATGGCTATATACAGGAGTAGAAAATAACATAGAAAATAACATGGCTATATACAGGAGTAGAAAATAACATGGCTATATACAGGGAGTAGAAAATAACAGAAAATAACATGGCTAAATACAGGAGTAGAAAATAACATAGAAAATAACATGGCTATATACAGGGAGTATAAAATAACATAGAAAATAACATGGCTATATACAGGGAGTAGAAAATAACATAGAAAATAACATGGCTATATACAGGGAGTAGGAAATAACATAGAAATAACATGGCTATATACAGGGAGTAGAAAATAACATGGCTATATACAGGAGTAGAAAATAACAGAAAATAACATGGCTATATACAGGAGTAGAACATAACATAGAAAATAACATGGCTATATACAGAGAGTAGGAAATAACATAGAAATAACATGGCTATATACAGGAGTAGAAAATAACATGGCTATATACAGGAGTAGAAAATAACATAGAAAATAACATGGCTATATACAGGAGTATAAAATAACATGGCTATATACAGGAGTAGAAAAATAACATGGCTATATACAGGAGTATAAAATAACATGGCTATATACAGGAGAGAAAATAACATGGCTATATACAGGGAGGAGAACATAACATGGCTATATACAGGAGTAGAACATAACATGGCTATATACAGGGAGTATAAAATAACATGGCTATATACAGGAGTAGAAAATAACATGGCTATATACAGGAGTAGAACATAACATAGAAAATAACATGGCTATATACAGGAGTAGAAAATAACATGGCTATATACAGAGTATAAAATAACATGACTATATACAGGGAGTAGAAAATAACATGACTATATACAGGAGTAGAACATAACATGACTATATACAGGAGTAGGAAATAACATAGAAATAACATGGCTATATACAGGAGTAGAAAATAACATAGAAAATAACATGGCTATATACAGGGAGTAGAAAATAACATAGAAATAACATGGCTATATACAGGAGTAGAAAATAACATGGCTATATACAGGAGTAGAAAATAACATAGAAAATAACATGGCTATATACAGGGAGTAGAAAATAACATAGAAAATAACATGGCTATATACAGGAGTAGAAAATAACATGGCTATATACAGGAGTAGAAAATAACATAGAAAATAACATGGCTATATACAGGGAGTATAAAATGACATGGCTATATACAGGAGTAGAAAAATAACATGGCTATATACAGGGAGTATAAAATAACATGGCTATATACAGGGAGTAGAAAATAACATGGCTATATACAGGAGTAGAAAATAACATGGCTATATACAGGAGGAGAAAATAACATGGCTATATACAGGAGTAGAACATAACATGGCTATATACAGGAGTATAAAATAACATGGCTATATACAGGAGTAGAAAATAACATGGCTATATACAGGAGTAGAACATAACAGAAAATAACATGGCTATATACAGGAGTAGAAAATAACATGGCTATATACAGGAGTAGAACATAACATAGAAAATAACATGGCGATATACAGGGAGTAGAAAATAACATGGCTATATACAGGAGTATAAAATAACATGACTATATACAGGGAGTAGAAAATAACATGACTATATACAGGGAGTAGAAAATAACATGACTATATACAGGAGTAGAACATAACATGACTATATACAGGAGTAGAAAATAACATGACTATATACAGGGAGTAGAAAATAACATGACTATATACAGGAGTAGAAAATAACATGGCTATATACAGGGAGTAGAAAATAACATGACTATATACAGGAGTAGAAAATAACATGGCTATATACAGGAGTATAAAATAACATGACTATATACAGGGAGTAGAAAATAACATGACTATATACAGGGAGTAGAAAATAACATGGCTATATACAGGGAGTAGAAAATAACATGACTATATACAGGAGTAGAAAATAACATGGCTATATACAGGAGTAGAAAATAACATGACTATATACAGGAGTAGAAAATAACATGACTATATACAGGGAGTAGAACATAACATGACTATATACAGGGAGTAGAAAATAACATGACTATATACAGGGAGTAGAAAATAACATGACTATATACAGGGAGTAGAAAATAACATGGCTATATACAGGGAGTGTAAAATAACATGACTATATACAGGGAGTAGAAAATAACATGGCTATATACAGGGAGTAGAACATAACATAGAAAATAACATGGCTATATAAAAGGAGTAGAAAATAACATGGCTATATACAGGGAGTAGAAAATAACATGACTATATACAGGGAGTAGAAAATAACATGGCTATATACAGGGAGTAGAACATAACATGGCTATATACAGGGAGTAGAACATAACATAGAAAATAACATGACTATATACAGGGAGTAGAAAATAACATGGCTAAATACAGGGAGTAGAAAATAACAGAAAATAACATGGCTATATACAGGGAGTAGAAAATAACATGGCTATATACAGGGAGTAGAAAATAACATAGAAAATAACATGGCTATATACAGGGAGTGAAAATAACATAGAAAATAACATGGCTATATACAGGGAGTAGAAAATAACATGGCTATATACAGGGAGTATAAAATAACATAGAAAATAACATGGCTATATACAGGGAGTAGAAAATAACATAGAAAATAACATGGCTATATACAGGAGTAGAAAATAACATGGCTATATACAGGAGTAGAAAATAACAGAAAATAACATGGCTAAATACAGGGAGTAGAAAATAACATAGAAAATAACATGGCTATATACAGGGAGTAGAAAATAACATGGCTATATACAGGGAGTATAAAATAACATAGAAAATAACATGGCTATATACAGGGAGTAGAAAATAACATAGAAAATAACATGGCTATATACAGGGAGTAGGAAATAACATAGAAATAACATGGCTATATACAGGGAGTAGAAAATAACATGGCTATATACAGGAGTAGAAAATAACAGAAAATAACATGGCTATATACAGGAGTAGAACATAACATAGAAAATAACATGGCTATATACAGAGAGTAGGAAATAACATAGAAATAACATGGCTATATACAGGAGTAGAAAATAACATGGCTATATACAGGAGTAGAAAATAACATAGAAAATAACATGGCTATATACAGGAGTATAAAATAACATGGCTATATACAGGAGTAGAAAAATAACATGGCTATATACAGGAGTATAAAATAACATGGCTATATACAGGGAGTAGAAAATAACATGGCTATATACAGGAGTAGAAAATAACATGGCTATATACAGGAGGAGAACATAACATGGCTATATACAGGGAGTAGAACATAACATGGCTATATACAGGAGTATAAAATAACATGGCTATATACAGGAGTAGAAAATAACATGGCTATATACAGGGAGTAGAAAATAACATGACTATATACAGGGAGTAGAAAATAACATGGCTATATACAGGGAGTAGAAAATAACATGACTATATACAGGAGTAGAAAATAACATGGCTATATACAGGAGTAGAAAATAACATGACTATATACAGGAGTAGAAAATAACATAGAAATAACATGGCTATATACAGGGAGTAGAAAATAACATGGCTATATACAGGAGTAGGAAATAACATAGAAATAACATGGCTATATACAGGAGTAGAAAATAACATAGAAAATAACATGGCTATATACAGGAGTAGAAAATAACATAGAAATAACATGGCTATATACAGGAGTAGAAAATAACATGGCTATATACAGGGAGTAGAAAATAACATAGAAAATAACATGGCTATATACAGGAGTAGAAAATAACATAGAAAATAACATGGCTATATACAGGAGTAGAAAATAACATGGCTATATACAGGAGTAGAAGATAACATAGAAAATAACATGGCTATATACAGGAGTATAAAATAACATGGCTATATACAGGGAGTAGAAAAATAACATGGCTATATACAGGAGTATAAAATAACATGGCTATATACAGGGAGTAGAAAATAACATGGCTATATACAGGAGTAGAAAATAACATGGCTATATACAGGAGGAGAAAATAACATGGCTATATACAGGGAGTAGAACATAACATGGCTATATACAGGAGTATAAAATAACATGGCTATATACAGGAGTAGAAAATAACATGGCTATATACAGGGAGTAGAACATAACAGAAAATAACATGGCTATATACAGGAGTAGAAAATAACATGGCTATATACAGGAGTAGAACATAACATAGAAAATAACATGGCGATATACAGGAGTAGAAAATAACATGGCTATATACAGGAGTATAAAATAACATGACTATATACAGGGAGTAGAAAATAACATGACTATATACAGGGAGTAGAACATAACATGACTATATACAGGGAGTAGAAAATAACATGACTATATACAGGAGTAGAAAATAACATGACTATATACAGGAGTAGAAAATAACATGGCTATATACAGGAGTAGAAAATAACATGACTATATACAGGGAGTAGACAATAACATGGCTATATACAGGGAGTAGAAAATAACATGACTATATACAGGGAGTAGAAAATAACATGGCTATATACAGGGAGTAGAAAATAACATGGCTATATACAGGGAGTAGAAAATAACATGGCTATATACAGGGAGTAGAAAATAACATGACTATATACAGGGAGTAGAAAATAACATGACTATATACAGGGAGTAGAACATAACATGACTATATACAGGGAGTAGAAAATAACATGACTATATACAGGGAGTAGAAAATAACATGACTATATACAGGGAGTAGAAAATAACATGGCTATATACAGGGAGTAGAAAATAACATGACTATATACAGGGAGTAGAACATAACATAGAAAATAACATGGCGGCGATATACAGGGAGTAGAAAATAACATGACTATATACAGGGAGTAGAAAATAACATGACTATATACAGGGAGTAGAAAATAACATGGCTATATACAGGGAGTGTAAAATAACATGACTATATACAGGGAGTAGAAAATAACATGGCTATATACAGGAGTAGAAAATAACATGACTATATACAGGAGTAGAAAATAACATGGCTATATACAGGAGTATAAAATAACATGGCTATATACAGGAGTAGAACATAACATGGCTATATACAGGGAGTAGAACATAACATAGAAAATAACATGACTATATACAGGGAGTAGAAAATAACATGGCTAAATACAGGGAGTAGAAAATAACATAGAAAATAACATGGCTATATACAGGGAGTAGAAAATAACATGGCTATATACAGGGAGTAGAAAATAACATAGAAAATAACATGGCTATATACAGGGAGTAGAAAATAACATAGAAAATAACATGGCTATATACAGGGAGTAGAAAATAACATGGCTATATACAGGGAGTATAAAATAACATAGAAAATAACATGGCTATATACAGGGAGTAGAAAATAACATAGAAAATAACATGGCTATATACAGGGAGTAGAAAATAACATAGAAAATAACATGGCTATATACAGGGAGTAGAAAATAACAGAAAATAACATGGCTAAATACAGGGAGTAGAAAATAACATAGAAAATAACATGGCTATATACAGGAGTAGAAAATAACATGGCTATATACAGGAGTATAAAATAACATAGAAAATAACATGGCTATATACAGGGAGTAGAAAATAACATAGAAAATAACATGGCTATATACAGGAGTAGGAAATAACATAGAAATAACATGGCTATATACAGGAGTAGAAAATAACATGGCTATATACAGGAGTAGAAAATAACATAGAAAATAACATGGCTATATACAGGGAGTAGAAAATAACATAGAAAATAACATGGCTATATACAGGAGTAGGAAATAACAGAAATAACATGGCTATATACAGGGAGTAGAAAATAACATGGCTATATACAGGAGTAGAAAATAACATAGAAAATAACATGGCTATATACAGGAGTATAAAATAACATGGCTATATACAGGAGTAGAAAAATAACATGGCTATATACAGGGAGTATAAAATAACATGGCTATATACAGGAGTAGAAAATAACATGGCTATATACAGGAGTAGAAAATAACATGGCTATATACAGGAGGAGAAAATAACATGGCTATATACAGGAGTAGAACATAACATGGCTATATACAGGAGTATAAAATAACATGGCTATATACAGGAGTAGAAAATAACATGGCTATATACAGGAGTAGAACATAACAGAAAATAACATGGCTATATACAGGAGTAGAAAATAACATGGCTATATACAGGGAGTAGAACATAACATAGAAAATAACATGGCGATATACAGGAGTAGAAAATAACATGGCTATATACAGGAGTATAAAATAACATGACTATATACAGGGAGTAGAAAATAACATAGAAAATAACATGGCTATATACAGGAGTAGAAAATAACATAGAAAATAACATGGCTATATACAGGAGTAGAAAATAACAGAAAATAACATGGCTAAATACAGGGAGTAGAAAATAACATAGAAAATAACATGGCTATATACAGGAGTAGAAAATAACATGGCTATATACAGGAGTATAAAATAACATAGAAAATAACATGGCTATATACAGGGAGTAGAAAATAACATAGAAAATAACATGGCTATATACAGGAGTAGGAAATAACATAGAAATAACATGGCTATATACAGGGAGTAGAAAATAACATGGCTATATACAGGAGTAGAAAATAACATAGAAAATAACATGGCTATATACAGGAGTAGAAAATAACATAGAAAATAACATGGCTATATACAGGAGTAGGAAATAACAGAAATAACATGGCTATATACAGGGAGTAGAAAATAACATGGCTATATACAGGAGTAGAAAATAACATAGAAAATAACATGGCTATATACAGGAGTATAAAATAACATGGCTATATACAGGGAGTAGAAAAATAACATGGCTATATACAGGGAGTATAAAATAACATGGCTATATACAGGGAGTAGAAAATAACATGGCTATATACAGGGAGTAGAAAATAACATGGCTATATACAGGGAGGAGAAAATAACATGGCTATATACAGGGAGTAGAACATAACATGGCTATATACAGGGAGTATAAAATAACATGGCTATATACAGGGAGTAGAAAATAACATGGCTATATACATGGAGTAGAACATAACATAGAAAATAACATGGCTATATACAGGGAGTAGAAAATAACATGGCTATATACAGGGAGTAGAACATAACATAGAAAAAAACATGGCGATATACAGGGAGTAGAAAATAACATGGCTATATACAGGGAGTATAAAATAACAGGACTATATACAGGGAGTATAAAATAACATGGCTATATACAGGGAGTATAAAATAACATGACTATATAGAGGGAGTATAAAATAACATGACTATATACAGGAGTAGAACATAACATGACTATATACAGGAGTAGAAAATAACATGACTATATACAGGGAGTAGAAAATAACATGACTATATACAGGGAGTAGAAAATAACATGGCTATATACAGGAGTAGAAAATAACATGACTATATACAGGAGTAGAAAATAACATGGCTATATACAGGAGTAGAAAATAACATGACTATATACAGGGAGTAGAAAATAACATGACTATATACAGGAGTAGAAAATAACATAGAAATAACATGGCTATATACAGGAGTAGAAAATAACATGGCTATATACAGGAGTAGGAAATAACATAGAAATAACATGGCTATATACAGGAGTAGAAAATAACATAGAAAATAACATGGCTATATACAGGAGTAGAAAATAACATAGAAATAACATGGCTATATACAGGAGTAGAAAATAACATGGCTATATACAGGAGTAGAAAATAACATAGAAAATAACATGGCGATATACAGGAGTAGAAAATAACATGACTATATACAGGAGTAGAAAATAACATAGAAATAACATGGCTATATACAGGAGTAGAAAATAACATGACTATATACAGGGAGTAGAACATAACATAGAAAATAACATGGCGATATACAGGAGTAGAAAATAACATGACTATATACAGGGAGTAGAAAATAACATGACTATATACAGGGAGTAGAAAATAACATGGCTATATACAGGAGTGTAAAATAACATGACTATATACAGGGAGTAGAAAATAACATGGCTATATACAGGAGTAGAAAATAACATGACTATATACAGGAGTAGAAAATAACATGGCTATATACAGGAGTATAAAATAACATGGCTATATACAGGAGTAGAACATAACATGGCTATATACAGGAGTAGAACATAACATAGAAAATAACATGACTATATACAGGGAGTAGAAAATAACATGGCTAAATACAGGAGTAGAAAATAACATAGAAAATAACATGGCTATATACAGGAGTAGAAAATAACATGGCTATATACAGGAGTAGAAAATAACATAGAAAATAACATGGCTATATACAGGAGTGAAAATAACATAGAAAATAACATGGCTATATACAGGAGTAGAAAATAACATGGCTATATACAGGAGTATAAAATAACATAGAAAATAACATGGCTATATACAGGGAGTAGAAAATAACATAGAAAATAACATGGCTATATACAGGAGTAGAAAATAACATAGAAAATAACATGGCTATATACAGGAGTAGAAAATAACAGAAAATAACATGGCTAAATACAGGAGTAGAAAATAACATAGAAAATAACATGGCTATATACAGGAGTAGAAAATAACATGGCTATATACAGGAGTATAAAATAACATAGAAAATAACATGGCTATATACAGGAGTAGAAAATAACATAGAAAATAACATGGCTATATACAGGAGTAGGAAATAACATAGAAATAACATGGCTATATACAGGAGTAGAAAATAACATGGCTATATACAGGAGTAGAAAATAACATAGAAAATAACATGGCTATATACAGGGAGTAGAAAATAACATAGAAAATAACATGGCTATATACAGGAGTAGGAAATAACAGAAATAACATGGCTATATACAGGAGTAGAAAATAACATGGCTATATACAGGAGTAGAAAATAACATAGAAAATAACATGGCTATATACAGGGAGTATAAAATAACATGGCTATATACAGGAGTAGAAAAATAACATGGCTATATACAGGAGTATAAAATAACATGGCTATATACAGGAGTAGAAAATAACATGGCTATATACAGGAGTAGAAAATAACATGGCTATATACAGGAGGAGAAAATAACATGGCTATATACAGGAGTAGAACATAACATGGCTATATACAGGAGTATAAAATAACATGGCTATATACAGGAGTAGAAAATAACATGGCTATATACAGGGAGTAGAACATAACAGAAAATAACATGGCTATATACAGGGAGTAGAAAATAACATGGCTATATACAGGAGTAGAACATAACATAGAAAATAACATGGCGATATACAGGAGTAGAAAATAACATGGCTATATACAGGGAGTATAAAATAACATGACTATATACAGGGAGTAGAAAATAACATGACTATATACAGGGAGTAGAACATAACATGACTATATACAGGGAGTAGAAAATAACATGACTATATACAGGGAGTAGAAAATAACATGACTATATACAGGGAGTAGAAAATAACATGGCTATATACAGGGAGTAGAAAATAACATGACTATATACAGGGAGTAGAAAATAACATGGCTATATACAGGGAGTAGAAAATAACATGACTATATACAGGGAGTAGAAAATAACATGGCTATATACAGGGAGTAGAAAATAACATAGAAATAACATGGCTATATACAGGGAGTAGAAAATAACATGGCTATATACAGGGAGTAGGAAATAACATAGAAATAACATGGCTATATACAGGGAGTAGAAAATAACATAGAAAATAACATGGCTATATACAGGGAGTAGAAAATAACATAGAAATAACATGGCTATATACAGGGAGTAGAAAATAACATGGCTATATACAGGGAGTAGAAAATAACATAGAAAATAACATGGCTATATACAGGGAGTAGAAAATAACATAGAAAATAACATGGCTATATACAGGGAGTAGGAAATAACATAGAAATAACATGGCTATATACAGGGAGTAGAAAATAACATGGCTATATACAGGGAGTAGAAAATAACATAGAAAATAACATGGCTATATACAGGGAGTATAAAATAACATGGCTATATACAGGGAGTAGAAAAATAACATGGCTATATACAGGGAGTATAAAATAACATGGCTATATACAGGAGTAGAACATAACATGGCTATATACAGGGAGTATAAAATAACATGGCTATATACAGGAGTAGAAAATAACATGGCTATATACAGGAGTAGAAAATAACATGACTATATACAGGGAGTAGAAAATAACATGGCTATATACAGGAGTAGAACATAACATGGCTATATACAGGAGTATAAAATAACATGGCTATATACAGGAGTAGAACATAACATGGCTATATACAGGGAGTATAAAATAACATGGCTATATACAGGGAGTAGAAAATAACATGGCTATATACAGGGAGTAGAACATAACATAGAAAATAACATGGCGATATACAGGGAGTAGAAAATAACATGGCTATATACAGGAGTATAAAATAACATGACTATATACAGGAGTAGAACATAACATGACTATATACAGGAGTAGAAAATAACATGACTATATACAGGAGTAGAAAATAACATGACTATATACAGGGAGTAGAAAATAACATGGCTATATACAGGAGTAGAAAATAACATGACTATATACAGGGAGTAGAAAATAACATGGCTATATACAGGGAGTAGAACATAACATAGAAAATAACATGGCGATATACAGGAGTAGAAAATAACATGGCTATATACAGGAGTAGAAAATAACATGACTATATACAGGGAGTAGAACATAACATGACTATATACAGGGAGTAGAAAATAACATGACTATATACAGGAGTAGAAAATAACATGACTATATACAGGGAGTAGAAAATAACATGGCTATATACAGGAGTAGAAAATAACATGACTATATACAGGGAGTAGAAAATAACATGGCTATATACAGGAGTATAAAATAACATGACTATATACAGGAGTATAAAATAACATGACTATATACAGGAGTAGAAAATAACATGGCTATATACAGGGAGTAGAAAATAACATGGCTATATACAGGGAGTAGAAAATAACATAGAAAATAACATGACTATATACAGGGAGTAGAAAATAACATGACTATATACAGGGAGTAGAACATAACATGACTATATACAGGGAGTAGAAAATAACATGACTATATACAGGGAGTAGAAAATAACATGACTATATACAGGGAGTAGAAAATAACATGGCTATATACCGGGAGTAGAACATAACATAGAAAATAACATGGCTATATACAGGGAGTAGAACATAACATAGAAAATAACATGGCGATATACAGGGAGTAGAAAATAACATGGCTATATACAGGGAGTATAAAATAACATGACTATATACAGGGAGTAGAAAATAACATGGCTATATACAGGGAGTATAAAATAACATGACTATATAGAGAGAGTATAAAATAACATGACCATATACAGGGAGTAGAAAATAACATGGCTATATACAGGGAGGAGAAAATAACATGGCTATATACAGGGAGTAGAAAATAACATGGCTATATACAGGGAGTAGAAAATAACATGACTATATACAGGGAGTAGAAAATAACATGGCTATATACAGGGAGTAGAACATAACATAGAAAAAAACATGGCGATATACAGGGAGTAGAAAATAACATGGCTATATACAGGGAGTATAAAATAACAGGACTATATACAGGGAGTATAAAATAACATGGCTATATACAGGGAGTATAAAATAACATGACTATATAGAGGGAGTATAAAATAACATGACCATATACAGGGAGTAGAAAATAACATGGCTATATACAGGGAGGAGAAAATAACATGGCTATATACAGGGAGTAGAAAATAACATGGCTATATACAGGGAGTAGAAAATAACATGGCTATATACAGGGAGTAGAAAATAACATGGCTATATACAGGGAGTAGAAAATAACATGACTATATACAGGGAGTAGAAAATAACATAGAAATAACATGGCTATATACAGGGAGTAGAAAATAACATGGCTATATACAGGGAGTAGAAAATGACATGGCTATATACAGGGAGTAGAAAATAACATGACTATATACAGGGAGTAGAAAATAACATGACTATATACAGGGAGTAGAAAATAACATGACTATATACAGGGAGTAGAAAATAACATAGAAAATAACATGACTATATACAGGGAGTAGAAAATAACATGGCTATATACAGGGAGTAGAAAATAACATGACTATATACAGGGAGTAGAAAATAACATAGAAAATAACATGGCGATATACAGGGAGTAGAACATAACATAGAAAATAACATGACCATATACAGGGAGTAGAAAAATAACATGACCATATACAGGGAGTAGAACATAACATAGAAAATAACATGGCGATATACAGGGAGTAGAAAATAACATGACTATATACAGGGAGTAGAAAATAACATGACCATATACAGGGAGTAGAAAATAACATAGAAAATAACATGACCATATACAGGGAGTAGAAAATAACATGGCTATATACAGGGAGTAGAAAATAACATGACTATATACAGGGAGTAGAACATAACATAGAAAATAACATGGCGATATACAGGGAGTAGAAAATAACATGACTATATACAGGGAGTAGAACATAACATAGAAAATAACATGACTATATACAGGGAGTAGAAAATAACATGACTATATACAGGGAGTAGAAAATAACATGGCTATATACAGGGAGTGTAAAATAACATGACTATATACAGGGAGTAGAAAATAACATGGCTATATACAGGGAGTAGAACATAACATAGAAAATAACATGGCTATATACAGGGAGTAGAAAATAACATGGCTATATACAGGGAGTAGAAAATAACATGACTATATACAGGGAGTAGAAAATAACATGGCTATATACAGGGAGTATAAAATAACATGGCTATATACAGGGAGTAGAACATAACATGGCTATATACAGGGAGTAGAACATAACATAGAAAATAACATGACTATATACAGGGAGTAGAAAATAACATGGCTAAATACAGGGAGTAGAAAATAACATAGAAAATAACATGGCTATATACAGGGAGTAGAAAATAACATGGCTATATACAGGGAGTAGAAAATAACATAGAAAATAACATGGCTATATACAGGAGTATAAAATAACATAGAAAATAACATGGCTATATACAGGAGTAGAAAATAACATAGAAAATAACATGGCTATATACAGGGAGTAGAAAATAACAGAAAATAACATGGCTAAATACAGGGAGTAGAAAATAACATAGAAAATAACATGGCTATATACAGGGAGTAGAAAATAACATGGCTATATACAGGGAGTAGAAAATAACATAGAAAATAACATGGCTATATACAGGGAGTAGAAAATAACATAGAAAATAACATGGCTATATACAGGGAGTAGAAAATAACAGAAAATAACATGGCTAAATACAGGGAGTAGAAAATAACATAGAAAATAACATGGCTATATACAGGGAGTAGAAAATAACATGGCTATATACAGGGAGTATAAAATAACATAGAAAATAACATGGCTATATACAGGGAGTAGAAAATAACATAGAAAATAACATGGCTATATACAGGGAGTAGGAAATAACATAGAAATAACATGGCTATATACAGGGAGTAGAAAATAACATGGCTATATACAGGGAGTAGAAAATAAAATAGAAAATAACATGGCTATATACAGGGAGTATAAAATAACATGGCTATATACAGGGAGTAGAAAAATAACATGGCTATATACAGGGAGTAGAAAATAACATGGCTATATACAGGGAGTAGAAAATAACATGGCTATATACAGGGAGTAGAAAATAACATGGCTATATACAGGAGTAGAACATAACATGGCTATATACAGGAGTATAAAATAACATGGCTATATACAGGAGTATAAAATAACATGACTATATACAGGAGTAGAAAATAACATGGCTATATACAGGAGTATAAAATAACATGACTATATAGAGGGAGTATAAAATAACATGACCATATACAGGGAGTAGAAAATAACATGGCTATATACAGGAGGAGAAAATAACATGGCTATATACAGGAGTAGAAAATAACATGGCTATATACAGGGAGTAGAAAATAACATGGCTATATACAGGGAGTAGAAAATAACATGGCTATATACAGGGAGTAGAAAATAACATGGCTATATACAGGAGTAGAAAATAACATGGCTATATACAGGAGTAGAAAATAACATGGCTATATACAGGAGTAGAAAATAACATGGCTATATACAGGGAGTAGAAAATAACATGGCTATATACAGGGAGTAGAAAATAACATGGCTATATACAGGGAGTAGAAAATAACATGGCTATATACAGGGAGTAGAAAATAACATGGCTATATACAGGGAGGAGAAAATATCATGGCTATATACAGGGAGTAGAAAATAACATGGCTATATACAGGTAGTAGAACATAACATGGCATTTAGATGTCTAATGGCTTGGGGGTAGAAGCTGTTCAGGGTTGTGTTGGTTCCAGACTTGGTGCATTGTTACCACTTGCCGTGCGAGAGAGAAAGTCTGTGGCTTGAGTGGCTGGAGTCTTTTTAACAATTTTTGGGGGCTTCCTCTGACACCGCCTGGTATAGAGGCCCTGGATGGAAGGGAGTTCGGCCCCAGTGATGTACTGTAGCACGTTGCTTGGTGATGCAGACAGTCAAGAAGCTCTCAACAGTGCAGTTGTAGAACTTTTTGAGGATCTGAGGGCCCATGCCAAATCTTTATAGTCAATGAACAGCATTCTCACGTAGGTGTTCCTTTTGTCCAAGTGTGAAAGGGCAGTGTGGAGTGTAATAGAGATTGCGTCATCTGTGGAACTGTTGGTGCGGTTTGCACTTTTGAGTGGTTCCAGGGTGTCTGGGATGATAGTGTTGATGTGAGCCCCCTTCAAACGATTTCATAGCTACAAATCAAATCGCGTGGTCACATACACGTGTTTAGCAGATGTTATTGCGGGTGTAGCGAAATACTTGTGCTTCTAGTTCCGACTAGAGTTGCAAAGGGTCGGAAGTTAAGTCCTGGAATTTTGGGAATTTTGCTTAAATTCATCAAAAAAATTGCTTACAACAGTGAACCTTTTTTTTGTGGGATACACAAAGGCAATTCTAGGTCTTGTGACATATTTTGGTTAAACTATCCCCAATTCAATGGAATTGCATCCCTCTGCATGCACAGTGCATTCTTCCATCACATGTACAGCTGATTCTCAAGATCTTGCACGCTAATGAGATGCTATTGAGCCCACACTACTACACTGTCTGAGCCAAGGACTACATGCTTTCTGGTAAGTTTTGATTACAATACTGCATGGGGTGATTAGTAGTAGCTTACAGCAAAGTGTGTTTAAATAATTTCTAACTTGTTAACAATTTCTGCTTGTTATTTTTTTCTACCATTTACCTGTGCAAGGTATTTTTTTATTATTCTTATTATTTTTTACAATTTATTTTTCTACTCTTTACAGGAAAATGCCACGGGCACTATCTGAGGTGTGGAGACATTTCACTGCAGCTAATGTAGAAGGAAATCTGTGTACATTTGCAAATACTGTGCAAAATCTTATGTGAAGAATGCAACAAAGATGCAGTGTCATCTGGCCAAGTGCATGAAGTTCATAACAAGCAACCTCTGACAAAAGTCTCTCTACTTCTATTTGAGGTGAAAATTATGAATCAGACACCATATTGATAGCAACAGCTCATGGTCCTCCTGGAATCACTCAATGGAGGAACGTAGTCAGAGAAATGCTGATGAATGTCTTGCTCGAGCTGTGCATGCAACTGATTCACCTCTGATGCTCACAGGCAATGTGTATTGGAAGAGATTTCTGAATGTTCTTTGCCCAGCATACACCCCTCCAACCAGACATGCTTTATCTACTATTTTGCTGGATGCAGAGTTCAACAGAGTTCATGTGAAGGTCAAGCAAATCATAGAGAAAGCAGACTGTATTACAATCATCTCTAATGGGTGGTCGAATGTTCGTGGGCAAGGACTAATGAACTACATCTCAACTAGTATTCTACAAGAGCACAGATACAAGGGACAACAGACATACCGGTCTCTGCATTGCAGATGAGCTGAAGGACGTCATCAATGACCTTGGACCACAGGAGGTATTTGCACTGGTGACAGACAATGCTGCGAACATGAAGGTTGCTTGGTCTAAAGTGGAGGAGTCCTACCCTCACATCACACCCATTGGCTGTGCTGCTCATGCATTGAATCTGCTCCTCAAGGACATCATGGCACTGAAAACAATGGATACTCTACAAGAGAGCCAAGGAAATGGTTAGGTATGTGAAGGGTCATCAAGTTATAGCAGCAATCTATCTCACCAAGCAAAGTGAGAAGAATAAGAGCACCACATTGAGGCTGCCCAGCAACACCATTGGGGTGGTGTTGTCATCATGTTTGACAGTCTCCTGGTGGGGGTGGAGTCCCTCCCAAGAAATCAAGTCTTCCGATATGGACATGTCCATCAAGAGGATCCTCCTGGATTATATATTTTGGGAGAGAGTGGTAAGCACCCTGAAACTTCTGAAACCTATAGCAGTAGCCATTGCACGGATTGAGGGAGGCAATGCCATTCTGTCTGATGTTCAGACTCTGCTTGCAGATGTAAGAGAAGAAATCCGTACTGCCCTGCCCACTTCACTGTTGCTCCAAGCAGAGGAAACTGCAGTTCTGAAATACATCAAAAAGCATGAAGACTTCTGCCTGAAGCCCATACACGCCGCAGTGTACTAGTTGGACCCCGAGTATGCTGGCAAGAGCATCCTGTCTGGTGCAGAGATCAACAAGGCCTATGGTGTCATCACTACCGTGTCTCGCCACCTTGGCCTGGATGAGGGCAAGGTTCTTGGCAGTCTGGTGAAGTACACTTCCAAGCAAGGGCTTTGGGATGGAGATGCAATATGGCAGTCGTGCCAACATATCTCATCAGCCAGCTGGTGGAAAGGACTTTGTGGATCTGAGGTTCTTTCCCCTGTTGCCTCCATCATCATCAAATCAAAGTTTATTTGTCACGTGCGCCAAATACAACAGGTGTAGACCTTAGAGTGAAATGCTTACTTACAGGCTCTAACCAATAGTGCAAAAAAGGTGTTAGGTGAACAATGTTTAAATAAAGAAATAAAACAACAGTAAAAAGACAGGCTATATACAGTAGCGAGGCTACATACAGACACCGGTTAGTCAGGCTGATTGAGGTAGTATGTACATGTAGATCTGGTTAAAGTGACTATGCATATACGATGAACATAGAGTAGCAGTAGCGTAAAAGAGGGGTTGGCGGGTGGTGGATGGCGGGACACAATGCAGAGAGCCCGCTTAGCCAATATGCGGGAGCACTGGTTTTTCGGCCCAATTGAGGTAGTATGTACATGAATGTATAGTTAAAGTGACTATGCATATATGATAAAAAGAGAGTAGCAGCAGTGTAAAAAGAGGGTTTGGGGGTGTTTGGGGGGGGACACAATGCAAATAGTCCGGGTAGCCATTTGATTACCTGTTCAGGAGTCTTATGGCTTGGGGGTAAAAACTGTTGAGAAGCCTTTTTGTCCTAGACTTGGCACTCCGGTACCGCTGTCCATGCAGTAGTGGAGATAAGTCTATGACTGGAGCGGCTGGGGTCTTTGACAATTTTTAGGGCCTTCCTCTGACACCACCTGGTGTAGAGGTCCTGGATGGCAGGCAGCATAGCATTCTAGTTTGTTGTTGATGTGGACACCAACGAATTTGAAGCTCTCAACCTGCTCCACTACAGCCCCGTCGATGAGAATGGGGGCGTGCTCGGTCCTCCTTTTCCTGTAGTCCACAATCATCTCCTTAGTCTTGGCTACGTTGAGGAATAGGTTGTTATTCTGGCACCACGTGGCCAGGTCTCTGACCTCCTCCCTATAGGCTGTCTCATTGTTGTCTTATGATCAGGCCTACCACTGTTGTGTCGTCAGCAAAATGAATGATGGTGTTGGAGTCATGCTTGGCCATGCAGTCGTGGGTGAGTACAGGAGGGGACTGAGCACACATCCCTGTTGAGCTCCAGTGTTGAGGATCAGCGTGGCAGATGTGTTGCTACCTACCCTCACAACCTGGGGGCGGCCCGTCAGGAAGTCCAGGATCCAGTTGCAGAGGGAGGTGTTTAGTCCCAGGATCCTTAGCTTAGTGATGAGCTTTGAGGGTACTATGGTGTTGAAATCTGAGCTGTAGTCAATGAATAGCATTCTCATATAAGTGTTCCTTTTGTCCAGGTGGGAAAGGGCAGTGTGGAGTGCAATAGAGATTGCATCATCTGTGGATCTGTTGGTGCGGTATGCAAATTGAAGCGGGTCTAGTGTTTCTGGGATAATGGTGTTGATGTGAGCCATTACCAACCTTTCAAAGCACTTCATGGCTACGGACGTGAGTGCCACGGGTCTGTAGTCATTTAGGCAGGTTGCCTTTGTGTTCTTGGGCACAGGGACTATGGTGGTCTGCTTGAAACATGTTGGTATTACAGACTCAATCAGGGACATGTTGAAAATGTCAGTGAAGACACCTGCCAGTTGGTCCAGGGCACACGTCCCGGTAATCCGTCTTGCTCCGCAGCCTTTTGTATGTTGACCTGTTTAAAGGTCTTACTCAAGTCGGCTACGGAGTGCGTGATTACACAGTTATCCGGAACAGCTGATGCTCTCTTGCATGCCCCAGTGTTGCTTTCCTCGAAGTGAGCATAGAAGTGATTTAGCTCGTCTGGTAAGCTCGTGTCACTGGGCAGCTCGCAGCTGTGCTTCCCTTTTGTAGTCTGTAATAGTTTGCAAGCCCTGCCACATAAGACTAGTGTCGGAGCCGGTGTAGTATGATTCAATCTTAGCCGTGTATTGACGCTTTGCCTGTTTGGTGGTTTGTCGCAGGGCATAGCATAATTTCTTGTAAGCTTCTGGGTTAGAGTCCCACACCTTGAAAGCTGCAGCTCTACCCTTTAGCTCAGTGCGAATGTTTCCTGTAATCCATGGCTTCTGGTTGGGGTATGTACGTACGGTCACTGAGGGGACGATGTCCTCGATGCACTTATTGATAAAGCCAGTGACTGATGTGGTGTACTCCTCAATGCCATCGGAAGAATCCCGGAACATGTTCCAGTCTGTGATAGCAAAACAGTCCTGTAGTTTAGCATCTGCTTCATCTGACCACTTTTTTATAGACCGAGTCACTGGTGCTTCCTGCTTTAATTTTTGCTTTTAAGCAGGAATCAGGAGGATAGAGTTGTGGTCGAATTTACCAAATGGAGGGCGAGGGAGAGCTTTGTGCGCGTCTCTGTGTGTGGAGTACAGGTGATCTAGAATTTTTTTCCTCTGGTTGCACATTTAACATGTTGATAGAGATTTGGTAGAACTGATTTAAGTTTCCCTGCATTAACGTCTCTGGCCACTAGGAGCGCTGTTTCTGGGTGAGTGGTTTCCTGTTTGCTTATTTCCTTATACAGCTGACTGAGTGCGGTCTTAGTGCCAGCATCTGCCTGTGGTGGTAAATAAACAGCCACGAAAATTATAGCTGAAAACTCACTAGGCGTGTAGTGTGGCCTGCAATTTATCACAATATACTCTACTTCAGGCGAGCAAAATCTAGATACTTCCTTAGATTTCTTGCACCAGCTGTTGTTTACAAATATACACAGACTGCCCCCCCTCGTCTTACCGGCATGTGCTGTACTATCTTTCCAGTGCAGCGTATATCCCGCTAGCTGAATATCCATGTCGTCAGTCAGCCACGATTCTGTGAAACATAGGATATTACAGTTTTTGATGTCCCGTTGGTAGGATATTCGTGATCGTACCTCGTCTAATTTATTGTCCAATGGTTGCACGTTGGCGAGTAGTATTGACGGTAACGGCAGCTTTCCCAGTTGCCTTCGCCGGGTCCTGGCCAGGCATCCGGCTCTTTGTCCTCTGTACCTGCGTTGCTTCCTCTTGCAAATAATGGGGATGTCGGTCCTGTGGGGTGTTTGGAGAATGTCTTGTGCGTCGTCTTTGTTGTAGAAAAAATATTTTTCTAATCCGAGGTGAGTGATTGCTGTCCTGATATCCAGAAGATCTTTTTTTCTCCGTAAGATACGGTTGCAGAAACATTATGTACAAAAGTTACAAATAACGCAAAAACCCCAACATAATAGCACAATTGGTTGGGTGCCCGTAAAACTGCTGCCATTTCTTTTTAATATTTCCAAATCCCATCAGCCCGCCTCAGAACGGTCCTTGTTTGGGAACACGCACACCAAAGCACGTAAACAGGCTGACCAATACAAGGGTTGAAAAATTGGTGGCCATCCGGGCAAATTTGTGTCTTTTTGAGCCTGACAACGAGCCTTTCCTTCCAAGGTTGGAAAGTGACAGTGAAGATGAGGCCTCAGAGTCTGATGTTCAATAGGTGGACATTGAGGAGGTCCAGGGAGAAGACATGGAAGCCTGAGAGGAAGACAACCAAAGCTTTAGTTTCTAGACTATCATTTTACAGATGTATGTTGAAAACATTTTTGGTAGATGCGATGGATCATTGGGGATCATTCAATATTCCCTTTCTTTTGTTGTTCAGTGAAATCATCCCATGTGAAGAGTCAACTCATTTAATTGAAGTTCAATTCGTAAATATTTTTTAAATGTTAATTTCTATTGGAATGACTTAATTCTTTTAATTGTCTACTTATGATAAGGTAAAAGGTATATGTTTCTGTCTCCATATGTTACGGTAAATTTATCCAATGCAAAAAACATCTACATTTAAATGATATTCCTTTGCATATATTTCCGTTAATTCCCATATATTCCTGTTAATTCCCATGGAACGTTTCCAACTCTGAATATTCCCCAACATGTGCAACCCTAGTTCCGACAGTGCAGCAATATCTAACAAGTAATATCTAACTATTTCACAACATGTACCCAATACACACAAATCTAATTAAAGGAATGGAGTTAGGAATATATAATTATATGGATGAGCAATGTTAGAGCGGCATAGACTAAGATACTGTAGAATAGTACAGTATATACAGTGGGGCAAAAAAGTATTTAGTCAGCCACCAATTGTGCAAGTTCTCCCACTTAAAAAGATGAGAGGCCTGTAATTTTCCTCATAGAGAAAACACTGAATAAAGAAAACACTGAACACTGAAACACTATACAAAAACAATAAACTAAATAACAACTGTGAAGCTAATGCGAACTGCGCTGAAACAAGCAATCAACATAGACAATCACCCACAAACAGTGCAACCCAGGCTACCTAAGTATGATTCTCAATCAGAGACAACTAATGACACCTGCCTCTGATTGAGAACCATACTAGGCCGAAACATAGAAATCCCCAAATCATAGAAAAACAAACATAGACTGCCCACCCAACTCACGCCCTGACCATACTAAATAAGTACAAAACAAAGGAAATAAAGGTCAGAACGTGACAATAAATTCATAAAAAATCCTACAATGTAATTTTCTGGATTTTTTTTCTCATTTTGTCTGTCATAGTTGAAGTGTACCTATGATGAAAATTTACAGGCCTCTCTCATCTTTTTAAGTGGGATAACTTACACAATTGGTGGCTGACTAAATACTTTTTTGCTCCACTGTACATGTAAGATGAGGAATGTAAGATATGTAAACATTTTTAAAGTGGCATTATTTAAAGTGACTAGTGTGCCATTTATTTAAGTGGCCAATAATTTAGAGTCTTTATGTAGGCAGCAGCCTCTCTGTGTTAGTGATGGCTGTTCAACAGTCTGATGGCCTTGAGATAGAAGCTGTTTTTCAGTCTCTGTCCCAGCTTTGAAACACCTGTACTGACCTTGCCTTCTGGATAGTAGCGGTGTGACCATGCAGTGGCTCAGGGGGTTGTTGTCCTTTGATCTTTTTGGCCTTCCGGTGACATTGGGTGTGAGCACTATGGGCGATAGTCATTTAGACAGCTTACCGTGGCGATCTTGGGCACAGGGACTATGGTGGTCTGCTTGAAGCAAATGTATTAAAGACTGGGTCAGGGAGAGATTGAAAATGTCAGTGAAGACACTTGCCAGGTGGTCAGCGCAGTATACATCCTGTAATTTGTCTGGCCTTGCAGCCTTGGGAATGTTAACCTGTTTAAAGGTCTTTCTCACATCGGCTACGTAGAGCGTGATTACATAGTCGTCCAGCTTGTTCTCTCACACGTAGTTCAGTGGTTTGTTTCGAAGCAAGCATTCAAGACATTTAGCTCGTATGGTAGGCTCATGTCACAGGGCAGCTAGTGGCTGGGTTTACCTTTGTAACTCGAGATTAGTTTGCAAGCCCTGCCACATCCGACGAGTGTCAGCCTGTGTAGTAGGATTGTAAGGGGTCCTGTATTGAAGCTTTTCCTGTTTGATGGTTCGTCGGAGGGTGTAGCAGGATTTCTTGTAAGCTTCCGGACAGCCATGACAGGGAGACATAGTAGAGTGGTAACACGTGTTCAAGCAGTTGCTCCCGATGCCACTTAGGTACACTGCAGCATCCATTGAGAGGCTCTCGCTGCCAAGGGAATGCCTGACAGCTTGAAAGATGTTTTGGACACCACAGTGAAAATGGTTAACTGTCTTAAAGCAAGGACCCTGAACTCTCGTATTTTCTGCATTATGCAATGATATGGGCAGCGACCATGTAACACTTTTACAACATACAGAAGGTCGCTGGTTATCAAGGGGCAAAGTATTGACGCGTTTTTTAAAATTGAGAGACAAGCTTAAAGTTTTCTTTACTGACCATCATTTTCACTTGTCTGACCACTTGCATGATGACGAGTTTCTCACATGACTGTCCTATCTGGGTGATGTTTTTTCTCACCTGAATGATCTGAATCTAGGATTACAGGGACTCTCCTCAACTATACTCAATGTGCGGGACAAAATTGAGGCTATGATTAAGAAGTTGGAGCTCTTCTCTGTCTGCATTAACAAGGACAACACCCAGGTCTTGTATGATTTTTTTGGTGTGCAAATGAACTCAAGCTTACGGACAATGTCAAATGTGATATAGCGAAGCATCTAAGTCCACTTACCAATATCTGAACAAGAGAGCCTCATTGAAATTGCAGCAAGCAGTTCTGTGAAAATGTAATTTAATCAGAAGCCACAGCCAGATTTCTATATAGGGCTGTGCTCAGAGTATCCTGCCTTGGCAAATTGCGCTGTTAAGACACTCAAGCGCCTTGGCAACCACGCACCAATGTGGAGAGTGGATTCTCGGCCCTCACTAGCATGAAACTAAATACAGGCACAGACTGTGTGTGGGAAATTATTTAAGACAGACTCTCTCCAATACAACCCAACATTGCAGAGTTATGTGCATCCTTTCAAGCACACCCTTCTCATTAACCTGTGGTGAGTTATTCACAATTTTCGATTAACAAATAAAGTTTTATATGTAAGGTGGCTAAATAAAGAGCAAAATTACTGATTATTATTTGTGCCCTGGTCCTATAAGAGCTCTTTGTCACTTCTCACGGGTTGTGACAAAAACTCACACTTAGTCTTATGTTTAATAAATGTATGGGAACCACTGCTCTAGAACTAAGCAACAGCTCTAGTTGACATTCCTGCAGTCAGTATGCCAATTTAACGCTCCCCCAAAACTTGAGACATCACGCACCAGACTTTGTTAACAAAGAGACACACACCTGCCTTTGAGTTTACGAGACGCTGTGATGCATAGAAAAAACAGCTAGATTTATATGAACCATGTCCCCGTTCAGCCACGACTCTGAAGCACAGGATATTACAGGTCTTCACGTCCAGTTGATAGGATAGTCTCGAACGGCTCTCGTCCAGTTTGTTCTCCAGTGATTGTACGTTCGCCAGCGGAACAGAGGGTAGAGGAGGTTTATTTACTCGTCGCCGTGGTTTCATTGAAGTAGAATTCTTCATTCAAATCTCTATTCTGATTTCCAGGTGCTCTTTTCAGTCATAGGAAACAATGGCAGAAACATTATGTCCAAAAAGAAATACACAAAATAACATAATTGGTCAGGAGCCCGTAAAATGGACACAACACATCCCAGCGGCGTTCTCTTTTACCTGACTAATGGATACATGCTCTATAGTTGAGCCGTCCATGATGAAGCCAAATCACATTTCACATAAAACTCTCTGGTTCCTTACCTATCTCTTGTACTGTATGAATCATGATCCTCCAGGAAAGCAATAATAATTATTTGATTCCTCTTAAAGCCTGTGTTCATAATCGTAGGAAGAAAAGGTCAGGACCAACACAATTATTCCATTCGGAGGCAATTACCATTATGCTGAAAATACACTGACACGGAAACACATGTATTGTGTTTTTATCTGTGGGCAAACCCAAGGTTAAGATCATAATCATAATTACATGGCGGTTTTAGAGCGTTATCACTGGTGAATTGGACCGGGGATTAATGAAATGACGTTTTAATTGATGACAGATTATCACACTGTTTATCCTCTGTCCTTGTCTAATCGTTCAGTCAGTCATTTGTAGTTGGCTGCTGGCATGCAGGGTAAGTGGCTCTACAGGGCCACTAGAAATGATAGGCATAGAGCCAGACCCATCTACCTTTCTGTTTTCTTGCTGATAAGGTGGTATTGCAGGGGACATTTGCGTGTCAAACCTATTTTTATTTCTTGATTGAGTCACTATGCTGTTTACTAGTATTGTTTCTCTGACTGTCCTCTGTCCTCAAGATTCCCTGTCTTGGCCCAGTCTCTGTTCTGCTACGGTCACCACTGATCTTGAACATGAACTCTCTTGCTGACTAGGTTCTGTAACTCTGTTCCCTTGTAAAACTCTGTCTGTAATCGAGATTAACTTCCGTTGTTAAACTGTGTGTGGTCACCCCCCTCCAGACAGTGCAGCCGAGAGATGCTACAGGTTTTCCGACTGCGTCAGCTGCACTGCCAACACCAACGGCTGCCAGTGGTGTGAAGACAAGAAGTGCATCTCTGCCTCCAACAACTGCACTGTGGTGAGTCTGCCTACAGGGGGCGGAAGTGAGACGGCACAATCACAGCTAAAGTTGTCAATAAATTACACAGCATGAATAGTCAGGTAGCTTAAAGCTTGCCTTCTCATACGTCACCACTTAACTGTTGTTGTAGACAAGTCATTATTATCTCCCCTGCTTGGCTAACTGTGTCAATGCTTTCCCCTGCTGTCTCCTCTATGTGTGTCTGTAGCTGACCCTGGAGCTAGCGCAGCAGCATAGAGGTCCTCTGTCCCTGGCCCCTCCCCCTTCCATGCTGTCTGATCACCAGCTCTCTGTGTGGAAGCAAGGGGCTAAGATGATGGGACATGTGGGTATTCCATACTGTTGCAGGGGCTTTGCTGTTAATGTCAATCCATCCTTTTCTGTTCTGCCAAAGCACAAATTGCAGCTTTACATTACCCCAATACTGTGAAGCAAATTCACCATAATAATAACAATGTTGACGTTTGTTACTTGTATTCTTTCTTCCCAGTCTGTGAGGAACTTCACCAAATGCCATGTGAGGAATGAACAGCTCTGCAGCAAGCTGGCCAACTGTAAGAGCTGCTCCCTCAACCTCCACTGTCAATGGGAGCTTCAGCAACAGGAGTGCCATGCCATCCCTGGTGAGAAAGAACACACACACACACACAAATGTCTTCCAAAACCTCCAAACAAGCAAGAACTTAGCTGACTACCTGTTTGACAGCTATAAGCAAGTTTGATTGATTGGAGAACTTGTGCCAATGTTTTATGCATAATTAACTAGGGTTGGGACTTGCCTGGGACCTCACAATACGATATTATCACAATACTTAGGTGCTGATGCGTATTGCGGTTCTCACGATTCTAAACTCAGCAAAAAAAGAAATGTCCTCTCACTGTCAAGTGCGTTTATTTTCAGCAAACTTAAACGTGCAAAAATGTGTCTGAACACAACAAGATTCAACAACTGAGACATACACTGAACAAGTTCCACAGACATGTGACTAACAGAAATGGAATAATGTGTCCCTGAACAAAGGGGGGGTCAAAATCAAAAGTAACAGTCAGTATCTGGTGTGGCCACCAGCTGCATTAAGTACTGCAGTGCATCTCCTCCTCATGGACTGCACCAGATTTGCCAGTTCTTGCTGTGAGATGTTACCCCACTCTTCCACCAAGGCACCTGCAAGTTTCCGGACATTTCTGGGGGGAATGGCACTAGCCCTCACCCTCCGATCCAACAGGTCCCAGACATGCTCAATGGGATTGAGATCCGGGCTCTTCGCTTGCCATGGCAGAACACTGACATTCCTGTCTTGCAGGAAATCACACACACCGATTGAGCAGTATGGCTGGTGGCATTGGCATTCTGGAGGGTCATGCAGGACGAGCCTGCAGGAAGGGTACCACATGAGGGAGGAGGATGTATTCCCTGTAACGCACAGCTTTGAGATTGCCTGCAATGACAAGCTCAGTCCGATGATGCTGTGACACACCACCCCAGACCATGACGGACCCTCCACCTCCAAATCGATCCCGCTCCAGAGTACAGGCCTCAGAGTACAACACTCATTCCTTCGATGGTAAACGTGAATCTGACCATCACCCCTGGTGAGAGAAAACTGCGACTCGTCAGTGAATAGCACTATTGTGGACAGTCTGAGCACTGATGGAGGGATTGTGCTTTCCTGGTGTAACTCGGGCAGTTGTTGTTGCCATCCTGTACCTGTCCCCCAGGTGTGATGTTCGGATGTACCGATCCTGTGCAGATGTTGTTACACGTGGTCTGCCACTGCGAGGAAGATCAGCTGTCCGCCCCGTCTCACTGTAGCACTGTCTTAGGTGTCTCACAGTACAGACATTGCGATTTATTTTCCTGGCCACATCTGCAGTCCTCATTCATACTTGCAGCATGCCTAAGGCACATTCACGTATATGAGCAGGGACCCTGGGCATCTTTCTTTTGGTGTTTTTCAGAGTCAGTAGAAAAGCCTCTTTAGTGTCCTAAGATTTCATAACTGTGACCTTAATTGCCTACCGTCTGTAAGCTGTTAGTGTCTTAATGACCGTTCCACGGGTGCATGTTCATTAATTGTTTATGGTTCATTGAACAAGCATGTGGAAACCCTTAACAATGAAGATCTGTGAAGTTATTTAGATTTTTATGAATTATCTTTGAAAGACCATACTGAAAAAGGTACATTTCTTTTTTTGCTGAGTTTGTGTGTGTGTGTGTGGTGTATATATATGTGAATTGCAAATTGAGTCTGTCCTTTGGCTTCAATGTAAAGTTATGAGTGATTAGCAAAAAGTGCTGCAATGTTTATCTGTGTATTGTTCTAAAGACTGTAACTCTAGCCAAGTGTTTGAATTCTTCACTAGTGCTCTGTCGTTAGTCATCTTTTCAATAGCCTTTTATGGAAAAAAGGGATTCTTTCTCAGTCTGATGAAAAGCATGTGATGGTATCCATTATCCAAACTATGAATGTAATCAGCGCAAGTCTTCGAAATAAGCAGAAAAATTGTTGTGATGAAACTGGAGTTGTTTTTCCTTTAATCTCTGCAAATTGTTGTTTTAATTAAGGTCCATGTAGTTCCTCCCACTCCCACTGTTTGACGTGTCTGTATGCTGGTGCTGGACAGACACATACCTGTGTATTCATGCAGGGTGGTCGATGCACGCCTCTTTGAAGAATAGTCCATCATTCTCTATCTTTATCTCAACTGACTAACATTGCCTGATTTCACACCATCAAATACTTGTCAGTTAACCTCACTTTTATATTTAAGCAATAAGGCATGAGGGGCTGTGGTATATGGCCAATATACCATGGCTAAGGGCTGTTCTTAAACACAACGCAACGCAATGTGCCTGAAAACAGCCCTTAGCCGTGGTATATTGGCCATATACCACAAACCTCCGAGGTGCCTTATTGCTATTATAAATTGGTTATCAACGTAATTAGAACAGTAAAAAATAAATGTGCTGTCATACCCGTGGTCAGCCAATCAGCATTCAGGGCTTGAACCGCCCAGTTTATTATTAACGATATATCAGTGTGCTGTGAGTTGCATATCAAATCCAGTTGATATGAGGGGTCTTGAGGCCAGGAGCAGATCTATGCACTATCCAATTGGGTGGCCCAGCACAGTCAGAAGCCTGGGTCTAAAGTACTTCTCTGTCCACAGCTCAGCTCTGTGGAGAAGGCTGGCACCATGTAGGGGAGGCATGCCTGAGGATCAACTCCAGCAGGGAGAGCTATGACAACGCCCAGCACTACTGTAAGAACCTGGATGGGAACATAGCCTCCCTCACCACCCCCAAGCAGGTGGACTTTGTACTGGACGAGCTGCAGAAGTACCAGCTACAGGAGAAGGTAAGGGAAACACCTCGGTTTATAATGGTGTGTTGTTTTGAACGTTGTCCTTCATGAAGTTCTGTCTTGAGGAATGCATTTTTTCCCAAGTCGAATGCCTAAGGAGTCGCCATGACAGTGGAACTTCTATTACACCCATGATGATCTGAAGCCAAAAATTGAACATGTGTCTTAGCTTGATTACTGATGAGTCAGTCCACACGTGATCCATTGGATATAGTGCCAACACCTGAGATTTCCGTGATCCCAACCCAACTTTTTGTATTTATTTTGTCAAGAGTCACACTTCCCGTTTAAATGCCCACCACACATGTCGGCTTTTCCAGTGATTGTGCTGTCAGAACTGAGAAGGATATGCAGGAGCAAGTATTTGACCGGTGTTATTATTTGAATGGTGCTCGAGGATCTCTCTCGATGGTTTTAGGGTGTTTAAGTAGCATGTTTCTGCTCTATGAATATTAACACTGTTCTTCATAATAAAGCTCATCTTTGATGTTTTAAGATGCAGCGGTAACAGGTATCCATCTTAGCTCTTTTCTGACAGTTATTTGGAAGGAGTTTATGCTCTCCGTGGCTACAATAATCACTTTTCTTTTCATCCAAGCAATTCATAATTTTTTATCCCAGTTGGCCTGTAATAGGGGATTTGAATTCAAGTGCATTTTCAGAGTACAGCAACAAGTGTTTCAGGATTTGAATCCTGGCGGTCTCCCTCGGTTACTCAAGTGTTCCGCTCTTGTAAATGTTCACTGTGTGATAGATCATAGCAGGTGTTGCCGGCTAATTAACCATTCATTACAGGTAAAACTTTTGAGACATTATTACCATTATGAAATAACTCATACACAGACATTTGTAAAAGTCTAATAAGTACCTTACTTTAATGACTCTGGCCTGTCTTGGTTTTATGGGTTAGTGTTGGCTGAGGTCGGCACTTTCACTGTAATTATAGCAATTTGCCCAACGGTTTGATTTAAGATTTCACATAAACATTACTTTGATCAAATATATATGATGTATTGTATGTTGGGAAATGAATAACATGCTTTCATACTGACTGACCCTCAACATGGAGATTAGAGAAAACTCTTGGCTTAGATTCCAGGCTCTCCATCCTTAACCTCTCTCTCTCTTTCTTCTTTCTCTCCCCATCTCCTTCTCATCTTTCTCTTTTTCTCTCCCTCTCTACCTCTTTTTCTCCCTCTCTCTACCTCTTTTTCTCCCTCTCTCTACCTCTTTTTCTCCCTCTCTACCTCTTTTTCTCCCTCTCTCTACCTCTTTTTCTCCCTCTCTCTACCTCTTTTTCTCCCTCTCTCTACCTCTTTTTCTCCCTCTCTACCTCTCTTTCTCCCTCTCTACCTCTTTTTCTCCCTCTCTCTACCTCTTTTTCTCCCTCTCTCTACCTCTTTTTCTCCCCTCTCTACCTCTTTTTCTCCCTCTCTCTACCTCTTTTTCCCCCTCTCTCTACCTCTTTTTTTTCTACCTCTTTTTCTCCCCCTCTCTACCTCTTTTTCTCTCCCCTTTTTCTCTACCTCTTTTTCTCCCTCTCTACCTCTTTTTCTCCCTCTCTCTCTCTTTTTCTCCCTCTCTCTACCTCTTTTTCTCCCTCTCTCTACCTCTTTTCTCCCCCTCTCTACCTCTTTTTCTCCCCCTCTCTACCTCTTTTTCTCCCTCTCTCTACCTCTTTTTCTCCCTCTCTCTACCTCTTTTTCTCCCTCTCTCTACCTCTTTTTCTCCCTCTCTCTACCTCTTTTTCTCCCTCTCTCTACCTCTTTTTCTCCCTTCTCTTTGTCCTGTAGAAGATAGCTCCGTGGGTGGGCCTGAGAAAGATCAACATCTCATACTGGGGCTGGGAGGACATGTCTCCCTTCACCAACTCCTCTCTGCAGTGGCTGACTGGAGAGCCCAGCGACTCAGGCTTCTGTGCCTACCTGGAGAGGGCAGAGGTGGCAGGGCTCAAGGCCAACCCCTGCACCGCCACCACCGACGGACTCATCTGTGAAAAACCAGTTGGTGAGAGAGGGACTGGGAGAGAGAGGGAGGGAGGGAGGTAGAGGGAAGGAGAGCTGGAGAATAATTGAGGTGGGGATGATTTGAACAATGAAGACTAAATACAGACTAATTCTCAAAGACACCTGCAAGCCTTGTGAATTCTAAGAAGCCTCCCTTGAACATGTGATTGATCCATTCAGCAGTTGCTAGTATGTGATCATTCTAAAGCTCAATCAGACACTATTGAATTAGAGATCTGTTGGAATGGCAAAGAAAAGTTTACATCCAGAAACCCGCTGTGTTGCCATCATCAGTGACAAGGGACAGAATTCACTAGTCTAGTGAATTTAAAAGGGGACAGATTGTATGCGGAGAGATACTGTATTGTTTTAGGAAGAGTAGTGGTACAACTGGAGAAGATCACAGCCCGGACTGTTTGACAGTAGCTGACCTTCCTCCCCATCATGGCCCCTCAGTGACCGACCTGTCCTACTCACACAAACACACATGTAAGGAAACTGGAATCAACAGGCTCATCTGACTCACGGTCTTTTTCCTGTCTGCTTTTAGCCCCACTGAACTATTCTAGAACTGATTTTAAGAGCCCAGAATAGCTGGGGAGCCCAAGCAAATGAATCCTTAAGTGTTCTGTTTTGGCCGCCGTCCCTCCCATAGCTCCGCTTTGTACAGACAGAGTAGAGGGGGAATGGGTAACAAAAGACACCCTGCAGTTTCTCATTACCGTTCTGCTTCCTCTCTCGCGGGGGTGTCTCCCACTCTGAAATAACTTGCCTGCCCTAACTCAGTTCAAATGATGGAGGTAGACTGAGGGAGGAAATTACTCTTGGTTACCGTCTACTCTTGAGTTAAATTACTTATTTAATGAATGGTTATGTGAGTACTTGCTGTAAAAAATACTCCGTCCAAGGTAGAGAGGAAATGTCTGCTTTAAACACTGCCGTTGATTTTCAGCACTACGTTCAGGCTGTGCACTGGACAGACGTGATGTAAATGTTACCTTATTTTCTCCTGTCTACAGTGAGCCCCAACCAGAGTGCCCGTCCGTGTAAGACGCCCTGCTCCCTGCGCACCACCTGTGCCAACTGCACCAGCCAGGCCATGGAGTGTATGTGGTGCAGCAGCACCCAGCGTTGTGTGGACTCCAACGCCTACGTCATCTCCTTCCCCTACGGACAGTGTCTGGAGTGGCAGACTGGAGACTGCGCCTGTGAGTATTCCACTGTGTGTGTGTTTTCAATACGACCCCCAAAAGGAATACAGTGGGGCAAAAAAGTATTTAGTCAGCCACCAATTGTGCAAGTTCTCCCACTTAAAAAGATGAGAGAGGCCTGTAATTTTCATCATAGGTACACTTCAACTATGACAGACAAAATGAGAAAAAAAGTCCAGAAAATCACATTGTAGGATTTTTTATGAATTTATTTGCAAATTATGGTGGAAAATAAGTATTTGGTCACCTACAAACAAGCAAGATTTCTGGCTCTCACAGACCTGTAACTTCTTCTTTAAGAGGCTCCTCTGTCCTCCACTCGTTACCTGTATTAATGGCACCTGTTTGAACTTGTTATCAGTATAAAAGACACCTGTCCACAACCTCAAACAGTCACACTCCAAACTCCACTATGGCCAAGACCAAAGAGCTGTCAAAGGACACCAGAAACAAAATTGTAGACCTGCACCAGGCTGGGAAGACTGAATCTGCAGTAGGTAAGCAGCTTGGCTTGAAGAAATCAACTGTAGGAGCAATTATTAGGAAATGGAAGACATACAAGGCCACTGCTAATCTCCCTCGATCTGGTGCTCCATGCAAGATCTCAAGATCACAAGAACGGTGAGCAAAAATCCCAGAACCACAAGGGGGGACCTAGTGAATGACCTGCAGAGAGCTGGGACCAAAGTAACAAAGCCTACCATCAGTAACACACTACGCCGCCAGGGACTCAAATCCTGCAGTGCCAGACGTGTCCCGATGCTTAAGCCAGTACATGTCCAGGCCCGTCTGAAGTTTGCTAGAGAGCATTTGGATGATCCAGAAGAAGATTGGGAGAATGTCATATGGTCAGATGAAACCAAAATACAACTTTTTGGTAAAAACTCAACGTGTTTGGAGGACAAAGAATGCTGAGTTGCATCCAGAGAACACCATACCTACTGTGAAGCATGGGGGTGGAAACATCATGCTTTGGGGCTGTTTTTCTGCAAAGGGACCAGGACGACTGATGTATCGAAATAATGAATGGGGCCATTTTGAGATTTTGAGTGAAAACCTCCTTCCATCAGCAAGGGCATTGAACATGAAACGTGTCTGGGTCTTTCAGCATGACAATGATCCCAAACACACCGCCCGGGCAACGAAAGAGTGGCTTCGTAAGAAGCATTTCAAGGTCCTGGAGTGGCCTAGCCAGTCTCCAGATCTCAACCCCATAGAAGATCTTTGGAGGGAGTTGTAAGTCTGTGTTGGCCAGCAACAGCCCCAAAACATCACTGCTCTAGAGGAGATCTGCATGGAGGCCAAAATACCAGCAACAGGTTGTGAAAACCTTGTGAAGACTTACAGAAAACATTTGACCTCCCATTGCCAACAAAGGGTATATAACAAAGTAGTAAGAAACTTTTGTTATTGACCAAATACTTATTTTCCACCATAATTTGCAAATAAATTCATTAAAAATCCTACAATGTGATTTTCTGGATTTTTTTCTCTCATTTTGTCTGTCATAGTTGAATTGTACCTATGATGAAAATTACAGGCCTCATCTTTTTAAGTGGGAGAACTTGCACAATTGGTGTCTGACTAAATACTTTTTTGCCCCACTGTATGTGCAAATGGATTATTGCAAACAATCTAAACAAATTTTATTTCTTTTTTTTAACCTTTATTTAACTAGGCAAGTCAGTTAAGGACAAATTCTTATTTTCAATGACGGCCTAGGAACAGTGGGTTAACTGCCTGTTCAGGGGCAGAACGACAGATTTGTACCTTGTCAGCACAGGGGTTTGAACTTGCAACCTTCCGGTTACTAGTCCAACGCTCTAACCACTAGGCTGCCCTGCCGCTGCTTGTCATCGTACCACTACTATTGACACTAATGCAAGTGACAGCATTACTCTGGTCAACAATAATGGTAGTTGGTAGAAAACCTCTTAGAGTAGAATTGATAGGTTGATGGATTTAATTGTTTATTTCAGCACCTTATACCTCTCTCTCGGGCTCTCACTCTCGCGCTCTCTCTCGCGCTCTCTCTTTGTCTTGCTCTTGGTCTCTCTGTGTCTCTCTCTGTCCCTTCCATATTCAGCTGAGTTCCTGTTTGTTAGTAGTGAATCCTTCAGGGTTAATGTAGCTCAGAGATATCAGATGTTTGTGGACTCGTTCTGCTCCACAGTCAGCAGGTGCTTCCACTTTTCTAGACTCTTAGGTGTATGCACTGTAGGTACTGCCGTGGGTACTATGGGAAAATCAATAACGTATCGATGTTTATCCAACTCAAATGAAAAATACATGTTTTCGAGTTTGTGTTTTCTTTGAGCTAAAAGCCCTCCGTTAAAGGTCTCAGATGTTCGATTGGTTCTGGGATTTTAACTTTCTCATGATATATAATTTTATGTCCGAAAATCCCCAGACTTTGTTACGAGATTAACAGTATGTGTTTTACACAATTGCTATTTTGAAAAGTCATGTCAAGCAGATGTTGGTACCAATAGTAACTTTTTGTGTGTCTGTTCTTGTAGTCAAATGCAACAAGTAACTTGCGGTCTGAGGACTCTGTTTTCATCATGTGAGCAATTAAACAGATGGGGGGTAGAGCTTTCACCACGTTTCGTCATGGTCACAATATGCCTGAACACCCCCTCATTATACCACGTCAGCGACAGTATTCACAGTGCATGTCATTGTTGTACTCAGTGCCATCACCAGGGGATTCTGAAGTCATTACCGTTCAGCTACTGTATCATGGTCAGTGTGCTTGTAGAGTATTTGTTTTATGGCCTGACATTTCTCACACTTAACACTCTACATGTCGGTTCTGAGATTTGGGGAATGAAATTAGGCAAATTGTTCTATTGTTTTTATTGTCCTCCAGAGTAATGCAACTCTCGGAAGCCTGACGATATGGGGCCAATCAGCATGTAAATGGGCTGTAGCGTCGTTGTGTACACTAAGCCCATATCATGCTTTTGTACTTCAGAACGTGGAGATAAATAAATATACTGTTACAGCCAAACACAGTGCGGCATTGTGCTAATGTCTTTTTGTTTTCAACATGTTAATTTAAAGAAATGTCATGGTTCGCCCTAGGATTATTTGATCAAGTTTAGTATGTTGCAGGTTTTTGTAGGGGGAGAGCAAATATACAAAACTCAATTGTTATTCGACTCCATTGCCAATGAGCTGCAGGATAGTGTGGTTCTTTGCCTGTTCTCTTCAGCTGAAAATCGTTTCCAAGGTTTTCCCATCAAGTTTGCCTTTTCTCTATCCACAGTAACTTTCTGTGTCTTTTTTTAGATAGATGATTTCTTGTGTTTTGGTTTGGAGGGGATATTGCGAGAAACAGGAAACAAGATTCACTATTTGGCGTACTAGCCACAGGATGTATTTATCTCGAAAGGCCGGGGGAGGTCAGCAACTCCAATCTGGCTGTACTCCTGAAAGAATGTCCCCCTGAACACAATGTGATTCTGCTGCTGTTCCTGGAAATGGTCTTTCTCCCCGTTAAGGTCACATTTCAGCAGGTAATTAGAACTCAGCCAGGCCCCTGTTCTCCTTAGTTAGGTTCAGCTTACCTCCTACACACGCTCTCGCACGCACACACAAAGGCACTTTGGCATCGAATGAGGGCAGTGCCCAGTTCTTTACATCTCAGAGTGATTCACCATCCCCATCCATCTGCCTGGAACACCTCCCAAATGTCCAGCAGCATTAACCTGACCGACACCTGCATATGTTCGTTAAGCAATCAACCATCGTCCCTGTGTGCTTTGAGCTCACACAGGGCGCTACAGACCAGCTTGAATATAAAGGGAATCAGGTGTGTGACTGAAGGACTTGAAAATACCCAAAGCATTCCTTACAGTAGGACACTTCAACGGCTGACCACCCAGGACCAGAAATAAAAAGGAGCTCTCTGTTTCTGCATAGCTCAGATCATTTGTCTCCATACAGATGCTACAGATCTGATGCTACAGAAGGATACAAGTCATTAGCAGTTCTTTAAAGACGATCCCAGCATCGTTTGAGAAAACAAAATATTTGTAGGTGTTTTAGGCTTCTGTTATGTGATCGACAGAGGTTGGGCTGGTTATGTTTCATTTAAAGTGTTCTCAATACACCTGGAAAAAGACAGGGTATGAACCTCCCGAAATATAAAGAAGATGGGAGTCAGAATGGTGAAAGAGTGTTGTGTATATGATTGCTTATAGAACTATCATCTCTGAGATGCATAAACCTAGCTTCATGCTTTTTGAAATGAGCGATTCTGCTTTTTGATTCTTGCTAACTTGGAGGTGCACTTTTGCTTGAACTTGAAACCAACTACAAGAGCCCTTTTGAGAAAGCCAAAAAAAGTGTTGGCGCTTAGGAAGACAATATTTCCACCCTGTGTAAACACTACTGCCTCTCTGAGGCCGGGTGAGAGGAGAGCTTCTGTTTTTCTAATTATGAAGCACAAGATTGTAGTTGGAGAAACAGACGAGAACCTAGAAATTAATCAGCAGCATGGTTGAATAATGCAACAGGGACAGACTCGGAAACACAGATTTTGGGGAGAAAAGTTCAGCTGAACACATCTGTGGCTTGTGGAAATGGGAGTGGATCAAAACCATATCTCCTGGCAAAAATTCAAATTCTACCGTTCATCCAGGAAAACTCACATGACAATAGAAAGGAACATCTTGGGTAACTCCCTCATACCTTTTGGTCTCATAGGGGTTATTTTTGAGTTAACTTGTGTGTCCTGCTTCAGGTGTGTTTCAAAGCTATTTGTTCATATTGTGGAGCTCACAACCAGTTGACTTGTTTAACTACTCCATGAAGGCCTAACCTGAGTCAATCATTTACATTCATATTGTATTATTGTTACACAGTATAAGCAGGCTATGAATATAGAATCACAATCACATTATTTCCTGTTACGCTCGACAACAAGTTCAAAGAAGGAAAAGAATAAAACAATTCATAAAGGTTCAATCGACCAGTCCAACTTCTCACACGCTCTGAATGAAAACCAATTTAACTAGCCCACCAAGCTTACCTCGGCTTCTGAATCCACTAAAGGAAATTATGGATGGAGATATTCTTTGTAAGCATTGAATGCTGTTTAATATGTATTTTCTAATTTCCCAGTAAAGCTTTCGTTTGAATGTCAGAAGCATTTTATGAATACCAATGTATCCTCAATAGAGACGACATTTATGGAATTCCATTTATTTAGGAAAGAAAAGGTCAAGCCACTGGAAAGTTTAAGCAACACAAAGAACTTTTTCACTGGATATGTCCTCAAGAAGAATGAAACGTTGACAAGGAAGTTAGAAGTGTATTGGTCCCAACTCTGCTTCGTCAAGGACAGGCAGTTAAGATTCTATGTTTGTCAGAGTCACTAACTAAATGTCTGTAGATACACACATTAGCTGTGCATGGGTAAAATCACTGGGGACGCCAATCCAGGAAATAAAAGCCATATTATAACATACAGTACCAGTCAAAGTTTGGACACCTTCTCATTCAAAGAGTTTTCTTTATTTTTACTATTTTCTACATTGTAGAATAATAATGAAGACATCAAAACTATGAAATAACACACATGGAATCATGTAGTAACTCAAAAAGTGTTATAAAATATATTTTGATTTGTTTATTTTTGTTTGTGATTCTATATTCATAGCCTGCTTATACTGTATAACAGTAATACAATATAAATGTAAATGATTGACTCAGGTTTGGCCTTCATGGAGTAGTTAAACAAGTCAACTGGTTGTGGCCTCAACAATATGAACAAGACTTTGTCTCTTCCTTTCCTGTGGCAGTCCTCATGAGAGCCAGTTTCATCATTGCGCTTGATGTTTTTTGTGACTGCACTTGAAGAAACTTTCAAAGTTCTTGAAATGTTCCGTATTGGCTGACCTTCATGTCTTAAAGTAATGATGGACTGTCATTTCTCTTTACTTATTTGAGCTGTACTTGCCATAATATGGATTTAGGATATCTTCTGTATACCACCCCTACATTGTCACAACAAAACTGATTGGCTCAAACGCATTAAGAAGGAAAGAAATTCCACAAATTACATTTTAACAAGGCACACCTGTTAATTGAAATGCATTCCAGGTGACTACCTCTTGAAGCTGGTTGAGAGAATGCCAAGAGTGTACAAAGCTGTCATCAAGGCAAAGGGTGGCTACTTTGAAGAATCTCAAATATAAAATATATTTTGATTTATTTACCAATTTTTTGGTTACTACATGATTCCATGTGTGTTATTTCATAGTTTTAATGTCTTCACTATTATTCTACAATGTAGAATAAAGAAACAAATAAAGACAAATCTGGAGAAGGTCTGTATGGAGGAGTGGGCCAAAATCCCTGCTGCAGTGTGTGCAAACCTGGTCAAGAACTACAGGAAACGTATGATCTCTGTAATTGCAAACAAAGGTTTCTGTACCAAAAATTAAGTTCTGCTTTTCTGATGTATCAAATACTTATGTCATGCAATAAAATGCAAATTAATTAATAAAAAATCATACAATGTGATTATCTGGATTTTTGCTTTAGATTCTGTCTCTCACAGTTGAAGTGTACCTATGATAAAAAAAAATTACAGACCTCTAGATGCTTTGTAAGTAGGAAAACCTGCAAAATCGGCAGTGTATCAAATACTTGTTCTCCCCACTGTATGTGTCAGAAATGTATTTGAAAGCAAGGTTGACATACAATACATGAAAGCTTATATGGAAAGAAAGTGCACCTCCATTGGGGCTTTTTGAGCTAACTTTGTCCTCTAAACTGACAGAACATCCTTACTTTCTGATTAAATTGCCGATGTTGCACATGTTAATATTCAGTAAATATATCACGCCGATAGAAGTTGTTTGGTCCTGGGGGGCTTTATCAAAGACATGAAGTGTTTTGTTGTCTAAACGTTGGGTCTGTTCTATGAACAGATATTCACCTCTCCCTTGGCCTAGGGGCTGTACTCGTCTGCCAACCACCTGCTTTTGTCAGGCAGTCCGACGGGTTCCAACATGGCTGCCACCCGCAGCCCTCTCCCTTCTCTGATAGACATAACCAAGGGCACGTTTCCTAAATGTTTGCAAAATGTCGCTCTTTGGTTGGAATCCTGAGTCAGAGTCCAGCTTTCAATCGATGATGTGAAGAGAGTGTAGTGCATTCGGAAAGTATTCAGACCCCTTCCCCTTTTCCACATTTTGTTATGTTACAGGCTTATTATAAAATGTATTCAATTAATTTTTCCCCTCATCAATCTACACACAATACCCCATAATGACAAAGCAAAAACAGTTTATTTTTTATTTTTGAGAAATGTTTGAAAATTCATCAATTAAAAATGGAAAAATCACATTTACAAAAGTATTCAGACCCTTAGTACTTTGTTGAAGCACCTTTGGCAGCGCTTACAGCCTTGAATCATCTTGGGTATGACACTACAAGCTTGGTACACCTGTATTTGGGGAGTTTCTCCCATTCTTCTCTGCAGATCCTCTCAAGCTCTGTCAGGTTGGATGGGGATTATCGCTGCACAGCTATTTTCAGGTCTCTCCAGAGATGTTTGATCGGGTTCAAGTCTGGGCTCTGGCTGGGCCACTCAAGGACATTCAGAGACTTGTCCCGAAGCCACTCCTGAGCTGTCTTGGTTGTGTGCGTACGGTTGTTGTCCTGTTGGTATGTGGAACCTTCACCCCAGTCTCAGGTCCTGAGCTCTCTGGAGCAGGTTTTCATCAAGGATCTCTGTACTTTGCTCCGTTCATCTTTCCCTCATCCCTGACTAGTCTCTCAGTCCCTGCTGCTGAAAAACATCCCCACCAGTATAGTAGTTTATTATAGTGCTGCCACCACCATGCTTCACCGTAGGGATGGTGCCAGGTTTCCTCCAGACGTGACACTTGCACTGTATGTAACAAGGGCTTACAGCACCATAATAAACTATACTTTATCAACTTCAATGTTGTTATCTCCAACTCAAGCCTTGATAACTCAGACAATAACCACTGTCCTAAAGGTGGGAATAATAATGAAAACCAATACATTTATACCCACCCTCTAATCCATTAAATAATGAACCCTCTGGATATTACAGTAAGAGTCAGTGGCTGTCTAGGAACGTATTAGAGTATAGCGTATAGCCCCCCAATGCCAACAGAAGGAATAAAGTAATGAGTAACATGTCTACTTTATTTATGTGGTGGATGGATGTAACAGTGGTTATTTATACTACGGGTGAATATTATCAAGATCAGACAAGTATTCTATTAGGGACTTTTCTGTGTCTGAATAATCTCTCTCTCTCTCTCTCTCTCTCTCTCTCTCTCTCTCTCTCTCTTGCTCTGTCTCGGTCTCTCTTTCTCTTGTAGCTCAGAACTGCTCGGGCCTGAGGACGTGTGGCCAGTGTTTGGATCAGGCAGAGTGTGGCTGGTGTGGAGACCCCACTAACACAGGGAAGGGCCAGTGTATGGAGGGGTCATACCGCGGGCCCATGAAAAGCCCCTCCAGACAGCCCAGAGACAGGGAGAGGGACAGAGACATGGTACTGGAGCCTGGTCTATGCCCCAGAGATAAAGGGTTTGACTGGGCCTACATCCACTGCCCTGGTGAGTCAACAGACACGCAGACAGACACGCAGACAGACAGAGCGAGAGAGACACGTCATGTAGCACATCAATACAACCATAAATGCACAAAAACACATTAGTATTCCATCCCTTGCCTTCACACTTAAAGCTATACATCTCCTCACACTTAAAGCAATACATCCCCTCTTCACACGTAAAGCTATACACCCAAACCCTCTTCACACTTAAAGCTATACACCCAAACCCTCCTCACACGTAAAGCTATATACCCAAACCCTCCTCACACTTAAAGCTATACACCCAAACCCTCCTCACACTTAAAGCTATGCACCCAAACCCTCTTGATTCTCTCTCCCTCCCTCTTCCCCAGCTTGTCAGTGTAACGGCCACAGTACGTGTGTGAACGGCAGTGCTTGTGAGCAGTGCAGGAACTTGACCACCGGACCGCAGTGCCAGACCTGCATGCCTGGTTACCATGGCGACCCCACTAACGGCGGGAAGTGCCAGGGTAAGTACAGTGATGGGTGCAGTGCACCAGAGTGGACTGGAGGGGCCAGTGTTTAAAGGTTTTGGCTCTGAGATCTGTGCGTCCTCCAAGAAGCAGACTGTTTGAACAACAGTAGAGCCAGAAACGACTGTGTTGAAAGATGCAGTAGACAGGCACTTCAGCAGCTCTGTTTTTAATCACAGTTCTATCAACCCTGTCCAGTCCTGTGGTGAACATTGTTATGAAACCCTGATCTGAGAAATGGAGACTATGATAGTGGGAAAGACAGAAAGAGTAGGAGGAAGAGAGTGAGAGAGCGTGAGAGAGAGGAAGGTATAATAACATAATTCTCCCACTGACAGGTGTGCGTTTTCCCCGCTTGGCGTATGACATTAAATCCCTCTTAATCATTTTCTTATATCTTGGAGTTGACTGGCGACGAACATGTTTGATAGATGCCTCCCCCCTCTCTCCTCCCCCCTCTCTCCTCCCTCTCTCTCCTCCCCCTCTCTCTCCTCCCCCTCTCTCCTCCCCTCTCTCTCCTCCTCTGTCTCTCTCCTCCCTCCATCACCCTCTCTCTCCTCCTCTGTCTCTCTCCTCTCTTCTCCCCCCTCTCTCTCCTCCTCTGTCTCGCTCCTCCCTCCATCACCCTCTCTCTCCTCCTCTGTCTCTCCTCCCTCCATCACCCCTCTCTCCTCCTCTGTCTCTCTCCTCCCTCCATCACCCTCTCTCTCCTCCTCTGTCTCTCTCCTCTCTCCTCCCCTCTCTCTCCTCTGTCTTTCTCCTCCCTCCATCACCCTCTCCTCCCTCCATCACCCTCTCTCTCCTCCTCTGTCTCTCTCCTCCCTCCATCACCCTCTCTCTCCTCCTCTGTCTCTCTCCTTCCTCCATCACCCTCTCTCTCCTCCTCTGTCTCTCTCCTCCCTCCATCACCCTCTCTCTCTCTAATAGGTTTAACACTGTCATGATTAAATGCAATTTATTAACTACCGTCCGTCATACCACCTTGTGTACCAGGCTGACTCCTGAGGACTGTGCCTATGGAGTCTGGTTCACTCCTCAGTTTTACAGAATACATGGATTTACATGGGCCTTAAGTCACTTATCTGATCCTTGAGAGACGGGGAGAGAGACAGGGAGAGCGAGTGGGAGAGAGATTGAGAGAGACCATCATCAAGTTTAAAATATGAGGTGCTCAGAGCTGCCCTTGTAAGAATGTAGAATAGAAGGATAGGGGGAGATGGAGGAGGAGAGATTACCCAGTCTGGTGTCCCCATGACCGATGAAGAGCTGACCTTGTACAATGTGACAGGGGGCTATGTGTGTGTGTGTGTTTTGAAGGAGTGTGTGTTTTCACATACGCTATGTGGTGAGGAGAATAGCCTTCCAAGTCTATCACTGACAGGTTCACCTTGTAGACACTGAAACCGTCTGCTCGCCCTGTCTAGCTTAACCCTGCCCAGTCTAGCTTGGTTTGACTCGCTGCAGGAGACCTCTCTCTGGGACTTGGAGTACTGAGAGGGAGAGACGAGCCTGTGGTGGGCTGTGCATGTCAATTGACTTTTGAAAGACAGACCAGCCTTGTGACATGACATGTTGTGTAGGGGTTGGAGAAGTGATTTGATAGAGCTTGGTGAGGGAATTTACTGTACAAGACCAAAACATACAATACCAGACAATACCAGACACTTTCTGTTACAATACCAAAACAAAGTAAGACAGCCAGTGTTGCGGGAGCTACAGTAAACCTGGTTGATGCAATGTACCACGGTAAGCGTTAGATCTCTTGTTGTGGTAGCCATGACTGATCTGTTTCTCCTTAAAGCTGTGGTTGTGCTTGTGTATCACTCTTCTGAAAACTTCTGGCTGGTGTACTTATTATTTTTGCTCTGGACAAGTGGCCGCTTAATAAGTCTGACTTTGTGTTTTTTTTCCACTAACTGCACTGTAGGCATACAGTCACACAAAAGTCATCCAGGGAGCCCCAGCAAGCTGATGGTTGTTGTTCTTTCAGTTTCTCTCTCCTTCTCCCTCTCCCTTTCTTCCTAAAGCCAGCACTGCAGAGTTCAATTAAAATGCTGTTTATTGCTTTTGGATATGGCATGCTGTGCTAGCCTGGTGAATTCCATTATAGGCTCTTGGTAGAGCCCCTTCAGCCACCTAGTCCCCCTCAGACCCTCTCTTTACACGTGTCCAACTTGCCTGTCTCTCTCTCGCTTTCTGTCTGTCTCTCTCGCGCTTTCTGTCTGTCTCTCTCTCGCTTTCTGTCTGTCTCTCTCTCGCTTTCTGTCTTGGTGTCTGTCTTGGTGTCTGTCTGTCTGTCTTGGTGTCTGTCTGTCTGTCTTGGTGTCTGTCTGTCTGTCTGTCTGTCTTGGTGTCTGTCTGTCTTGGTGTCTGTCTGTCTGTCTGTCTTGGTGTCTGTCTGTCTGTCTGTCTTGGTGTCTGTCTGTCTGTCTGTCTGTCTGTCTGTCTGTCTTGGTGTCTGTCTGTCTGTCTGTCTTGGTGTCTGTCTGTCTGTCTGTCTGTCTGTCTTGGTGTCTGTCTGTCTGTCTGTCTTGGTGTCTGTCTGTCTGTCTGTCTTGGTGTCTGTCTGTCTGTCTGTCTGTCTGTCTTGGTGTCTGTCTGTCTGTCTGTCTTGGTGTCTGTCTGTCTGTCTGTCTGTCTTGGTGTCTCGTTCTCTCTTTCTGCCTGTTTAAACAGTTTGTTTAATGGTCTCCAACCCCGAATTTCTTTGTGTGTGTTTTCGCGCTCTCGATGCCTCCTGAGGGGATTCATAAACTCCTTTTGTGTTGTTGTTTGCTTGCCCTCTAACCTTTCACATCTCAGTGTCCCACCAGAGTTGTCTTGTTGTCTTTCATAAAGGCAGGAGCAGCCTACTTTAACACCCTTTCTAGATTTTTTGGATCTCGCTCTCTTTCTCCCACTCTCTTGGTCTCTCTCTTTCTCTCTCTGTCACACACACACACACACACACACATACATACACACACACACACACACACCCACCCACCCTCTGGCAGTGCCTTGGCGGGGTATAAATGAGTGTCTGTCATGTTCAGTGTGGGAGGATGCTGTTGTGTGTGAATCCATGAACAGCCAGCTCATGTGTATCCTGCAGTGAGAGGGAGGGAGTAGACAGCAGGACAGCTTTTATCTGTGTGTGTCTCTGTCTATGTGTGTGTGCACGCACACACTCTACCAGAGGGTGGTGAGGGTGGGACTCCGTCATCAGGACCTCAGCTCAGCACAGGGTTTTGTCCTCCCTCCTGCTCACCCATTCTGATGGATTAGACATTTGCAGCTGTTCCAGAGATGTAGTTGCTCTGGTGCCTCTGTAAAATAGCCCACTGACTAGGCACCCACTGTGCCCTCCTCCGCTGACCTCCCATTAGTAAGCACTGTGTAGGTGTGTTTTGTTTATGTGAGTGTGAACAGATATATACAGTATATATGTGTTTAAAATGCATATAAGTGTATAGGTGGTTGTATGTTTGAGTCAGTATACATTCTGTACTAGGGTTTCCGTTGGGTAAATGTGGCGCTGGGCATTTGACCGGCAGCATTTTAATTTACCGGACATTTGAGAAATTTACCGGACCCATATGCATTGGGTGTGTAATCTGGTTTGGGCTTCCACCCACAGTTCTCAGAATGACAGGAATCCCAATTAGATGATGGTAATTCATATTAACAGAAGATGCGATTTGAGATGCAAAGATGTACGGTCCTTCAGTTATCTTTTTTTTTTTTTTTACCCCTTTTTCTCCCGATGTCATTATATCCAATTGGTAGTTACAGTCTTGTCCCATCGCTGCAACTCCCTTACGGACTCGGGAGAGGTGAAGGTCGAGAGCCATGTGTCCTCCAAAACACAAATCAACCAAGCCGCACAGATTCTTGATCCAATTCCCGCTTAACCCGGAAGCCAGCCGCACCAATGTGTCGGAGGAAACACCGTACACCTGGCGACCGTGTCAGCGTGCATTGCGCCCGGCCCGCAACAGGAGTTGCTAGTGCGCGATGGGACAAGAACATCCCTGCCGGCCAAATCCTCCCCTAACCTGACCGACACTGGGCCAATTATGGGTCTCCTGGTCGCAGCCGGCTGCGAGATGTTCATTTAGTTTTCCTCAGCCAACAAGACGAGTAACGAACAGCAAAATCACTAGCCTTTGTCAATCTACTATCCCCATAGTAGAAAAGTTGACCTATTCTATTGGTCAGCTTGTCGAGAAAGAAATAGCCTATTCCAGACAGACTCTGGGACAGTTGTGGGTCGATATATCCCAAATTCATACAATCAGTAGGCCTTGGCCACATTTCTTTTTTTTAAAGCAATGAGGCTGATGCAACAGATCAGAACATTTAGCTTAAAATGTTGATAAACTATTATTTCACATTATAAGCGCAGCAATGTGCACAAGGCAGTAGGCAATGTGATAATGTTTTTTTCCCATAATGCAATTAGCAGGAAAACACAGTTGTCAAAAACTAGTTATTTCATGTGACAGAGATGAAAATATCCTTTCAAAATTTTGAAAGAGGGGAGATCTTATATGCAAGAACTAGCATGGGTTGCTAATAGGACTAGGATTTTGCCTTTGGCTACTAGACAATGAAAGAAAGTTGATATAGTATAAAATAATTGCCTCCACGGATATGGTCTGATTTTGACCGGGCTACTTTGTAGCAACAAAAAATACATGCCTCATAATATGTAGTAAATCATTCAGGTTTCCAACAATTAAAGTATATGTTTTCTCAATGCATACTGCCTCCTTGTAAAGGGGTGTGTGATGCGCTGATGAAACCTGCCTTCCGTTAACTTTGTATTTGCTGTTTGAGATGCTGTAGCAACAGCTCTTGCACTGTCTGACAGATGTTGTATCTGTGTGCTTTACGCGTAGGATAAATAAGATAGGCCTACATATACACTCATCAATTTAATTCCACTAAATTAACCTGCAAATGAACCTGTAGACCGATAAACATGACCAGTCAAATATATTTACATCGACTTGTATTTACATCAATGAATGCTGCCGGTGAAGTGTCCGGTGTCACACTTTCCTAACAGAAGAGGCTAAAAGCATTTCTTCGCAATTAGATTTTTTCTTCTCCCCCCATAAGACTATTACTCCCTATTACTGGCTAACGGAAACCCTGAACTGTATGTATTAATGCCTACATTATGTGCCCAAATCTGGTGTGTGTGTGTGCACCTGCTTCAAGAAGGCCCATGGCGGTAGGGCACCCTTCCCGGCAGTCTCAGCGGTATCCAGTCATCCCCCCCCTTCAGAGGCCCTATTTCTGGCCACAGGCACACACACTCTTATAGCTCTGATCTGGCACCTACTGCCTTAAAAGTACAGTAACGTTCAGCTATAGGATTACACACCTGTTACTGAGCCAAGCTGAAGTGTGGAGTGGTGGGAGTTATTATGTGTCTCGCTACCATGCTAAACCCCAAGTCAAGTTTAACAGAGTGTGGAGAGTAGGCCTGCATGTCACTCACTCTGCCGCTCTACACTGTATATTCAAGACCAAGATGTCAGAGGTCAAGCCTTTACCTACCTTCATAACCCTTAACCTTACAAGATCATTAAGCCCAGAATAGCAAGTCCCTTTTATCTAGAAGTGCAGACTCCTCACAATCTAGCCAAAGCAAGATGAAAGACCGAACCCAACCCTCTTCAGCAGAAAATAATTAGTTCTCAGAAGGGTTCATGCTATGCATTAAATAGCTATAGCCTATACATCCGGGCTTTAGAGAGACGTATACATGCTAAATATATCCTGGGTGTGAGGAAAGATGTTGCTGCTATTTAGCACCACTCCTGTCTGCTTCTAACTTTCTGTTGAAGATGTTTAATTAGATGGAGAGCTGGAATGGAAACGCCAACACTCCCATCGGTGCTACCTCCCACACATAGGAGGATCTGGATGTGAGCTAGACCTGTAATTCCACCCAGACATATTGTTGCGAGCACTCCTCAGGTCCAGGGGAGAAGCCTTCTCGCTCACAGTAGAAATTCATGGATTCTAAGGGGCTTATGGTTGCAAACCGAACCCGGAAGGTCGTGTGGGTGGACAGCCACATATGGAGGTTGTGAGGTCCATTTTTGTTGTTTTATCTAGACACTGTGAAGAAGCTACTTGGAAAAGTCTCCCTGTGTGTGTGTGGTGAGTTTTGTGTATGAAGTGGCATGTGTGCTTGTTCATGATCACATATCACCTGTGTGACATTTGATGTGTGCACCTGTCCCGTTTCAAGTAGCCTTTTTAGGAACTATGTGCTATATCACAGTGTGCTGCTCACTGCAGGAAAATAATCCTACAACAACAGGACATGTGGATTATTATGTGGATTATAATAGTGGATATTTTTGTAGGGGTTGATACATTTCTCGTAAAGGTAAATCAAGTCTGAAATGAAGTTGAAATGACTGACTTTAACGGCCTTTTTAAAATCTTTAATATACTACACTTTGCATTTTCTGCTGCGCAGGAAAATTGTCTGTGACGACAAAGTGATCAAATTAAGATAGCAGGTCTGTAGGTTTGAGATTTATGAAGTGGGCAGAAAATGATATCCTTCCAAAAGAGAGAGGATTAGACTAATAGCTTGATTAAAAACAAAAATCTAGCAAAAAAACAAGGTCATTGATTATTGGCCCTGTTTTTAGACAAAGATCAACATGAGAAGGATCAGAACCACATGCCCCTCCTCTCTCCATTCATGTCCATCATCTCCTCCATATTGTCTTTCTGACATCCTCCATTAGGGCTCACTGGGCATCTAGCTGCCCCTCTTAACATGTCATGTAGGCAAAGCTCAGTGACACTTAATCATGTTTAGCCAGGCTTCATTTGTGATCCACATGGGTTATTAGGTTTACCTTCATCACTGACGGCTTTGTGAAGGTCGTACTCTTTACTGACAGACCGCTCTACAATTACCTGTGTGCCGTCTGCCACGATGCCATGAAATCTTCAAGGTCCTCTGTCAACCGGACGTAGAGATTTAGTAGGACTCTATTAAATCAAAAATATAGAATTGAACCCTCACATTCGGAGAAGCGGGTCGATGCCTTATAGTCAGTCCCGCTGCCAGCACATACAGTTTTGCTGGTTTTGATTCCATGATTTGATCTTTTTACATCATACGTGTATGAGGTATGTTATGCTGTGTGCCAACACATCTGTTCAGCAGCACAGAGGAGGCTGTGTGTCTGCTGACTCTGTTCAGGCTGTCCTGAACACCATACTGCCTTCCACCAACACCAACCAGTACAGTATAATCTCGCTCTTTTCACTGAATAGAAGGAAGGGAGAAAGCGACTGCAAAATGCTGCCACGTTTCAAATTCTATGTGAAGGAAGAAAATCCCTGGGCCCAATTCAATTATTTTATTCATTACATGATTCTTTGAACTTGTCACTTGCTGGAAGGCCGGAAGAGGTCGGAAGGCTGGCCTGGGGAGATGAAGCACTAGAGGAGACCTGCACAGCTTTATGTTGACTTGTATCACGTCTATAAAGACTGTCCTGCTCACCAACTATACTCCAGATATAGTTACTGCAGGGGTGGCAGGAAGTCTCACCTGTTCTCTTGGCTAATAAAAGTAGCTTGAATACCTCATTCCTGTTCCTGACGGAACTCTGGGCCGACTGAACCCTTCTCAGATTGAATAGTGGTGTGTACTGTGTTCTAAGGTATACGTTTACTCAGTGTACTGTGTACTCGGGTATACGTGTACTCTGTGTACTGGGTATACGTGTACTCTGTGTACTGGGTATACGTGTACTCGGGTATACGTGTACTCTGTGTACTGGGTATACTTGTACTCTGTGTACTGGGTATACGTGTACTCTGTGTACTGGGTATACGTGTACTCTGTGTACTGTGTACTCGGGTATACGTGTACTCTGTGTACTGGGTATACGTGTACTCTGTGTACTGTGTACTCGGGTATACGTGTACTCTGTGTACTGGGTATACGTGTTCTCTGTGTACTGGGTATACGTGTACTCTGTGTACTGGGTATATGTGTACTCTGTGTACTGGGTATACGTGTACTCTGTGTACTGGGTATACGTGTACTCAGTGTACTGTGTACTCGGGTATACGTGTACTCTGTGTACTGGGTATACGTGTACTCAGTGTACTGTGTACTCGGGTATACGTGTACTCTGTGTACTGGGTATACGTGTACTCTGTGTACTGTGTACTCAGGTATACGTGTACTCAGTGTACTGTGTACTCGGGTATACGTGTACTCTGTGTACTGGGTATACGTGTACTCTGTGTACTGTGTACTCGGGTATACGTGTACTGTGTACTCGGGTATACGTGTACTGTGTACTCGGGTATACGTGTACTGGGTATACATGTACTCTGTGTACTGGGTATACGTGTACTCAGTGTACTGTGTACTGGGTATACATGTACTCTGTACTGGGTATACGTGTACTCTGTGTACTGGGTATACGTGTACTCTGTGTACTGGGTATACGTGTACTCTGTGTACTGGGTATACGTGTACTCTGTGTACTGGGTATACGTTTACTCTGTGTACTGTGTACTCGGGTATACGTGTACTCTGTGTACTGGGTATACGTGTACTCAGTGTACTGTGTACTCGAGTATACGTGTGCTACTAGAACATTAGCGTTGTTTCAACACCTCTTCAAATCAAAGTCCATAATGTTAATGCCTGTGTGCATGGCTTTGGACACCTCAACAGTACTGTGGTGTTCGGTTCAACATGAATCTACTGGAGTCTCAGTGGGCCGTTGTCCCGTCACAGCCTTATTAAATCCCTCCACCCTGGTGTATAAAAGTCTCAGCCTTTAGCCTGCGGTATATCAGCCTGGTGGTTCCTACATCTCCTGCAGTAGAAATAGTTGCCTCTGGTTTGTTCAGCCATTCCTATGAGGAAAAGGAAAGAATATGGTTTTGGGATGAAGGGTAGCAGCCAGGAGTCAGCTCATCACAATTTAAAATAGACATGGAATGGAGGAGAGCGGAGGTGGAGGGGATTGGGGAGAGTAGAGAGGACATTAGCGGGGGTAGAGAGAGTTATGTGAGAGTGGTCAGTGCAGTTATGTTTTCCTCCTTTTGGAATGCAGTTATGTTGCTTTAGCTTTTATCTTGTGAGGTGAATAGTAAATCAGCAATTAAAATAAGTGCATTTATTTGAACTATACTGAACAAAAATATAAACTGAACATGTAAAGTGTTGGTTTTATGAGCTGAAATAAAATACATTTTCCATACGCACAAAAACATATGTTTACGTCCCTGTTAGTGAGCATTTTTTCTTTGCCAAGATAATCCATCCACCTGACCGGTGTGGCGTATCAAGAAGCTGATTAAACAGCATGATCATTACACAGGTGCACCTTGTGCTGGGGACAGTAAGGCCACTCTTAACATGTGCAGTTTTGTTCTACACAATGCTACAGATGTCTGAAGTTTTGAGGCAGTTTGCATTTGGCATGTTGACTGCAGGAATGTCCACCAGAGCTTCTGCCAGATAATTGAATGTTGAATTCTCTACCATAAGCTGCCTCTAACATCATTTTAGAGAATTTGGCAGTACGTCCAACCGGCCTCACAATCGCAGACCACGCGCCAGCCCGGGACCTCCACATCCGGCTTCTGCGGGATTGTCTGAGACCAGCCACCCGGACAGCTGATGAAACTGAGGATTATTTCTGTCAGTAATAATGCCCTTTTGTGGGGAAAAAGTAATTCTTGCCTGGGCCTGGCTCCCAAGTGGGTGGGCCTATGCCCTTGCATGCCGACCAATGGCTGCGCCCCTGCCCAGCCATGTGAAATCCATAGATTAGGGCCTAATGCACTTATTTCAATTGACTTATTTCCTCATATGAAGTGTAACTCAGTAAAATCATTGAAATTGTTGCATGTTCTGTTTATATTTTTGTTCAGTGTATTACTATGAAATCTTGGCCATCTATTAAAAAATGTACTTGACGACGTACTAGGATCAAGATTCCAGCTCACTACTTTGCTCACTATGTAACACAAATAAAACAACCACACACACTACTGTAGTGTTTGTGCATTAGATCTGCTGTTTCTATGCACAAACGCAGAATGTAGTGGGGTGAGAAATTGTAGTCTCCACAAGGAAGAGGAAATATGATTTATATTAAATCCCCTCGTCGGTTAGAGGAGAGTTAAAAAATAATAATTATATATATTTTTAAATTCCATCTTATTTTTGTGTTTTGTGATGTTTTTTCACGTCAACTCACTTCCCTCCCAGGCATCGCAGTTTAGTGGCTCCCAATGCAATACTGTTTTCAAGGCATCCTCAATCAAGGCAGGTTTTAATGTGGTAAAGAACTAGCAGTGACACATGCCATGTTAAATGAAAGGATGAGCAGCCGAACGCAGGCACACCCAATGTAAATGTTATATGCTCCCTGGCTAGATCAATAAGGGATTAGGATACTGTTCCACCTGGTTAGAAACAAATCAGTTTCCAGCAGGTAACTTCAACTCTAGTCCTGGAAGGCTAGAAAGGAGTGCTTAATTGACCAATTTATGATAATCCACTCACCTGGATACTCTGGCCTGAATCGATGGCTGATTTTAACAGGCAAGGTTTTAAACGGGCAGGCACTGCTGACCTCCCAGATGGTTACAGCAGGGTTTTTTTATGGTTCAATATGAGGCTTAGGTGGTGGGCGTGGCAGGGGGCATGGCAATGGGCACGGTCGACTCGTTGCAGCGGCCACATTTTAGAGATAAAATTTAGAGGCCCCATGTAGGCGTTGTAAAGACATTTTAGCATTTTTAAGCCCATTTCCTGCAATTCTAGCGAAGATAAATGTTTGCAGTTTTAACGATAATTTCCTGTGATTCTAAATACAGTATTCTACCATGGAGCTGGGAGAACAATTTACAGTTTTAAAGCAAATTTCTTGTAACTCTATCCATTTTGCCATGGCTAATACTGTGTTATTTTGCGCAAATCATTACTGCTAAATTTATTGTTTTTGGAATTTTCATTTCTCCATGACTGTCTAGCTTTTTATTTTGGTGATTGTTATTCTCAAAGTTTATATAATTGTTTTATATACAGGTACAATACACTGTCTACATACTTTATTATTAATTTATTTCACTTTGGACTTAATTGGCCCGGGAAAATGCTTGGGCTGGAGGATTTTAATGGCAGAAAAATCTCTGGGTTTGTCTTCAAATGAAATTGAGGCTTAATCGTTTTATTGAATCACATCAATGCATTTTGCAATTCCTTTTTATTTCAGTACTTCTGCCCCCCCCCCAAAAAAGCTAACTCAAAGACACTTTTGTATACCATGACAGATGTTCCTTTCATTTTGAGAACAAGTTTTAACTTTAGAGAAAGAAGGGTCCTAGAAGAACTGGCAGAGGGACTGGCAGTGTATTTCATTAGAAGCCAGTGCTACCTGTATGCCAGCATACACCACAAGGTGTTGCACTATAAGGACTCACACTCTAAGACAGTGGTCACCAACCTTTTCTTAGCCAAGATCCTTTGTGAATCTTACTCGGCACAGCTGAGTGAGCATAATAATATATAAATATATTTTTTTTTACTGGACTGAGTGCCTGGATCTGATGGTCAGTCTGAGGGGAGGGAGGGAGCAGTGGTGAGGCTGCCTCTCACCTGACTCACTGTCCCTCCTCTCACCTGACTCACCGTCCCTCCTCTCACCTGACTCACCGTCCCTCCTCTCACCTGACTCACCGTCCCTCCTCTCACCTGACTCACCGTCCCTCCTCTCACCTGACTCACCGTCCCTCCTCTCACCTGACTCACCGTCCCTCCTCTCTCCTGACTCACCGTCCCTCCTCTCTCCTGACTCACCGTCCCTCCGCTCACCTGACTAACCGTCCCTCCGCTCACCTGACTCACCGTCCCTCCTCTCTCCTGACTCACCGTCCCTCCTCTCTCCTGACTCACCGTCCCTCCTCTCTCCTGACTCACCGTCCCTACTCTCTCCTGACTCACCGTCCCTCCTCTCACCTGACTCACCGTCCCTCCTCTCTCCTGACTCACTGTCCCTCTGCTTTCCTGACTCACCGTCCCTCCTCTCACCTGACTCACCGTCCCTCCTCTCACCTGACTCACCATCCCTCAGCTCTCCCTTCTCTCACCTGACTCACCGTCCCTCCGTTCTCCCTTCTCTCACCTGACTCACCGTCCCTCCTCTCACCTGACTCACCGTCCCTCCTCTCACCTGACTCACCATCCCTCCTCTCACCTGACTCACCGTCCCTCCTCTCACCTGACTCACCGTCCCTCCGCTCTCCTGACTCACCGTCCCTCGCTCTCCTGACTCACCGTCCCTCCGCTCTCCTGACTCACCGTCCCTCCGCTCTCCTGACTCACCGTCCCTCCGCTCTCCTGACTCACCGTCCCTCCGCTCTCCCTCCTCTCACCTGACTCACCGTCCCTCCGCTCTCCGTCCTTTCACCTGACTCACCGTCCCTCCGCTCTCCCTCCTCTCACCTGACTCACCGTCCCTCCGCTCTCCCTCCTCTCACCTGACTCAACGGCCCTCCGCTCTCCTGACTCACCGTCCCTCCGCTCTCCCTTCTCTCACCTGACTCACCGTCCCTCCTCTCACCTGACTCACCGTCCCTCCTCTCTCCTGACTCACCGTCCCTCCGCTCTCCCTTCTCACCTGACTCACCGTCCCTCCGCTCTCCCTCCTCTCACCTGACTCACCGTCCCTCCGCTCTCCCTCCTCTCACCTGACTCACCGTCCCTCCGCTCTCCCTCCTCTCACCTGACTCACCGTCCCTCCGCTCTCCCTCCCTCTCACCTGACTCACCGTCCCTCCGCTCTCCCTCCTCTCACCTGACTCACCGTCCCTCCGCTCTCCCTCCTCTCACCTGACTCACCGTCCCTCCGCTCTCCCTCCACTGAGAAAATGGGACACAGTCTTCCAGCTGATGGCAAAACTCAAGTCGCACTGCATTATTTCTGCCACATGCACCAATTCATGTTACTCCTATGACCAGAGAAAGTGAAATACTCCTTGATCTTAAAGACAGGCCTCTAATAATAACAACGGAGGCTTATTGAAACACTTTGCTATACTCATTCATTGCAGCTGCAGTGCTGGTTATAGTGTTAGTATTAATAGGGAGAACGCACATTTTATGGCTCATAAAACTGTTGAACAAAGCGTTGACAGTAATGAAGAACTTAAACATGATCTTATTCATAAAAACAGCAGCTCTTTGCTGTAGTCGTTGAGTCTCTCTCTAGTCATGGTTTTAAAAGTTTTGAAATCTCATTATTATTATCATCAACTTTGCTGTGCTTTCGAGGTTTCTTTTCACAGTATATGGCTCGAGGAAACTGTGCAGACACCGTGATCTGAGCTATCTGATTGGCCAGCGATAGGCCTTGCACTTGATTTGCTCGTAGCCAGAGTTCTGCCTTTAGAAATGGTTCAATATGGGAACACTTTGCCTTCCTGGTGCTAGGGCTGCTGAATCAAATGCACCTACCGCCAACAGCGCAAACCACATTTTTAAAAAGAAGTAGGAATGTAGGAGACCCTAACCCTTTTTTTACAGAAATGTTTGATCGACCGATTGGTGACCACTGCACTAAGATTTGTCAAGTCTCACAGGATCAGAGTGCAGTATGGGAGACTCTGGAGTGTCAGCCCTGCTACTGTAGCCAATCAGCTAGCCTATCACATTGTGTTGTCTCAGAACTGGGCTCAGAAGTGTGAGCTGCATCATGTCACAGTGTTCCTTTGTGTCTTCTGAAGAGAATTGTGGATCTTATAAAAGATGCTTTGGGCTTTCTCCTGCTGCTGTGTATAGACGTGTCCGTTGTTGAGAACTGCTCTAAGCTCTTTAGTTTAGAAGCAGTCCCTGTAGACAACCACAGTTTGGAAAAACAAGAGTAAAGTGATGGTCGGCTGTGAGTTTGCTAATATGCATCTGTATATTTACACACTACACTTTATGCGTGTTTCTGCAAGCATAGCCCTGTTTGTGTGTGTTTTTGTGATATCTACAGTAGGCCCTGCTGTAGTGGTATAGTGTCACATCTCTCTGTCTAAGTGCCTGAACAGCAGCCTCTGAAGCACACTACTCTACTCCTATAATGTGAGTACATTCATAGAGATCCTAATTTAGCCATAAATCAGCTCAGTGTCTGCTCTGCACAGAGAGGAGAGGCACTCTGCAGTCCTGCATGCTGCTCCCTGTCTGTACAGTACAGCCTACAGGAGTCAACCCACTGTTACACAACACATACTAGACAATTTGGAAGTTTGACAATATAGTCTACTTTGTAGTGCAGCATTTGATTTAGTGGAACATTAAATTATTTTGACAAAATGAATGCATTATTGTTTTAAGGAGGTTGCATTGAATTGGGTACAGTCATATCTAACTGACAGGAAACAGTCTACCTATATCAATGGTTAATTTTCTTTCCCTCATGCTATAAACTGTGGAATACCGCAAGGCAGCTTCCTTGGGCCACTTCTTTATTAAATATATACCAATGACCTTCCTTATGCCTTATCTGAAACTCAAGCTACTATATTTGCAGATGATACTACAATTTATACAGCAAGACAATTTGTTCAACAGGTACAGAAAGCTTTACAAGGAGTTTTGGAGAATATCAGGGAGAGTGTTTTCCAGAAAAAAATTGTTTTAAACACCAAGAAAACCAAAGTTATGTTGGTCTGTTGAAAGTTACCAAAGTTATGTTGGAAAAGGCCAACACAGCATGGGATACAATTAAGTTTTGTGGGAGTACAAATTGAGGAAGTGGCAGAAACCAAAGTACTAGGAGTGCAGCTAGACACCTGCTTATCATGGTCATCTCAAATAACTAATCTATGTAAAAAAAAAAAAATGAAAACAGCATGCATAGTCAGAAGGATAGCTAAATATTTACCAGGAAAGATTCTTATGCAAATAACACAAGCATTAATTGAGAGTGAGGTGAACTACTGTCCTGTGGTCTGGGGAAATGCATCAGCAAGTGAAATTAGGAGGCTGCAAATTGCACAGAACAAAGCAGCATGGATTGTTTTAAGGTGGAGATATGGTTCTTCTGTTGTAGTCATTCGCAATGCTCTTGGTTGGTCATAAATCAACAAGATAATTGAAAAAAACATGCTTATTTTATTTCATAATATACATCATTTAAAACGGCCAAGTTCTATTCACAACAGTATTCAGTTGGTAAGAGACAGACATTCCATAAATACTAGGAATAGATTGTCCACCATCTATGTGTTATCCAGATAGAAAAGAGAAATAGGCAAAATAACAAATCGATTTTGATTTAAACCATTTAAATATAATAGAAAGTTGTGCTGGACTATGGTAGATGAACAATCAATATCTTCTTAGACTGAGTATTTATCGGGTCAATATGTTAGTGTGTTATGTCTGTTTGTAACAGTGTGTTATATGTGTTCGTATTATAAATTGTATTTTAAAGTTTAAGGACTCTTGGAAGATTAGTCTAAAAGAGGTCCAAATGAAATCTACTGTACAGACTTATACCTGCACTGGGCCAATGATTGTTTATTCTACTTCAGTTTTCATTGTGGCTACTACCAGACTTCGACAATGTACTGTATCATACATCATCTACACAGAGCCTGAATGTTGGAACATTCATAATGCCTACCTTGAGTCAGAGTATTGTATGCGGTGTTCAACTATTCCTACACTGTCTGTATAGTTAGGAATAATTCCAACTGGCGAAATCCCATGTCTTACTCTTCTCAAAAACGGAAAATGCAAATTCGGTATAGCTGAAAATATATTTAGACTTTTCTGTTATGGGTATGAATGTGTAAGGGGGAGGTGTTTCATCTTGGGATGCCTGTGTGTATGAAAGATGATCTGGTTATGGCTGTTTTGGTTCTGGAAGTGTGGGAGTTGTTTAGGTATGTTTGATGGAGTGTTTATAGTGTACTGTATGATAGTTCCCACTAGGGCTGTGAGAGAGGGGAGTATATCTCTTTGTACAGACAAGACAGGCTTTGCTGTCAAGTGAATAGTATCATGAAAAAGTATGAGAAATCTTAGCGTTTCTCTGTTTTAGCTGCTCCAATTTGGTCAGTTACATCTGAGAAAAACATCTATATTTGGCTTTGTTCAACAGAGGGAGGGAGGGAGAGATACACATTTTGATGTAACCTTTATTTTAACAGGGAAGACTTATTGAGACCTAAGTATTTTTTACAAATGCGCCCTGTATATAAATATACATATTATGAGCGAGAGACAGAGAGCGAGAGACTGAGAGAGCGAGAGACTGAGAGAGCGAGAGACTGAGAGAGCGAGAGACTGAGAGAGCGAGAGACTGAGAGAGAGCGAGAGACTGAGAGAGAGCGAGAGACTGAGAGAGCGAGAGACTGAGAGAGCGAGAGACAGAGAGCGAGAGACTGAGAGAGCGAGAGACTGAGAGAGCGAGAGAGCGAGAGACAGAGACAGAGAGCGAGAGAGCGAGAGAGCGAGAGACAGAGAGCGAGAGACTGAGAGAGCAAGAGAGCGAGAGACAGAGAGCGAGAGAGCGAGAGACTGAGAGACTGAGAGAGCGAGAGACTGAGAGACTGAGAGAGCGAGAGACAGAGAGCGAGAGACTGAGAGAGCGAGAGACAGAGAGCGAGAGACAGAGAGCGAGAGACTGAGACTGAGAGAGCGAGAGACAGACTGAGAGAGCGAGAGACTGAGACAGAGAGCGAGAGACTGAGACAGAGAGCGAGAGACTGAGACAGAGAGCGAGAGACTGAGACAGAGAGCGAGAGACTGAGACAGAGAGCGAGAGACTGAGACAGAGAGCGAGAGACTGAGACAGAGAGCGAGAGACTGAGACAGAGAGCGAGAGACTGAGACAGAGAGCGAGAGACTGAGACAGAGAGCGAGAGACTGAGACAGAGAGCGAGAGACTGAGACAGAGAGACTGAGACAGAGAGCGAGAGACTGAGACAGAGAGCGAGAGACTGAGACAGAGAGCGAGAGACTGAGACAGAGAGCGAGAGACAGAGACAGAGAGACTGAGACAGAGAGCGAGAGACTGAGACAGAGAGAGAGACTGAGACAGAGAGCGAGAGACTGAGACAGAGAGCGAGAGACTGAGACAGAGAGCGAGAGACTGAGACAGAGAGCGAGAGACTGAGACAGAGAGCGAGAGACTGAGACAGAGAGCGAGAGACTGAGACAGAGAGCGAGAGACTGAGACAGAGAGCGAGAGACTGAGACAGAGAGCGAGAGACTGAGACAGAGAGCGAGAGACTGAGACTGAGAGCGAGAGACTGAGACTGAGAGCGAGAGACTGAGACTGAGAGAGAGAGCGAGAGACTGAGACTGAGAGAGAGAGAGCGAGAGACTGAGACAGAGAGAGAGAGCGAGACAGAGAGCGAGAGACAGAGAGCGAGAGACAGAGAGCGAGAGACAGAGAGCGAGAGACAGAGAGCGAGAGACAGAGAGCGAGAGACTGAGAGCGAGAGACTGAGAGCGAGAGACTGAGAGCGAGAGACTGAGAGCGAGAGACTGAGAGCGAGAGACTGAGAGCGAGAGACTGAGAGCGAGAGACTGAGAGCGAGAGACTGAGAGCGAGAGACTGAGAGCGAGAGACTGAGAGCGAGAGACTGAGACAGAGAGACTGAGACAGAGAGCGAGAGACTGAGACAGAGAGCGAGAGACTGAGACAGAGAGACAGAGAGCGAGAGACAGAGAGCGAGAGACAGAGAGCGAGAGACTGAGAGCGAGAGACTGAGAGCGAGAGACTGAGAGCGAGAGACTGAGAGCGAGAGACTGAGAGCGAGAGACTGAGAGCGAGAGACTGAGACAGAGAGACTGAGACAGAGAGCGAGAGACAGAGAGACAGAGAGCGAGAGACAGAGAGCGAGAGACTGAGACTGAGAGACTGAGACTGAGAGCGAGAGACTGAGAGCGAGAGACTGAGAGCGAGAGACTGAGACTGAGACAGAGAGCGAGAGACTGAGACAGAGAGCGAGAGACAGAGAGCGAGAGACAGAGAGCGAGAGACAGAGAGCGAGAGACAGAGAGCGAGAGACAGAGAGCGAGAGACAGAGAGCGAGAGACAGAGAGCGAGAGACTGAGAGCGAGAGACAGAGAGCGAGAGACTGAGAGCGAGAGACTGAGAGCGAGAGACTGAGAGCGAGAGACTGAGAGCGAGAGACTGAGAGCGAGAGACTGAGAGCGAGAGACTGAGAGCGAGAGACTGAGAGCGAGAGACTGAGAGCGAGAGACTGAGAGCGAGAGACTGAGAGCGAGAGACTGAGAGCGAGAGACTGAGAGCGAGAGACTGAGAGCGAGAGACTGAGAGCGAGAGACTGAGAGCGAGAGACTGAGAGCGAGAGACTGAGAGCGAGAGACTGAGAGCGAGAGACTGAGAGCGAGAGACTGAGAGCGAGAGACTGAGAGCGAGAGACTGAGAGCGAGAGACTGAGACAGAGAGCGAGAGACTGAGACGAGAGAGAGAGCGAGAGACTGAGACAGAGAGCGAGAGACTGAGACGAGAGAGAGAGCGAGAGACTGAGACGAGAGACTGAGAGCGAGAGACTGAGAGCGAGAGACTGAGAGCGAGAGACTGAGAGCGAGAGACTGAGAGCGAGAGACTGAGAGCGAGAGACTGAGAGCGAGAGACAGAGAGCGAGAGACTGAGAGCGAGAGAGAGCGAGAGACTGAGCGAGAGACAGAGACTGAGACAGAGAGACTGAGACAGAGCGAGAGACTGAGACAGAGAGACTGAGAGAGAGCGAGAGACTGAGACAGAGAGCGAGAGACTGAGAGACTGAGACAGAGACGAGAGACTGAGACAGAGAGACGAGAGACTGAGACAGAGAGCGAGAGAGAGACAGAGAGCGAGAGACTGAGACAGAGAGCGAGAGACTGAGACAGAGAGCGAGAGACTGAGACAGAGAGAGAGACTGAGACAGAGAGCGAGAGAGACAGAGAGACAGAGAGCAGAGAGACAGAGAGCGAGAGACAGAGAGACAGAGAGCGAGAGAGAGACAGAGAGCGAGAGACAGAGAGCGAGAGACAGAGAGAGAGACGAGAGACAGAGAGCGAGAGACAGAGAGAGAGCAGAGAGCGAGAGACTGAGAGCGAGAGACTGAGACTGAGAGCGAGAGACTGAGAGCGAGAGACTGAGACTGAGAGCGAGAGACTGAGACTGAGAGCGAGAGACTGAGACTGAGAGCGAGAGACTGAGACTGAGACAGAGAGCGAGAGACTGAGACAGAGAGCGAGAGACAGAGAGCGAGAGACTGAGAGCGAGAGACTGAGAGCGAGAGACTGAGAGCGAGAGACTGAGAGCGAGAGACTGAGAGCGAGAGACTGAGAGCGAGAGACTGAGAGCGAGAGACTGAGAGCGAGAGACTGAGAGCGAGAGACTGAGAGCGAGAGACTGAGAGCGAGAGACTGAGAGCGAGAGACTGAGAGCGAGAGACTGAGAGCGAGAGACTGAGAGCGAGAGACTGAGAGCGAGAGACTGAGACTGAGAGACTGAGACTGAGAGACTGAGAGCGAGAGACTGAGAGCGAGAGACTGAGAGCGAGAGACTGAGAGCGAGAGACTGAGAGCGAGAGACTGAGAGCGAGAGACTGAGAGCGAGAGACTGAGAGCGAGAGACTGAGAGCGAGAGACTGAGAGCGAGAGACTGAGACAGAGAGCGAGAGACTGAGACGGAGAGCGAGAGACAGACGGAGAGCGAGAGACTGAGACGGAGAGCGAGAGACTGAGACGGAGAGCGAGAGACAGACGGAGAGCGAGAGACAGACGGAGAGCGAGAGACGGAGAGCGAGAGACTGAGAGCGAGAGACTGAGAGCGAGAGACTGAGAGCGAGAGACTGAGAGCGAGAGACTGAGAGAGCGAGAGACTGAGAGCGAGAGACTGAGAGCGAGAGACTGAGACAGAGAGCGAGAGACTGAGACGGAGAGCGAGAGACAGACGGAGAGCGAGAGACTGAGACAGAGAGCGAGAGACTGAGACGGAGAGCGAGAGACAGACGGAGAGCGAGAGACAGACGGAGAGCGAGAGACTGAGACGGAGAGCGAGAGACTGAGACGGAGAGCGAGAGACTGAGACGGAGAGCGAGAGACTGAGACGGAGAGCGAGAGACTGAGACGGAGAGCGAGAGACTGAGACTGAGACAGAGAGCGAGAGACTGAGACTGAGACAGAGAGACTGAGACAGAGAGCGAGAGACTGAGACAGAGAGCGAGAGACTGAGACAGAGAGCGAGAGACTGAGACAGAGAGCGAGAGACTGAGACAGAGAGCGAGAGACTGAGACAGAGAGCGAGAGACTGAGAGAGAGAGCGAGAGACTGAGAGAGAGCGAGAGACTGAGAGCGAGAGACTGAGAGCGAGAGACAGAGAGCGAGAGACTGAGAGCGAGAGACTGAGAGCGAGAGACTGAGAGCGAGAGACTGAGAGCGAGAGACTGAGAGCGAGAGACTGAGAGCGAGAGACTGAGAGCGAGAGACTGAGAGACAGAGAGCGAGAGACAGAGAGCGAGAGACAGAGAGCGAGAGACAGAGAGCGAGAGACAGAGAGCGAGAGACAGAGAGCGAGAGACAGAGAGCGAGAGACAGAGAGCGAGAGACTGAGAGCGAGAGACTGAGAGCGAGAGACTGAGAGCGAGAGACTGAGAGCGAGAGACTGAGAGCGAGAGACTGAGAGCGAGAGACTGAGACAGAGAGCGAGAGACTGAGACAGAGAGACTGAGACAGAGAGCGAGAGAGAGAGCGAGAGACAGAGAGACTGAGACAGAGAGCGAGAGAGAGAGCGAGAGACAGAGAGACTGAGACAGAGAGCGAGAGACTGAGAGCGAGAGACAGAGAGAGAGAGACAGAGAGCGAGAGACTGAGAGCGAGAGACTGAGAGCGAGAGACTGAGAGCGAGAGACTGAGAGCGAGAGACTGAGACAGAGAGACTGAGACAGAGAGACTGAGAGCGAGAGACTGAGAGCGAGAGACTGAGAGCGAGAGACTGAGAGACTGAGAGAGACTGAGACAGAGAGCGAGAGACAGAGAGACAGAGAGCGAGAGACAGAGAGCGAGAGACGGAGAGCGAGAGACAGACGGAGAGCGAGAGACTGAGACAGAGAGCGAGAGACTGAGACGGAGAGCGAGAGACAGACGGAGAGCGAGAGACAGACGGAGAGCGAGAGACTGAGACGGAGAGCGAGAGACTGAGACGGAGAGCGAGAGACTGAGACGGAGAGCGAGAGACTGAGACGGAGAGCGAGAGACTGAGACGGAGAGCGAGAGACTGAGACTGAGACAGAGAGCGAGAGACTGAGACTGAGACAGAGAGACTGAGACAGAGAGCGAGAGACTGAGACAGAGAGCGAGAGACTGAGACAGAGAGCGAGAGACTGAGACAGAGAGCGAGAGACTGAGACAGAGAGCGAGAGACTGAGACAGAGAGCGAGAGACTGAGACAGAGAGCGAGAGACTGAGACAGAGAGCGAGAGACTGAGACAGAGAGCGAGAGACTGAGACAGAGAGACTGAGAGCGAGAGACTGAGAGCGAGAGACAGAGAGCGAGAGACTGAGAGCGAGAGACTGAGAGCGAGAGACAGAGCGAGAGACTGAGAGCGAGAGACTGAGAGCGAGAGACTGAGAGCGAGAGACTGAGACAGAGAGACTGAGACAGAGAGCGAGAGACAGAGAGCGAGAGACAGAGAGCGAGAGACAGAGAGCGAGAGACAGAGAGCGAGAGACAGAGAGCGAGAGACAGAGAGCGAGAGACTGAGAGCGAGAGACTGAGAGCGAGAGACTGAGAGCGAGAGACTGAGAGCGAGAGACTGAGACAGAGAGCGAGAGACAGAGAGCGAGAGACAGAGAGCGAGAGACAGAGCGAGAGACTGAGACAGAGAGACTGAGACAGAGAGACTGAGACAGAGAGACTGAGACAGAGAGACTGAGACAGAGAGACTGAGACAGAGAGCGAGAGACTGAGAGCGAGAGACTGAGAGCGAGAGACTGAGAGCGAGAGACTGAGAGCGAGAGACTGAGAGCGAGAGACTGAGAGCGAGAGACTGAGAGCGAGAGACTGAGAGCGAGAGACTGAGAGCGAGAGACTGAGAGCGAGAGACTGAGAGCGAGAGACTGAGACAGAGAGACTGAGAGCGAGAGACTGAGCGAGCGAGAGACTGAGAGCGAGAGACTGAGAGCGAGAGACTGAGAGCGAGAGACTGAGACAGAGAGCGAGAGACAGAGAGACAGAGAGCGAGAGACAGAGAGCGAGAGACTGAGAGCGAGAGACTGAGACTGAGAGCGAGAGACTGAGAGCGAGAGACTGAGAGCGAGAGACTGAGACTGAGAGCGAGAGACTGAGACTGAGACAGAGAGCGAGAGACTGAGACAGAGAGCGAGAGACTGAGACAGAGAGCGAGAGACTGAGACAGAGAGCGAGAGACTGAGAGACTGAGAGCGAGAGACTGAGAGCGAGAGACTGAGAGCGAGAGACTGAGAGCGAGAGACTGAGAGCGAGAGACTGAGAGCGAGAGACTGAGAGCGAGAGACTGAGAGCGAGAGACTGAGAGCGAGAGACTGAGAGCGAGAGACTGAGAGCGAGAGACTGAGAGCGAGAGACTGAGAGCGAGAGACTGAGAGCGAGAGACAGAGCGAGAGACTGAGAGCGAGAGTGAGAGCGAGAGACTGAGAGCGAGAGACTGAGAGCGAGAGACTGAGAGCGAGAGACTGAGAGCGAGAGACTGAGAGCGAGAGACTGAGAGCGAGAGACTGAGAGCGAGAGACTGAGAGCGAGAGACTGAGAGCGAGAGACTGAGAGCGAGAGACTGAGAGCGAGAGACTGAGAGCGAGAGACTGAGACAGAGAGCGAGAGACTGAGACGGAGAGCGAGAGACAGACGGAGAGCGAGAGACAGACGGAGAGCGAGAGACAGACGGAGAGCGAGAGACTGAGACGGAGAGCGAGAGACGGAGAGCGAGAGACTGAGAGCGAGAGACTGAGAGCGAGAGACTGAGAGCGAGAGACTGAGAGCGAGAGACTGAGACAGAGAGCGAGAGACTGAGACGGAGAGCGAGAGACAGACGGAGAGCGAGAGACAGACGGAGAGCGAGATACTGGGACGGAGAGCGAGAGACTGAGACGGAGAGCGAGAGACTGAGACGGAGAGCGAGAGACTGAGACGGAGAGCGAGAGACTGAGACGGAGAGCGAGAGACAGACGGAGAGCGAGAGACTGAGACGGAGAGCGAGAGACTGAGACTGAGAGACTGAGACAGAGAGCGAGAGACTGAGACGGAGAGCGAGAGACTGAG